>NW_026527247.1:600000-917123 GCF_022682495.2 Desmodus rotundus | reverse complement strand
GCCCGAAACCAGGCAGACTCGGCTCGGAGAAAAGCCATCTCCTGGGGGCCTCCCCATGTTCCTCCACTCCCCAAGGAGGACCCCTTTACGGATGGAAGAAAAGGGGGATCTTCGCAGTGGTGGGGTCGGGCCAGAGGGGTCCGCGGGTTTGCCTCCACGTACGCCAGGTGCCCGCACACCGGGCCCAGGTGTTTGAGCCCCGTGGAGGCAGAGGGCTGCTTATTGCTGGATGCAAGAGTCCTGCGGGGTCAAGGAAGGGCATGGGCACTCCCGGGCGACACAGGGCACCGGGCCCTGAGAGAGTTCCATGGAAAATCCCCCGCCCAGTCCCCCGGTATCCAAGTCTGTCCTTAGCACACTGTCTGTGCGGGGCTGAGAGTGCTGCTGGGCAGTGTGGCCTAGGGGAAATGGCGCGGTGCTCTGAGTGGCAGGGAGGGCTTCTGTTTCCACGGACAGGTGCGCAGGGACCCTCTGAAACTGCTGTGACCTCTCAAGGGCGGGTCACCTGAACCCTCCAGGGTGGGACAGGTGACCTCCCAAGGGTGGGTCTCGAGACCCCTCAAGGGTGGGGCACGTGACCCCGCAAGGGTGGGTCTCGAGACCCCTCAAGGGTGGGGCACGTGACCCTCCAGGGTGGGTCACGAGACCCCTCAGGGGTGGGTCACGTGACCCCTCAGGGTTGGGTCACGTGACCCGTCAGGGGTGGGTCACGAGACCCCTCAGGGGTGGGTCACGTGACCCGTCAGGGGTGGGTCACGAGACCCCTCAGGGGTGCGTCACGTGACCCCTCAGGGGTGGGTCACGTGACCCCTCAGGGGTGGGTCACGAGACTCCTCAGGGGTGGGTCACGTGACCCCTCAGGTGTGGGTCACGAGACCCCTCAGGGGTGCGTCACGTGACCCCTCAGGGGTGGGTCACGTGACCCCTCAGGTGTGGGTCACGAGACCACTCAGGGGTGGGTCGCGTGACCCCTCAGGGGTGGGTCACGTGACCCCTCAGGGGTGGGTCACGAGACTCCTCAGGGGTGGGTCACGTGACCCCTCAGGTGTGGGTCACGAGACCACTCAGGGGTGGGTCGCGTGACCCCTCAAGGGTGGGTCAGGAGACACCTCTAGTGTGGGTCCCGTGACCCGAGGGAGACTTGTGGTAGGGAGCCTGAGTGCGCATGCACGGCCCACATATAGGCCAGAAAGGAGCCAGCCGCGGCTCGGAGAAAAGCCATCTCCTGGGGGCCTCCCCGTGTTCTTCCACTCCTGAAGCGTGACCCCTTTACGGATGGAAGAAAAGGGGGATCTTCGCAGTGGTGGGGTCGGGCCTGAGGTGTCTGTTTGTTTGCCTCCATGTAGGCCAGTTGCTGGCACACCGGGCCCAGGTGTCCCTGCCCCATGTGGCTAGAGGGCCGCTTATGGCAGGAATCAGGTCTCCTGCGGGGGTCAAGGGACGGCTTGGACACTCAGCGGGCGAGAGAGGACGCCTGGTCATCAGACAGCCCCCTGGAAAATCCCCCGCCCAGGCCCCCGTTCCCCAAGTCTTTCCTGCGCACACTGTGTCTGAGGAGCTGGGAGAGCTGCTGGGAAGTGTGGCCCATGGGAAATCGCGCGGTCCTCTGGGTGGCGGGGTGGGCTTCCGTTTCCAGACAGGTGCCTAGGGACCCTGTGCAAATGGTCTGACAGCTCAAGGGTGGGTCCGGTGAGCCGAGGGAGGCGTGTGCTTGGGAGCCTGAGTGCGCATGCGCGGCCCACGAATAGGCCCGAAAGGAGCCAGCCGCGGCTCGGAGAAAAGCCATCTCCTGGGGGTCTCCCCATGTTCCTCCAGTCCCCAAGGAGCACCCCTTTACGGATGGAAGAAATGGGGGATCTTCGCAGTGGTGGGTTCGGGCCAGAGGGGTCGGCGGGTTTGCCTGCACGTACTCCAGGTGCTCGCACAACGGGCCCAGGTGTTTGAGCCCCGTGGAGGCAGAGGGCTGCTTATTGCTGGATGATAGTGTCCTGCAGGGTTAAGGGACGGCGTGGGCACTCCCAGGGCGACAGAGGGCACCTGGCCTTTAGAGAATTCCCTGGAAAATTCCCCGCCCAGGCCCCTGGTCCACAAGTCTATCCTGCGCACAGTGTCTGTGCCAGGCTGGGAGTGCTTCTGGGCAGTGTTCCCCAGCGGAAATCGCGTGGTCCTCTAGGTGGCAGGGAGGGCTCCTGTGTCCACGGACAGGTGCCCAGGGACCGTGTGGAACTGCTGTGACCTCTAAAGGGTGGGTCTGGTGATCCGAGGGAGGCGTGTGCTTGGGAGCCTGAGTGCGCATGCGCGGCCCAGGTGTTGGCCCGAAACCAGGCAGACTCGGCTCGGAGAAAAGCCATCTCCTGGGGGCCTCCCCATGTTCCTCCACTCCCCAAGGAGGACCCCTTTACGGATGGAAGAAAAGGGGGATCTTCGCAGTGGTGGGCTCGGGCCAGAGAGGTCCGCGGGTTTGCCTCCACGTACGCCAGGTGCCCGCACACCGGGCCCAGGTGTTTGAGCCCCGTGGAGGCAGAGGGCTGCTTATTGCTGGATGCAAGTGTCCTGCGGGGTCAAGGAAGGGCATGGGCACTCCCGGGCGACACAGGGCACCGGGCCCTGAGAGAGTTCCATGGAAAATCCCCCGCCCAGGCCCCCGGTATCCAAGTCTGTCCTTAGCACACTGTCTGTGCGGGGCTGAGAGTGCTGCTGGGCAGTGTGGCCTAGGGGAAATGGCGCGGTGCTCTGAGTGGCAGGGAGGGCTTCTGTTTCCACGGACAGGTGCGCAGGGACCCTCTGAAACTGCTGTGACCTCTCAAGGGCGGGTCACCTGAACCCTCCAGGGTGGGACAGGTGACCTCCCAAGGGTGGGTCTCGAGACCCCTCAAGGGTGGGGCACGTGACCCCGCAAGGGTGGGTCTCGAGACCCCTCAAGGGTGGGGCACGTGACCCTCCAGGGTGGGTCACGAGACCCCTCAGGGGTGGGTCACGTGACCCTCCAGGGTTGGGTCACGTGACCCGTCAGGGGTGGGTCACGAGACCCCTCAGGGGTGGGTCACGTGACCACTCAGGGGTGCGTCACGTGACCCCCCAGGGGTGCGTCACGTGACCCCTCAGGGGTGGGTCACGAGACCCCTCAGGGGTGGGTCACGTGACCCCTCAGGGGTGCGTCACGTGACCCCTCAGGGGTGCGTCACGTGACCCCCCAGGGGTGCGTCACGTGACCCCTCAGGTGTGGGTCACGAGACTCCTCAGGGGTGGGTCACGTGACCCCTCAGGTGTGGGTCACGAGACCACTCAGGGGTGGGTCGCGTGACCCCTCAAGGGTGGGTCAGGAGACACCTCTAGTGTGGGTCCCGTGACCCGAGGGAGACTTGTGGTAGGGAGCCTGAGTGCGCATGCACGGCCCACATATAGGCCAGAAAGGAGCCAGCCGCGGCTCGGAGAAAAGCCATCTCCTGGGGGCCTCCCCGTGTTCTTCCACTCCTGAAGCGTGACCCCTTTACGGATGGAAGAAAAGGGGGATCTTCGCAGTGGTGGGGTCGGGCCTGAGGTGTCTGTTTGTTTGCCTCCATGTAGGCCAGTTGCTGGCACACCGGGCCCAGGTGTCCCTGCCCCATGTGGCTAGAGGGCCGCTTATGGCAGGAATCAGGTCTCCTGCGGGGGTCAAGGGACGGCTTGGACACTCACCGGGCGAGAGAGGACGCCTGGTCATCAGACAGCCCCCGGGAAAATCCCCCGCCCAGGCCCCCGTTCCCCAAGTCTTTCCTGCGCACACTGTGTCTGAGGAGCTGGGAGAGCTGCTGGGAAGTGTGGCCCATGGGAAATCGCGCGGTCCTCTGCGTGGCGGGGTGGGCTTCCGTTTCCAGACAGGTGCCTAGGGACCCTGTGCAAATGGTCTGACAGCTCAAGGGTGGGTCAGGTGAGCCAAGGGAGGCGTGTGCTTGGGAGCCGGAGTGCGCATGCGCGGCCCACGAATAGGCCCGAAAGGAGCCAGCCGCGGCTCGGAGAAAAGCCATCTCCTGGGGGTCTCCCCATGTTCCTCCAGTCCCCAAGGAGCACCCCTTTACGGATGGAAGAAATGGGGGATCTTCGCAGTGGTGGGTTCGGGCCAGAGGGGTCGGCGGGTTTGCCTGCACGTACGCCAGGTGCTCGCACAACGGGCCCAGGTGTTTGAGCCCCGTGGAGGCAGAGGGCTGCTTATTGCTGGATGATAGTGTCCTGCAGGGTTAAGGGACGGCGTGGGCACTCCCAGGGCGACAGAGGGCACCTGGCCTTTAGAGAATTCCCTGGAAAATTCCCCGCCCAGGCCCCTGGTCCACAACTCTATCCTGCGCACAGTGTCTGTGCCAGGCTGGGAGTGCTTCTGGGCAGTGTTCCCCAGCGGAAATCGCGTGGTCCTCTAGGTGGCAGGGAGGGCTCCTGTGTCCACGGACAGGTGCCCAGGGACCGTGTGGAACTGCTGTGACCTCTAAAGGGTGGGTCTGGTGAGCCGAGGGAGGCGTGTGCTTGGGAGCCTGAGTGCGCATGCGCGGCCCAGGTGTTGGCCCGAAACCAGGCAGACTCGGCTCGGAGAAAAGCCATCTCCTGGGGGCCTCCCCATGTTCCTCCACTCCCCAAGGAGGACCCCTTTACGGATGGAAGAAAAGGGGGATCTTCGCAGTGGTGGGTTCGGGCCAGAGGGGTCCGCGGGTTTGCCTCCACGTACGCCAGGTGCCCGCACACCGGGCCCAGGTGTTTGAGCCCCGTGGAGGCAGAGGGCTGCTTATTGCTGGATGCAAGTGTCCTGCGGGGTCAAGGAAGGGCATGGGCACTCCCGGGCGACACAGGGCACCGGGCCCTGAGAGAGTTCCATGGAAAATCCCCCGCCCAGGCCCCCGGTATCCAAGTCTGTCCTTAGCACACTGTCTGTGCGGGGCTGAGAGTGCTGCTGGGCAGTGTGGCCTAGGGGAAATGGCGCGGTGCTCTGAGTGGCAGGGAGGGCTTCTGTTTCCACGGACAGGTGCGCAGGGACCCTCTGAAACTGCTGTGACCTCTCAAGGGCGGGTCACCTGACCCCTCCAGGGTGGGACAGGTGACCTCCCAAGAGTGGGTCTCGAGACCCCTCAAGGGTGGGGCACGTGACCCCGCAAGGGTGGGTCTCGAGACCCCTCAAGGGTGGGGCACGTGACCCTCAAGGGTGGGTCACGAGAACCCTCAGGGGTGGGTCACGTGACCCCTCAGGGTTGGGTCACGTGACCCGTCAGGGGTGGGTCACGAGACCCCTCAGGGGTGGGTCACGTGACCCGTCAGGGGTGGGTCACGTGACCGCTCAGGGGTGCGTCACGTGACCCCCCAGGGGTGGGTCACGTGACCCGTCAGGGGTGGGTCACGTGACCGCTCAGGGGTGCGTCACGTGACCGCTCAGGGGTGGGTCACGTGACCGCTCAGGGGTGCGTCACGTGACCGCTCAGGGGTGCGTCACGTGACCCCTCAGGGGTGCGTCACGTGACCCCTCAGGGGTGCGTCACGTGACCCCTCAGGGGTGGGTCACGAGACCCCTCAGGGGTGGGTCACGTGACCCCTCAGGGGTGGGTCACGAGACCACTCAGGGGTGGGTCGCGTGACCCCTCAAGGGTGGGTCAGGAGACACCTCTAGTGTGGGTCCCGTGACCCGAGGGAGACTTGTGGTAGGGAGCCTGAGTGCCCATGCACGGCCCACATATAGGCCAGAAAGGAGCCAGCCGCGGCTCGGAGAAAAGCCATCTCCTGGGGGCCTCCCCGTGTTCTTCCACTCCTGAAGCGTGACCCCTTTACGGATGGAAGAAAAGGAGGATCTTCGCAGTGGTGGGGTCGGGCCTGAGGTGTCTGTTTGTTTTCCTCCATGTAGGCCAGTTGCTGGCACACCGGGCCCAGGTGTCCCTGCCCCATGTGGCTAGAGGGCCGCTTATGGCAGGAATCAGGTCTCCTGCGGGGGTCAAGGGACGGCTTGGACACTCACCGGGCGAGAGAGGACGCCTGGTCATCAGACAGCCCCCTGGAAAATCCCCCGCCCAGGCCCCCGTTCCCCAAGTCTTTCCTGCGCACACTGTGTCTGAGGAGCTGGGAGAGCTGCTGGGAAGTGTGGCCCATGGGAAATCGCGCGGTCCTCTGGGTGGCGGGGTGGGCTTCCGTTTCCAGACAGGTGCCTAGGGACCCTGTGCAAAAGGTCTGACAGCTCAAGCGTGGGTCAGGTGAGCCAAGGGAGGCGTGTGCTTGGGAGCCTGAGTGCGCATGCGCGGCCCACGAATAGGCCCGAAAGGAGCCAGCCGCGGCTCGGAGAAAAGCCATCTCCTGGGGGTCTCCCCATGTTCCTCCAGTCCCCAAGGAGCACCCCTTTACGGATGGAAGAAATGGGGGATCTTCGCAGTGGTGGGTTCGGGCCAGAGGGGTCGGCGGGTTTGCCTGCACGTACGCCAGGTGCTCGCACAACGGGCCCAGGTGTTTGAGCCCCGTGGAGGCAGAGGGCTGCTTATTGCTGGATGATAGTGTCCTGCAGGGTTAAGGGACGGCGTGGGCACTCCCAGGGCGACAGAGGGCACCTGGCCTTTAGAGAATTCCCTGGAAAATTCCCCGCCCAGGCCCCTGGTCCACAAGTCTATCCTGCGCACAGTGTCTGTGCCAGGCTGGGAGTGCTTCTGGGCAGTGTTCCCCAGCGGAAATCGCGTGGTCCTCTAGGTGGCAGGGAGGGCTCCTGTGTCCACGGACAGGTGCCCAGGGACCGTGTGGAACTGCTGGGACCTCTAAAGGGTGGGTCTGGTGAGCCGAGGGAGGCGTGTGCTTGGGAGCCTGAGTGCGCATGCGCGGCCCAGGTGTTGGCCCGAAACCAGGCAGACTCGGCTCGGAGAAAAGCCATCTCCTGGGGGCCTCCCCATGTTCCTCCACTCCCCAAGGAGGACCCCTTTACGGATGGAAGAAAAGGGGGATCTTCGCAGTGGTGGGTTCGGGCCAGAGGGGTCCGCGGGTTTGCCTCCACGTACGCCAGGTGCCCGCACACCGGGCCCAGGTGTTTGAGCCCCGTGGAGGCAGAGGGCTGCTTATTGCTGGATGCAAGTGTCCTGCGGGGTCAAGGAAGGGCATGGGCACTCCCGGGCGACACAGGGCACGGGGCCCTGAGAGAGTTCCATGGAAAATCCCCCGCCCAGGCCCCCGGTATCCAAGTCTGTCCTTAGCACACTGTCTGTGCGGGGCTGAGAGTGCTGCTGGGCAGTGTGGCCTAGGGGAAATGGCGCGGTGCTCTGAGTGGCAGGGAGGGCTTCTGTTTCCACGGACAGGTGCGCAGGGACCCTCTGAAACTGCTGTGACCTCTCAAGGGCGGGTCACCTGACCCCTCCAGGGTGGGACAGGTGACCTCCCAAGGGTGGGTCTCGAGACCCCTCAAGGGTGGGGCACGTGACCCCGCAAGGGTGGGTCTCGAGACCCCTCAAGGGTGGGGCACGTGACCCTCAAGGGTGGGTCACGAGACCCCTCAGGGGTGGGTCACGTGACCCCTCAGGGTTGGGTCACGTGACCCGTCAGGGGTGGGTCACGAGACCCCTCAGGGGTGGGTCACGTGACCCGTCAGGGGTGGGTCACGTGACCGCTCAGGGGTGCGTCACGTGACCCCCCAGGGGTGCGTCACGTGACCCCTCAGGGGTGGGTCACGTGACCGCTCAGGGGTGCGTCACGTGACCCCTCAGGGGTGCGTCACGTGACCCCTCAGGGGTGCGTCACGTGACCCCTCAGGGGTGCGTCACGTGACCCCTCAGGGGTGGGTCACGAGACCACTCAGGGGTGGGTCGCGTGACCCCTCAAGGGTGGGTCATGAGACACCTCTAGTGTGGGTCCCGTGACCCGAGGGAGACTTGTGGTAGGGAGCCTGAGTGCCCATGCACGGCCCACATATAGGCCAGAAAGGAGCCAGCCGCGGCTCGGAGAAAAGCCATCTCCTGGGGGCCTCCCCGTGTTCTTCCACTCCTGAAGCGTGACCCCTTTATGGATGGAAGAAAAGGAGGATCTTCGCAGTGGTGGGGTCGGGCCTGAGGTGTCTGTTTGTTTTCCTCCATGTAGGCCAGTTGCTGGCACACCGGGCCCAGGTGTCCCTGCCCCATGTGGCTAGAGGGCCGCTTATGGCTGGAATCAGGTCTCCTGCGGGGGTCAAGGGACGGCTTGGACACTCAGCGGGCGAGAGAGGACGCGTGGTCATCAGACAGTCCCCTGGAAAATCCCCCGCCCAGGCCCCCGTTCCCCAAGTCTTTCCTGCGCACACTGTGTCTGAGGAGCTGGGAGAGCTGCTGGGAAGTGTGGCCCATGGGAAATCGCGCGGTCCTCTGGGTGGCGGGGTGGGCTTCCGTTTCCAGACAGGTGCCTAGGGACCCTGTGCAAATGGTCTGACAGCTCAAGGGTGGGTCAGGTGAGCCGAGGGAGGCGTGTGCTTGGGAGCCTGAGTGCGCATGCGCGGCCCACGAATAGACCCGAAAGGAGCCAGCCGCGGCTCGGAGAAA
The DNA here is from genome assembly GCF_022682495.2 of Desmodus rotundus. Taxonomy (NCBI): domain Eukaryota; kingdom Metazoa; phylum Chordata; class Mammalia; order Chiroptera; family Phyllostomidae; genus Desmodus; species Desmodus rotundus. Next base: position 908,634 of record NW_026527247.1, on the reverse strand, counting down.
AGCCATCTCCTGGGGGTCTCCCCATGTTCCTCCAGTCCCCAAGGAGCACCCCTTTACGGATGGAAGAAATGGGGGATCTTCGCAGTGGTGGGTTCGGGCCAGAGGGGTCGGCGGGTTTGCCTGCACGTACGCCAGGTGCTCGCACAACGGGCCCAGGTGTTTGAGCCCCGTGGAGGCATAGGGCTGCTTATTGCTGGATGATAGTGTCCTGCAGGGTTAAGGGACGGCGTGGGCACTCCCAGGGCGACAGAGGGCACCTAGCCTTTAGAGAATTCCCTGGAAAATTCCCCGCCCAGGCCCCTGGTCCACAAGTCTATCCTGCGCACAGTGTCTGTGCCAGGCTGGGAGTGCTTCTGGGCAGTGTTCCCCAGCGGAAATCGCGTGGTCCTCTAGGTGGCAGGGAGGGCTCCTGTGTCCACGGACAGGTGCCCAGGGACCGTGTGGAACTGCTGTGACCTCTAAAGGGTGGGTCTGGTGAGCCGAGGGAGGCGTGTGCTTGGGAGCCTGAGTGCGCATGCGCGGCCCAGGTGTTGGCCCGAAACCAGGCAGACTCGGCTCGGAGAAAAGCCATCTCCTGGGGGCCTCCCCATGTTCCTCCACTCCCCAAGGAGGACCCCTTTACGGATGGAAGAAAAGGGGGATCTTCGCAGTGGTGGGTTCGGGCCAGAGGGGTCCGCGGGTTTGCCTCCACGTACGCCAGGTGCCCGCACACCGGGCCCAGGTGTTTGAGCCCCGTGGAGGCAGAGGGCTGCTTATTGCTGGATGCAAGTGTCCTGCGGGGTCAAGGAAGGGCATGGGCACTCCCGGGCGACACAGGGCACCGGGCCCTGAGAGAGTTCCATGGAAAATCCCCCGCCCAGGCCCCCGGTATCCAAGTCTGTCCTTAGCACACTGTCTGTGCGGGGCTGAGAGTGCTGCTGGGCAGTGTGGCCTAGGGGAAATGGCGCGGTGCTCTGAGTGGCAGGGAGGGCTTCTGTTTCCACGGACAGGTGCGCAGGGACCCTCTGAAACTGCTGTGACCTCTCAAGGGCGGGTCACCTGACCCCTCCAGGGTGGGACAGGTGACCTCCCAAGGGTGGGTCTAGAGACCCCTCAAGGGTGGGGCACGTGACCCCGCAAGGGTGGGTCTCGAGACCCCTCAAGGGTGGGGCACGTGACCCGTCAGGGGTGGGTCACGTGACCCCTCAGGGGTGCGTCACGTGACCCCCCAGGGGTGCGTCACGTGACCCCTCAGGGGCGGGTCACGTGACCCCTCAGGGGCGGGTCACGAGACCCCTCAGGTGTGGGTCACGTGACCCCTCAGGGGTGCGTCACGTGACCCCTCAGGGGTGGGTCACGTGACCCCTCAGGGGTGCGTCACGTGACCCCTCAGGGGTGCGTCACGTGACCCCTCAGGGGTGGGTCACGTGACCCCTCAGGGGTGGGTCACGAGACTCCTCAGGGGTGGGTCACGTGACCCCTCAGGTGTGGGTCACGAGACCACTCAGGGGTGGGTCGCGTGACCCCTCAAGGGTGGGTCAGGAGACACCTCTAGTGTGGGTCCCGTGACCCGAGGGAGGCTTGTGGTAGGGAGCCTGAGTGCGCATGCACGGCCCACATATAGGCCAGAAAGGAGCCAGCCGCGGCTCGGAGAAAAGCCATCTCCTGGGGGCCTCCCCGTGTTCTTCCACTCCTGAAGCGTGACCCCTTTACGGATGGAAGAAAAGGGGGATCTTCGCAGTGGTGGGGTCGGGCCTGAGGTGTCTGTTTGTTTGCCTCCATGTAGGCCAGTTGCTGGCACACCGGGCCCAGGTGTCCCTGCCCCATGTGGCTAGAGGGCCGCTTATGGCAGGAATCAGGTCTCCTGCGGGGGTCAAGGGACGGCTTGGACACTCAGCGGGCGAGAGAGGACGCCTGGTCATCAGACAGCCCCCTGGAAAATCCCCCGCCCAGGCCCCCGTTCCCCAAGTCTTTCCTGCGCACACTGTGTCTGAGGAGCTGGGAGAGCTGCTGGGAAGTGTGGCCCATGGGAAATCGCGCGGTCCTCTGGGTGGCGGGGTGGGCTTCCGTTTCCAGACAGGTGCCTTGGGACCCTGTGCAAATGGTCTGACAGCTCAAGGGTGGGTCCGGTGAGCCGAGGGAGGCGTGTGCTTGGGAGCCTGAGTGCGCATGCGCGGCCCACGAATAGGCCCGAAAGGAGCCAGCCGCGGCTCGGAGAAAAGCCATCTCCTGGGGGTCTCCCCATGTTCCTCCAGTCCCCAAGGAGCACCCCTTTACGGATGGAAGAAATGGGGGATCTTCGCAGTGGTGGGTTCGGGCCAGAGGGGTCGGCGGGTTTGCCTGCACGTACGCCAGGTGCTCGCACAACGGGCCCAGGTGTTTGAGCCCCGTGGAGGCAGAGGGCTGCTTATTGCTGGATGATAGTGTCCTGCAGGGTTAAGGGACGGCGTGGGCACTCCCAGGGCGACAGAGGGCACCTGGCCTTTAGAGAATTCCCTGGAAAATTCCCCGCCCAGGCCCCTGGTCCACAAGTCTATCCTGCGCACAGTGTCTGTGCCAGGCTGGGAGTGCTTCTGGGCAGTGTTCCCCAGCGGAAATCGCCTGGTCCTCTAGGTGGCAGGGAGGGCTCCTGTGTCCACGGACAGGTGCCCAGGGACCGTGTGGAACTGCTGTGACCTCTAAAGGGTGGGTCTGGTGAGCCGAGGGAGGCGTGTGCTTGGGAGCCTGAGTGCGCATGCGCGGCCCAGGTGTTGGCCCGAAACCAGGCAGACTCGGCTCGGAGAAAAGCCATCTCCTGGGGGCCTCCCCATGTTCCTCCACTCCCCAAGGAGGACCCCTTTACGGATGGAAGAAAAGGGGGATCTTCGCAGTGGTGGGTTCGGGCCAGAGGGGTCCGCGGGTTTGCCTCCACGTACGCCAGGTGCCCGCACACCGGGCCCAGGTGTTTGAGCCCCGTGGAGGCAGAGGGCTGCTTATTGCTGGATGCAAGTGTCCTGCGGGGTCAAGGAAGGGCATGGGCACTCCCGGGCGACACAGGGCACGGGGCCCTGAGAGAGTTCCATGGAAAATCCCCCGCCCAGGCCCCCGGTATCCAAGTCTGTCCTTAGCACACTGTCTGTGCGGGGCTGAGAGTGCTGCTGGGCAGTGTGGCCTAGGGGAAATGGCGCGGTGCTCTGAGTGGCAGGGAGGGCTTCTGTTTCCACGGACAGGTGCGCAGGGACCCTCTGAAACTGCTGTGACCTCTCAAGGGCGGGTCACCTGACCCCTCCAGGGTGGGACAGGTGACCTCCCAAGGGTGGGTCTCGAGACCCCTCAAGGGTGGGGCACGTGACCCCGCAAGGGTGGGTCTCGAGACCCCTCAAGGGTGGGGCACGTGACCCTCAAGGGTGGGTCACGAGAACCCTCAGGGGTGGGTCACGTGACCCCTCAGGGTTGGGTCACGTGACCCGTCAGGGGTGGGTCACGAGACCCCTCAGGGGTGGGTCACGTGACCCGTCAGGGGTGGGTCACGTGACCGCTCAGGGGTGCGTCACGTGACCCCCCAGGGGTGGGTCACGTGACCCGTCAGGGGTGGGTCACGTGACCGCTCAGGGGTGCGTCACGTGACCGCTCAGGGGTGGGTCACGTGACCGCTCAGGGGTGCGTCACGTGACCGCTCAGGGGTGCGTCACGTGACCCCTCAGGGGTGCGTCACGTGACCCCTCAGGGGTGCGTCACGTGACCCCTCAGGGGTGGGTCACGAGACCCCTCTGGGGTGGGTCACGTGACCCCTCAGGTGTGCGTCACGAGACCACTCAGGGGTGGGTCGCGTGACCCCTCAAGGGTGGGTCAGGAGACACCTCTAGTGTGGGTCCCGTGACCCGAGGGAGACTTGTGGTAGGGAGCCTGAGTGCCCATGCACGGCCCACATATAGGCCAGAAAGGAGCCAGCCGCGGCTCGGAGAAAAGCCATCTCCTGGGGGCCTCCCCGTGTTCTTCCACTCCTGAAGCGTGACCCCTTTACGGATGGAAGAAAAGGAGGATCTTCGCAGTGGTGGGGTCGGGCCTGAGGTGTCTGTTTGTTTTCCTCCATGTAGGCCAGTTGCTGGCACACCGGGCCCAGGTGTCCCTGCCCCATGTGGCTAGAGGGCCGCTTATGGCAGGAATCAGGTCTCCTGCGGGGGTCAAGGGACGGCTTGGACACTCACCGGGCGAGAGAGGACGCCTGGTCATCAGACAGCCCCCTGGAAAATCCCCCGCCCAGGCCCCCGTTCCCCAAGTCTTTCCTGCGCACACTGTGTCTGAGGAGCTGGGAGAGCTGCTGGGAAGTGTGGCCCATGGGAAATCGCGCGGTCCTCTGGGTGGCGGGGTGGGCTTCCGTTTCCAGACAGGTGCCTAGGGACCCTGTGCAAATGGTCTGACAGCTCAAGGGTGGGTCAGGTGAGCCGAGGGAGGCGTGTGCTTGGGAGCCTGAGTGCGCATGCGCGGCCCACGAATAGGCCCGAAAGTAGCCAGCCGCGGCTCGGAGAAAAGCCATCTCCTGGGGGTCTCCCCATGTTCCTCCAGTCCCCAAGGAGCACCCCTTTACGGATGGAAGAAATGGGGGATCTTCGCAGTGGTGGGTTCGGGCCAGAGGGGTCGGCGGGTTTGCCTGCACGTACGCCAGGTGCTCGCACAACGGGCCCAGGTGTTTAGCCCCGTGGAGGCAGAGGGCTGCTTATTGCTGGATGATAGTGTCCTGCAGGGTTAAGGGACGGCGTGGGCACTCCCAGGGCGACAGAGGGCACCTGGCCTTTAGAGAATTCCCTGGAAAATTCCCCGCCCAGGCCCCTGGTCCACAAGTCTATCCTGCGCACAGTGTCTGTGCCAGGCTGGGAGTGCTTCTGGGCAGTGTTCCCCAGCGGAAATCGCGTGGTCCTCTAGGTGGCAGGGAGGGCTCCTGTGTCCACGGACAGGTGCCCAGGGACCGTGTGGAACTGCTGTGACCTCTAAAGGGTGGGTCTGGTGAGCCGAGGGAGGCGTGTGCTTGGGAGCCTGAGTGCGCATGCGCGGCCCAGGTGTTGGCCCGAAACCAGGCAGACTCGGCTCGGAGAAAAGCCATCTCCTGGGGGCCTCCCCATGTTCCTCCACTCCCCAAGGAGGACCCCTTTACGGATGGAAGAAAAGGGGGATCTTCGCAGTGGTGGGTTCGGGCCAGAGGGGTCCGCGGGTTTGCCTCCACGTACGCCAGGTGCCCCCACACCGGGCCCAGGTGTTTGAGCCCCGTGGAGGCAGAGGGCTGCTTATTGCTGGATGCAAGTGTCCTGCGGGGTCAAGGAAGGGCATGGGCACTCCCGGGCGACACAGGGCACCGGGCCCTGAGAGAGTTCCATGGAAAATCCCCCGCCCAGGCCCCCGGTATCCAAGTCTGTCCTTAGCACACTGTCTGTGCGGGGCTGAGAGTGCTGCTGGGCAGTGTGGCCTAGGGGAAATGGCGCGGTGCTCTGAGTGGCAGGGAGGGCTTCTGTTTCCACGGACAGGTGCGCAGGGACCCTCTGAAACTGCTGTGACCTCTCAAGGGCGGGTCACCTGACCCCTCCAGGGTGGGACAGGTGACCTCCCAAGGGTGGGTCTAGAGACCCCTCAAGGGTGGGGCACGTGACCCCGCAAGGGTGGGTCTCGAGACCCCTCAAGGGTGGGGCACGTGACCCGTCAGGGGTGGGTCACGTGACCCCTCAGGGGTGCGTCACGTGACCCCCCAGGGGTGCGTCACGTGACCCCTCAGGGGTGGGTCACGTGACCCCTCAGGGGTGGGTCACGAGACCCCTCAGGGGTGGGTCACGTGACCCCTCAGGGGTGGGTCACGTCACCCCTCAGGGGTGCGTCACGTGACCCCTCAGGGGTGGGTCACGTGACCCCTCAGGGGTGCGTCACGTGACCCCTCAGGGGTGCGTCACGTGACCCCTCAGGGTGGGTCACGTGACCCCTCAGGGGTGGGTCACGAGACTCCTCAGGGGTGGGTCACGTGACCCCTCAGGTGTGGGTCACGAGACCACTCAGGGGTGGGTCGCGTGACCCCTCAAGGGTGGGTCAGGAGACACCTCTAGTGTGGGTCCCGTGACCCGAGGGAGGCTTGTGGTAGGGAGCCTGAGTGCGCATGCACGGCCCACATATAGGCCAGAAAGGAGCCAGCCGCGGCTCGGAGAAAAGCCATCTCATGGGGGCCTCCCCGTGTTCTTCCACTCCTGAAGCGTGACCCCTTTACGGATGGAAGAAAAGGGGGATCTTCGCAGTGGTGGGGTCGGGCCTGAGGTGTCTGTTTGTTTGCCTCCATGTAGGCCAGTTGCTGGCACACCGGGCCCAGGTGTCCCTGCCCCATGTGGCTAGAGGGCCGCTTATGGCAGGAATCAGGTCTCCTGCGGGGGTCAAGGGACGGCTTGGACACTCAGGGGGCGAGAGAGGACGCCTGGTCATCAGACAGCCCCCTGGAAAATCCCCCGCCCAGGCCCCCGTTCCCCAAGTCTTTCCTGCGCACACTGTGTCTGAGGAGCTGGGAGAGCTGCTGAAAAGTGTGGCCCATGGGAAATCGCGCGGTCCTCTGGGTGGCGGGGTGGGCTTTCGTTTCCAGACAGGTGCCTAGGGACCCTGTGCAAATGGTCTGACAGCTCAAGGGTGGGTCCGGTGAGCCGAGGGAGGCGTGTGCTTGGGAGCCTGAGTGCGCATGCGCGGCCCACGAATAGGCCCGAAAGGAGCCAGCCGCGGCTCGGAGAAAAGCCATCTCCTGGGGGTCTCCCCATGTTCCTCCAGTCCCCAAGGAGCACCCCTTTACGGATGGAAGAAATGGGGGATCTTCGCAGTGGTGGGTTCGGGACAGAGGGGTCGGCGGGTTTGCCTGCACGTACGCCAGGTGCTCGCACAACGGGCCCAGGTGTTTGAGCCCCGTGGAGGCAGAGGGCTGCTTATTGCTGGATGATAGTGTCCTGCAGGGTTAAGGGACGGCGTGGGCACTCCCAGGGCGACAGAGGGCACCTGGCCTTTAGAGAATTCCCTGGAAAATTCCCCGCCCAGGCCCCTGGTCCACAAGTCTATCCTGCGCACAGTGTCTGTGCCAGGCTGGGAGTGCTTCTGGGCAGTGTTCCCCAGCGGAAATCGCGTGGTCCTCTAGGTGGCAGGGAGGGCTCCTGTGTCCACGGACAGGTGCCCAGGGACCGTGTGGAACTGCTGTGACCTCTAAAGGGTGGGTCTGGTGAGCCGAGGGAGGCGTGTGCTTGGGAGCCTGAGTGCGCATGCGCGGCCCAGGTGTTGGCACGAAACCAGGCAGACTCGGCTCGGAGAAAAGCCATCTCCTGGGGGCCTCCCCATGTTCCTCCACTCCCCAAGGAGGACCCCTTTACGGATGGAAGAAAAGGGGGATCTTCGCAGTGGTGGGGTCGGGCCAGAGGGGTCCGCGGGTTTGCCTCCACGTACGCCAGGTGCCCGCACACCGGGCCCAGGTGTTTGAGCCCCGTGGAGGCAGAGGGCTGCTTATTGCTGGATGCAAGTGTCCTGCGGGGTCAAGGAAGGGCATGGGCACTCCCGGGCGACACAGGGCACCGGGCCCTGAGAGAGTTCCATGGAAAATCCCCCGCCCAGGCCCCCGGTATCCAAGTCTGTCCTTAGCACACTGTCTGTGCGGGGCTGAGAGTGCTGCTGGGCAGTGTGGCCTAGGGGAAATGGCGCGGTGCTCTGAGTGGCAGGGAGGGCTTCTGTTTCCACGGACAGGTGCGCAGGGACCCTCTGAAACTGCTGTGACCTCTCAAGGGCGGGTCACCTGAACCCTCCAGGGTGGGACAGGTGACCTCCCAAGGGTGGGTCTCGAGACCCCTCAAGGGTGGGGCACGTGACCCCGCAAGGGTGGGTCTCGAGACCCCTCAAGGGTGGGGCACGTGACCCTCCAGGGTGGGTCACGAGACCCCTCAGGGGTGGGTCACGTGACCCTCCAGGGTTGGGTCACGTGACCCGTCAGGGGTGGGTCACGAGACCCCTCAGGGGTGGGTCACGTGACCACTCAGGGGTGCGTCACGTGACCCCCCAGGGGTGCGTCACGTGACCCCTCAGGGGTGGGTCACGAGACCCCTCAGGGGTGGGTCACGTGACCCCTCAGGGGTGCGTCACGTGACCCCTCAGGGGTGCGTCACGTGACCCCCCAGGGGTGCGTCACGTGACCCCTCAGGTGTGGGTCACGAGACTCCTCAGGGGTGGGTCACGTGACCCCTCAGGTGTGGGTCACGAGACCACTCAGGGGTGGGTCGCGTGACCCCTCAAGGGTGGGTCAGGAGACACCTCTAGTGTGGGTCCCGTGACCCGAGGGAGACTTGTGGTAGGGAGCCTGAGTGCGCATGCACGGCCCACATATAGGCCAGAAAGGAGCCAGCCGCGGCTCGGAGAAAAGCCATCTCCTGGGGGCCTCCCCGTGTTCTTCCACTCCTGAAGCGTGACCCCTTTACGGATGGAAGAAAAGGGGGATCTTCGCAGTGGTGGGGTCGGGCCTGAGGTGTCTGTTTGTTTGCCTCCATGTAGGCCAGTTGCTGGCACACCGGGCCCAGGTGTCCCTGCCCCATGTGGCTAGAGGGCCGCTTATGGCAGGAATCAGGTCTCCTGCGGGGGTCAAGGGACGGCTTGGACACTCACCGGGCGAGAGAGGACGCCTGGTCATCAGACAGCCCCCGGGAAAATCCCCCGCCCAGGCCCCCGTTCCCCAAGTCTTTCCTGCGCACACTGTGTCTGAGGAGCTGGGAGAGCTGCTGGGAAGTGTGGCCCATGGGAAATCGCGCGGTCCTCTGCGTGGCGGGGTGGGCTTCCGTTTCCAGACAGGTGCCTAGGGACCCTGTGCAAATGGTCTGACAGCTCAAGGGTGGGTCAGGTGAGCCAAGGGAGGCGTGTGCTTGGGAGCCGGAGTGCGCATGCGCGGCCCACGAATAGGCCCGAAAGGAGCCAGCCGCGGCTCGGAGAAAAGCCATCTCCTGGGGGTCTCCCCATGTTCCTCCAGTCCCCAAGGAGCACCCCTTTACGGATGGAAGAAATGGGGGATCTTCGCAGTGGTGGGTTCGGGCCAGAGGGGTCGGCGGGTTTGCCTGCACGTACGCCAGGTGCTCGCACAACGGGCCCAGGTGTTTGAGCCCCGTGGAGGCAGAGGGCTGCTTATTGCTGGATGATAGTGTCCTGCAGGGTTAAGGGACGGCGTGGGCACTCCCAGGGCGACAGAGGGCACCTGGCCTTTAGAGAATTCCCTGGAAAATTCCCCGCCCAGGCCCCTGGTCCACAACTCTATCCTGCGCACAGTGTCTGTGCCAGGCTGGGAGTGCTTCTGGGCAGTGTTCCCCAGCGGAAATCGCGTGGTCCTCTAGGTGGCAGGGAGGGCTCCTGTGTCCACGGACAGGTGCCCAGGGACCGTGTGGAACTGCTGTGACCTCTAAAGGGTGGGTCTGGTGAGCCGAGGGAGGCGTGTGCTTGGGAGCCTGAGTGCGCATGCGCGGCCCAGGTGTTGGCCCGAAACCAGGCAGACTCGGCTCGGAGAAAAGCCATCTCCTGGGGGCCTCCCCATGTTCCTCCACTCCCCAAGGAGGACCCCTTTACGGATGGAAGAAAAGGGGGATCTTCGCAGTGGTGGGTTCGGGCCAGAGGGGTCCGCGGGTTTGCCTCCACGTACGCCAGGTGCCCGCACACCGGGCCCAGGTGTTTGAGCCCCGTGGAGGCAGAGGGCTGCTTATTGCTGGATGCAAGTGTCCTGCGGGGTCAAGGAAGGGCATGGGCACTCCCGGGCGACACAGGGCACCGGGCCCTGAGAGAGTTCCATGGAAAATCCCCCGCCCAGGCCCCCGGTATCCAAGTCTGTCCTTAGCACACTGTCTGTGCGGGGCTGAGAGTGCTGCTGGGCAGTGTGGCCTAGGGGAAATGGCGCGGTGCTCTGAGTGGCAGGGAGGGCTTCTGTTTCCACGGACAGGTGCGCAGGGACCCTCTGAAACTGCTGTGACCTCTCAAGGGCGGGTCACCTGACCCCTCCAGGGTGGGACAGGTGACCTCCCAAGAGTGGGTCTCGAGACCCCTCAAGGGTGGGGCACGTGACCCCGCAAGGGTGGGTCTCGAGACCCCTCAAGGGTGGGGCACGTGACCCTCAAGGGTGGGTCACGAGAACCCTCAGGGGTGGGTCACGTGACCCCTCAGGGTTGGGTCACGTGACCCGTCAGGGGTGGGTCACGAGACCCCTCAGGGGTGGGTCACGTGACCCGTCAGGGGTGGGTCACGTGACCGCTCAGGGGTGCGTCACGTGACCCCCCAGGGGTGGGTCACGTGACCCGTCAGGGGTGGGTCACGTGACCGCTCAGGGGTGCGTCACGTGACCGCTCAGGGGTGGGTCACGTGACCGCTCAGGGGTGCGTCACGTGACCGCTCAGGGGTGCGTCACGTGACCCCTCAGGGGTGCGTCACGTGACCCCTCAGGGGTGCGTCACGTGACCCCTCAGGGGTGGGTCACGAGACCCCTCAGGGGTGGGTCACGTGACCCCTCAGGGGTGGGTCACGAGACCACTCAGGGGTGGGTCGCGTGACCCCTCAAGGGTGGGTCAGGAGACACCTCTAGTGTGGGTCCCGTGACCCGAGGGAGACTTGTGGTAGGGAGCCTGAGTGCCCATGCACGGCCCACATATAGGCCAGAAAGGAGCCAGCCGCGGCTCGGAGAAAAGCCATCTCCTGGGGGCCTCCCCGTGTTCTTCCACTCCTGAAGCGTGACCCCTTTACGGATGGAAGAAAAGGAGGATCTTCGCAGTGGTGGGGTCGGGCCTGAGGTGTCTGTTTGTTTTCCTCCATGTAGGCCAGTTGCTGGCACACCGGGCCCAGGTGTCCCTGCCCCATGTGGCTAGAGGGCCGCTTATGGCAGGAATCAGGTCTCCTGCGGGGGTCAAGGGACGGCTTGGACACTCACCGGGCGAGAGAGGACGCCTGGTCATCAGACAGCCCCCTGGAAAATCCCCCGCCCAGGCCCCCGTTCCCCAAGTCTTTCCTGCGCACACTGTGTCTGAGGAGCTGGGAGAGCTGCTGGGAAGTGTGGCCCATGGGAAATCGCGCGGTCCTCTGGGTGGCGGGGTGGGCTTCCGTTTCCAGACAGGTGCCTAGGGACCCTGTGCAAAAGGTCTGACAGCTCAAGCGTGGGTCAGGTGAGCCAAGGGAGGCGTGTGCTTGGGAGCCTGAGTGCGCATGCGCGGCCCACGAATAGGCCCGAAAGGAGCCAGCCGCGGCTCGGAGAAAAGCCATCTCCTGGGGGTCTCCCCATGTTCCTCCAGTCCCCAAGGAGCACCCCTTTACGGATGGAAGAAATGGGGGATCTTCGCAGTGGTGGGTTCGGGCCAGAGGGGTCGGCGGGTTTGCCTGCACGTACGCCAGGTGCTCGCACAACGGGCCCAGGTGTTTGAGCCCCGTGGAGGCAGAGGGCTGCTTATTGCTGGATGATAGTGTCCTGCAGGGTTAAGGGACGGCGTGGGCACTCCCAGGGCGACAGAGGGCACCTGGCCTTTAGAGAATTCCCTGGAAAATTCCCCGCCCAGGCCCCTGGTCCACAAGTCTATCCTGCGCACAGTGTCTGTGCCAGGCTGGGAGTGCTTCTGGGCAGTGTTCCCCAGCGGAAATCGCGTGGTCCTCTAGGTGGCAGGGAGGGCTCCTGTGTCCACGGACAGGTGCCCAGGGACCGTGTGGAACTGCTGGGACCTCTAAAGGGTGGGTCTGGTGAGCCGAGGGAGGCGTGTGCTTGGGAGCCTGAGTGCGCATGCGCGGCCCAGGTGTTGGCCCGAAACCAGGCAGACTCGGCTCGGAGAAAAGCCATCTCCTGGGGGCCTCCCCATGTTCCTCCACTCCCCAAGGAGGACCCCTTTACGGATGGAAGAAAAGGGGGATCTTCGCAGTGGTGGGTTCGGGCCAGAGGGGTCCGCGGGTTTGCCTCCACGTACGCCAGGTGCCCGCACACCGGGCCCAGGTGTTTGAGCCCCGTGGAGGCAGAGGGCTGCTTATTGCTGGATGCAAGTGTCCTGCGGGGTCAAGGAAGGGCATGGGCACTCCCGGGCGACACAGGGCACGGGGCCCTGAGAGAGTTCCATGGAAAATCCCCCGCCCAGGCCCCCGGTATCCAAGTCTGTCCTTAGCACACTGTCTGTGCGGGGCTGAGAGTGCTGCTGGGCAGTGTGGCCTAGGGGAAATGGCGCGGTGCTCTGAGTGGCAGGGAGGGCTTCTGTTTCCACGGACAGGTGCGCAGGGACCCTCTGAAACTGCTGTGACCTCTCAAGGGCGGGTCACCTGACCCCTCCAGGGTGGGACAGGTGACCTCCCAAGGGTGGGTCTCGAGACCCCTCAAGGGTGGGGCACGTGACCCCGCAAGGGTGGGTCTCGAGACCCCTCAAGGGTGGGGCACGTGACCCTCAAGGGTGGGTCACGAGACCCCTCAGGGGTGGGTCACGTGACCCCTCAGGGTTGGGTCACGTGACCCGTCAGGGGTGGGTCACGAGACCCCTCAGGGGTGGGTCACGTGACCCGTCAGGGGTGGGTCACGTGACCGCTCAGGGGTGCGTCACGTGACCCCCCAGGGGTGCGTCACGTGACCCCTCAGGGGTGGGTCACGTGACCGCTCAGGGGTGCGTCACGTGACCCCTCAGGGGTGCGTCACGTGACCCCTCAGGGGTGCGTCACGTGACCCCTCAGGGGTGCGTCACGTGACCCCTCAGGGGTGGGTCACGAGACCACTCAGGGGTGGGTCGCGTGACCCCTCAAGGGTGGGTCATGAGACACCTCTAGTGTGGGTCCCGTGACCCGAGGGAGACTTGTGGTAGGGAGCCTGAGTGCCCATGCACGGCCCACATATAGGCCAGAAAGGAGCCAGCCGCGGCTCGGAGAAAAGCCATCTCCTGGGGGCCTCCCCGTGTTCTTCCACTCCTGAAGCGTGACCCCTTTACGGATGGAAGAAAAGGAGGATCTTCGCAGTGGTGGGGTCGGGCCTGAGGTGTCTGTTTGTTTTCCTCCATGTAGGCCAGTTGCTGGCACACCGGGCCCAGGTGTCCCTGCCCCATGTGGCTAGAGGGCCGCTTATGGCTGGAATCAGGTCTCCTGCGGGGGTCAAGGGACGGCTTGGACACTCAGCGGGCGAGAGAGGACGCGTGGTCATCAGACAGTCCCCTGGAAAATCCCCCGCCCAGGCCCCCGTTCCCCAAGTCTTTCCTGCGCACACTGTGTCTGAGGAGCTGGGAGAGCTGCTGGGAAGTGTGGCCCATGGGAAATCGCGCGGTCCTCTGGGTGGCGGGGTGGGCTTCCGTTTCCAGACAGGTGCCTAGGGACCCTGTGCAAATGGTCTGACAGCTCAAGGGTGGGTCAGGTGAGCCGAGGGAGGCGTGTGCTTGGGAGCCTGAGTGCGCATGCGCGGCCCACGAATAGACCCGAAAGGAGCCAGCCGCGGCTCGGAGAAAAGCCATCTCCTGGGGGTCTCCCCATGTTCCTCCAGTCCCCAAGGAGCACCCCTTTACGGATGGAAGAAATGGGGGATCTTCGCAGTGGTGGGTTCGGGCCAGAGGGGTCGGCGGGTTTGCCTGCACGTACGCCAGGTGCTCGCACAACGGGCCCAGGTGTTTGAGCCCCGTGGAGGCATAGGGCTGCTTATTGCTGGATGATAGTGTCCTGCAGGGTTAAGGGACGGCGTGGGCACTCCCAGGGCGACAGAGGGCACCTAGCCTTTAGAGAATTCCCTGGAAAATTCCCCGCCCAGGCCCCTGGTCCACAAGTCTATCCTGCGCACAGTGTCTGTGCCAGGCTGGGAGTGCTTCTGGGCAGTGTTCCCCAGCGGAAATCGCGTGGTCCTCTAGGTGGCAGGGAGGGCTCCTGTGTCCACGGACAGGTGCCCAGGGACCGTGTGGAACTGCTGTGACCTCTAAAGGGTGGGTCTGGTGAGCCGAGGGAGGCGTGTGCTTGGGAGCCTGAGTGCGCATGCGCGGCCCAGGTGTTGGCCCGAAACCAGGCAGACTCGGCTCGGAGAAAAGCCATCTCCTGGGGGCCTCCCCATGTTCCTCCACTCCCCAAGGAGGACCCCTTTACGGATGGAAGAAAAGGGGGATCTTCGCAGTGGTGGGTTCGGGCCAGAGGGGTCCGCGGGTTTGCCTCCACGTACGCCAGGTGCCCGCACACCGGGCCCAGGTGTTTGAGCCCCGTGGAGGCAGAGGGCTGCTTATTGCTGGATGCAAGTGTCCTGCGGGGTCAAGGAAGGGCATGGGCACTCCCGGGCGACACAGGGCACCGGGCCCTGAGAGAGTTCCATGGAAAATCCCCCGCCCAGGCCCCCGGTATCCAAGTCTGTCCTTAGCACACTGTCTGTGCGGGGCTGAGAGTGCTGCTGGGCAGTGTGGCCTAGGGGAAATGGCGCGGTGCTCTGAGTGGCAGGGAGGGCTTCTGTTTCCACGGACAGGTGCGCAGGGACCCTCTGAAACTGCTGTGACCTCTCAAGGGCGGGTCACCTGACCCCTCCAGGGTGGGACAGGTGACCTCCCAAGGGTGGGTCTAGAGACCCCTCAAGGGTGGGGCACGTGACCCCGCAAGGGTGGGTCTCGAGACCCCTCAAGGGTGGGGCACGTGACCCGTCAGGGGTGGGTCACGTGACCCCTCAGGGGTGCGTCACGTGACCCCCCAGGGGTGCGTCACGTGACCCCTCAGGGGCGGGTCACGTGACCCCTCAGGGGCGGGTCACGAGACCCCTCAGGTGTGGGTCACGTGACCCCTCAGGGGTGCGTCACGTGACCCCTCAGGGGTGGGTCACGTGACCCCTCAGGGGTGCGTCACGTGACCCCTCAGGGGTGCGTCACGTGACCCCTCAGGGGTGGGTCACGTGACCCCTCAGGGGTGGGTCACGAGACTCCTCAGGGGTGGGTCACGTGACCCCTCAGGTGTGGGTCACGAGACCACTCAGGGGTGGGTCGCGTGACCCCTCAAGGGTGGGTCAGGAGACACCTCTAGTGTGGGTCCCGTGACCCGAGGGAGGCTTGTGGTAGGGAGCCTGAGTGCGCATGCACGGCCCACATATAGGCCAGAAAGGAGCCAGCCGCGGCTCGGAGAAAAGCCATCTCCTGGGGGCCTCCCCGTGTTCTTCCACTCCTGAAGCGTGACCCCTTTACGGATGGAAGAAAAGGGGGATCTTCGCAGTGGTGGGGTCGGGCCTGAGGTGTCTGTTTGTTTGCCTCCATGTAGGCCAGTTGCTGGCACACCGGGCCCAGGTGTCCCTGCCCCATGTGGCTAGAGGGCCGCTTATGGCAGGAATCAGGTCTCCTGCGGGGGTCAAGGGACGGCTTGGACACTCAGCGGGCGAGAGAGGACGCCTGGTCATCAGACAGCCCCCTGGAAAATCCCCCGCCCAGGCCCCCGTTCCCCAAGTCTTTCCTGCGCACACTGTGTCTGAGGAGCTGGGAGAGCTGCTGGGAAGTGTGGCCCATGGGAAATCGCGCGGTCCTCTGGGTGGCGGGGTGGGCTTCCGTTTCCAGACAGGTGCCTTGGGACCCTGTGCAAATGGTCTGACAGCTCAAGGGTGGGTCCGGTGAGCCGAGGGAGGCGTGTGCTTGGGAGCCTGAGTGCGCATGCGCGGCCCACGAATAGGCCCGAAAGGAGCCAGCCGCGGCTCGGAGAAAAGCCATCTCCTGGGGGTCTCCCCATGTTCCTCCAGTCCCCAAGGAGCACCCCTTTACGGATGGAAGAAATGGGGGATCTTCGCAGTGGTGGGTTCGGGCCAGAGGGGTCGGCGGGTTTGCCTGCACGTACGCCAGGTGCTCGCACAACGGGCCCAGGTGTTTGAGCCCCGTGGAGGCAGAGGGCTGCTTATTGCTGGATGATAGTGTCCTGCAGGGTTAAGGGACGGCGTGGGCACTCCCAGGGCGACAGAGGGCACCTGGCCTTTAGAGAATTCCCTGGAAAATTCCCCGCCCAGGCCCCTGGTCCACAAGTCTATCCTGCGCACAGTGTCTGTGCCAGGCTGGGAGTGCTTCTGGGCAGTGTTCCCCAGCGGAAATCGCCTGGTCCTCTAGGTGGCAGGGAGGGCTCCTGTGTCCACGGACAGGTGCCCAGGGACCGTGTGGAACTGCTGTGACCTCTAAAGGGTGGGTCTGGTGAGCCGAGGGAGGCGTGTGCTTGGGAGCCTGAGTGCGCATGCGCGGCCCAGGTGTTGGCCCGAAACCAGGCAGACTCGGCTCGGAGAAAAGCCATCTCCTGGGGGCCTCCCCATGTTCCTCCACTCCCCAAGGAGGACCCCTTTACGGATGGAAGAAAAGGGGGATCTTCGCAGTGGTGGGTTCGGGCCAGAGGGGTCCGCGGGTTTGCCTCCACGTACGCCAGGTGCCCGCACACCGGGCCCAGGTGTTTGAGCCCCGTGGAGGCAGAGGGCTGCTTATTGCTGGATGCAAGTGTCCTGCGGGGTCAAGGAAGGGCATGGGCACTCCCGGGCGACACAGGGCACGGGGCCCTGAGAGAGTTCCATGGAAAATCCCCCGCCCAGGCCCCCGGTATCCAAGTCTGTCCTTAGCACACTGTCTGTGCGGGGCTGAGAGTGCTGCTGGGCAGTGTGGCCTAGGGGAAATGGCGCGGTGCTCTGAGTGGCAGGGAGGGCTTCTGTTTCCACGGACAGGTGCGCAGGGACCCTCTGAAACTGCTGTGACCTCTCAAGGGCGGGTCACCTGACCCCTCCAGGGTGGGACAGGTGACCTCCCAAGGGTGGGTCTCGAGACCCCTCAAGGGTGGGGCACGTGACCCCGCAAGGGTGGGTCTCGAGACCCCTCAAGGGTGGGGCACGTGACCCTCAAGGGTGGGTCACGAGAACCCTCAGGGGTGGGTCACGTGACCCCTCAGGGTTGGGTCACGTGACCCGTCAGGGGTGGGTCACGAGACCCCTCAGGGGTGGGTCACGTGACCCGTCAGGGGTGGGTCACGTGACCGCTCAGGGGTGCGTCACGTGACCCCCCAGGGGTGGGTCACGTGACCCGTCAGGGGTGGGTCACGTGACCGCTCAGGGGTGCGTCACGTGACCGCTCAGGGGTGGGTCACGTGACCGCTCAGGGGTGCGTCACGTGACCGCTCAGGGGTGCGTCACGTGACCCCTCAGGGGTGCGTCACGTGACCCCTCAGGGGTGCGTCACGTGACCCCTCAGGGGTGGGTCACGAGACCCCTCTGGGGTGGGTCACGTGACCCCTCAGGTGTGCGTCACGAGACCACTCAGGGGTGGGTCGCGTGACCCCTCAAGGGTGGGTCAGGAGACACCTCTAGTGTGGGTCCCGTGACCCGAGGGAGACTTGTGGTAGGGAGCCTGAGTGCCCATGCACGGCCCACATATAGGCCAGAAAGGAGCCAGCCGCGGCTCGGAGAAAAGCCATCTCCTGGGGGCCTCCCCGTGTTCTTCCACTCCTGAAGCGTGACCCCTTTACGGATGGAAGAAAAGGAGGATCTTCGCAGTGGTGGGGTCGGGCCTGAGGTGTCTGTTTGTTTTCCTCCATGTAGGCCAGTTGCTGGCACACCGGGCCCAGGTGTCCCTGCCCCATGTGGCTAGAGGGCCGCTTATGGCAGGAATCAGGTCTCCTGCGGGGGTCAAGGGACGGCTTGGACACTCACCGGGCGAGAGAGGACGCCTGGTCATCAGACAGCCCCCTGGAAAATCCCCCGCCCAGGCCCCCGTTCCCCAAGTCTTTCCTGCGCACACTGTGTCTGAGGAGCTGGGAGAGCTGCTGGGAAGTGTGGCCCATGGGAAATCGCGCGGTCCTCTGGGTGGCGGGGTGGGCTTCCGTTTCCAGACAGGTGCCTAGGGACCCTGTGCAAATGGTCTGACAGCTCAAGGGTGGGTCAGGTGAGCCGAGGGAGGCGTGTGCTTGGGAGCCTGAGTGCGCATGCGCGGCCCACGAATAGGCCCGAAAGTAGCCAGCCGCGGCTCGGAGAAAAGCCATCTCCTGGGGGTCTCCCCATGTTCCTCCAGTCCCCAAGGAGCACCCCTTTACGGATGGAAGAAATGGGGGATCTTCGCAGTGGTGGGTTCGGGCCAGAGGGGTCGGCGGGTTTGCCTGCACGTACGCCAGGTGCTCGCACAACGGGCCCAGGTGTTTGAGCCCCGTGGAGGCAGAGGGCTGCTTATTGCTGGATGATAGTGTCCTGCAGGGTTAAGGGACGGCGTGGGCACTCCCAGGGCGACAGAGGGCACCTGGCCTTTAGAGAATTCCCTGGAAAATTCCCCGCCCAGGCCCCTGGTCCACAAGTCTATCCTGCGCACAGTGTCTGTGCCAGGCTGGGAGTGCTTCTGGGCAGTGTTCCCCAGCGGAAATCGCGTGGTCCTCTAGGTGGCAGGGAGGGCTCCTGTGTCCACGGACAGGTGCCCAGGGACCGTGTGGAACTGCTGTGACCTCTAAAGGGTGGGTCTGGTGAGCCGAGGGAGGCGTGTGCTTGGGAGCCTGAGTGCGCATGCGCGGCCCAGGTGTTGGCCCGAAACCAGGCAGACTCGGCTCGGAGAAAAGCCATCTCCTGGGGGCCTCCCCATGTTCCTCCACTCCCCAAGGAGGACCCCTTTACGGATGGAAGAAAAGGGGGATCTTCGCAGTGGTGGGTTCGGGCCAGAGGGGTCCGCGGGTTTGCCTCCACGTACGCCAGGTGCCCCCACACCGGGCCCAGGTGTTTGAGCCCCGTGGAGGCAGAGGGCTGCTTATTGCTGGATGCAAGTGTCCTGCGGGGTCAAGGAAGGGCATGGGCACTCCCGGGCGACACAGGGCACCGGGCCCTGAGAGAGTTCCATGGAAAATCCCCCGCCCAGGCCCCCGGTATCCAAGTCTGTCCTTAGCACACTGTCTGTGCGGGGCTGAGAGTGCTGCTGGGCAGTGTGGCCTAGGGGAAATGGCGCGGTGCTCTGAGTGGCAGGGAGGGCTTCTGTTTCCACGGACAGGTGCGCAGGGACCCTCTGAAACTGCTGTGACCTCTCAAGGGCGGGTCACCTGACCCCTCCAGGGTGGGACAGGTGACCTCCCAAGGGTGGGTCTAGAGACCCCTCAAGGGTGGGGCACGTGACCCCGCAAGGGTGGGTCTCGAGACCCCTCAAGGGTGGGGCACGTGACCCGTCAGGGGTGGGTCACGTGACCCCTCAGGGGTGCGTCACGTGACCCCCCAGGGGTGCGTCACGTGACCCCTCAGGGGTGGGTCACGTGACCCCTCAGGGGTGGGTCACGAGACCCCTCAGGGGTGGGTCACGTGACCCCTCAGGGGTGGGTCACGTCACCCCTCAGGGGTGCGTCACGTGACCCCTCAGGGGTGGGTCACGTGACCCCTCAGGGGTGCGTCACGTGACCCCTCAGGGGTGCGTCACGTGACCCCTCAGGGTGGGTCACGTGACCCCTCAGGGGTGGGTCACGAGACTCCTCAGGGGTGGGTCACGTGACCCCTCAGGTGTGGGTCACGAGACCACTCAGGGGTGGGTCGCGTGACCCCTCAAGGGTGGGTCAGGAGACACCTCTAGTGTGGGTCCCGTGACCCGAGGGAGGCTTGTGGTAGGGAGCCTGAGTGCGCATGCACGGCCCACATATAGGCCAGAAAGGAGCCAGCCGCGGCTCGGAGAAAAGCCATCTCCTGGGGGCCTCCCCGTGTTCTTCCACTCCTGAAGCGTGACCCCTTTACGGATGGAAGAAAAGGGGGATCTTCGCAGTGGTGGGGTCGGGCCTGAGGTGTCTGTTTGTTTGCCTCCATGTAGGCCAGTTGCTGGCACACCGGGCCCAGGTGTCCCTGCCCCATGTGGCTAGAGGGCCGCTTATGGCAGGAATCAGGTCTCCTGCGGGGGTCAAGGGACGGCTTGGACACTCAGGGGGCGAGAGAGGACGCCTGGTCATCAGACAGCCCCCTGGAAAATCCCCCGCCCAGGCCCCCGTTCCCCAAGTCTTTCCTGCGCACACTGTGTCTGAGGAGCTGGGAGAGCTGCTGAAAAGTGTGGCCCATGGGAAATCGCGCGGTCCTCTGGGTGGCGGGGTGGGCTTTCGTTTCCAGACAGGTGCCTAGGGACCCTGTGCAAATGGTCTGACAGCTCAAGGGTGGGTCCGGTGAGCCGAGGGAGGCGTGTGCTTGGGAGCCTGAGTGCGCATGCGCGGCCCACGAATAGGCCCGAAAGGAGCCAGCCGCGGCTCGGAGAAAAGCCATCTCCTGGGGGTCTCCCCATGTTCCTCCAGTCCCCAAGGAGCACCCCTTTACGGATGGAAGAAATGGGGGATCTTCGCAGTGGTGGGTTCGGGACAGAGGGGTCGGCGGGTTTGCCTGCACGTACGCCAGGTGCTCGCACAACGGGCCCAGGTGTTTGAGCCCCGTGGAGGCAGAGGGCTGCTTATTGCTGGATGATAGTGTCCTGCAGGGTTAAGGGACGGCGTGGGCACTCCCAGGGCGACAGAGGGCACCTGGCCTTTAGAGAATTCCCTGGAAAATTCCCCGCCCAGGCCCCTGGTCCACAAGTCTATCCTGCGCACAGTGTCTGTGCCAGGCTGGGAGTGCTTCTGGGCAGTGTTCCCCAGCGGAAATCGCGTGGTCCTCTAGGTGGCAGGGAGGGCTCCTGTGTCCACGGACAGGTGCCCAGGGACCGTGTGGAACTGCTGTGACCTCTAAAGGGTGGGTCTGGTGAGCCGAGGGAGGCGTGTGCTTGGGAGCCTGAGTGCGCATGCGCGGCCCAGGTGTTGGCACGAAACCAGGCAGACTCGGCTCGGAGAAAAGCCATCTCCTGGGGGCCTCCCCATGTTCCTCCACTCCCCAAGGAGGACCCCTTTACGGATGGAAGAAAAGGGGGATCTTCGCAGTGGTGGGGTCGGGCCAGAGGGGTCCGCGGGTTTGCCTCCACGTACGCCAGGTGCCCGCACACCGGGCCCAGGTGTTTGAGCCCCGTGGAGGCAGAGGGCTGCTTATTGCTGGATGCAAGTGTCCTGCGGGGTCAAGGAAGGGCATGGGCACTCCCGGGCGACACAGGGCACCGGGCCCTGAGAGAGTTCCATGGAAAATCCCCCGCCCAGGCCCCCGGTATCCAAGTCTGTCCTTAGCACACTGTCTGTGCGGGGCTGAGAGTGCTGCTGGGCAGTGTGGCCTAGGGGAAATGGCGCGGTGCTCTGAGTGGCAGGGAGGGCTTCTGTTTCCACGGACAGGTGCGCAGGGACCCTCTGAAACTGCTGTGACCTCTCAAGGGCGGGTCACCTGAACCCTCCAGGGTGGGACAGGTGACCTCCCAAGGGTGGGTCTCGAGACCCCTCAAGTGTGGGGCACGTGACCCCGCAAGGGTGGGTCTCGAGACCCCTCAAGGGTGGGGCACGTGACCCTCCAGGGTGGGTCACGAGACCCCTCAGGGGTGGGTCACGTGACCCCTCAGGGTTGGGTCACGTGACCCGTCAGGGGTGGGTCACGAGACCCCTCAGGGGTGGGTCACGTGACCCGTCAGGGGTGGGTCACGAGACCCCTCAGGGGTGCGTCACGTGACCCCTCAGGGGTGGGTCACGTGACCCCTCAGGGGTGGGTCACGAGACTCCTCAGGGGTGGGTCACGTGACCCCTCAGGTGTGGGTCACGAGACCCCTCAGGGGTGCGTCACGTGACCCCTCAGGGGTGGGTCACGTGACCCCTCAGGTGTGGGTCACGAGACCACTCAGGGGTGGGTCGCGTGACCCCTCAGGGGTGGGTCACGTGACCCCTCAGGGGTGGGTCACGAGACTCCTCAGGGGTGGGTCACGTGACCCCTCAGGTGTGGGTCACGAGACCACTCAGGGGTGGGTCGCGTGACCCCTCAAGGGTGGGTCAGGAGACACCTCTAGTGTGGGTCCCGTGACCCGAGGGAGACTTGTGGTAGGGAGCCTGAGTGCGCATGCACGGCCCACATATAGGCCAGAAAGGAGCCAGCCGCGGCTCGGAGAAAAGCCATCTCCTGGGGGCCTCCCCGTGTTCTTCCACTCCTGAAGCGTGACCCCTTTACGGATGGAAGAAAAGGGGGATCTTCGCAGTGGTGGGGTCGGGCCTGAGGTGTCTGTTTGTTTGCCTCCATGTAGGCCAGTTGCTGGCACACCGGGCCCAGGTGTCCCTGCCCCATGTGGCTAGAGGGCCGCTTATGGCAGGAATCAGGTCTCCTGCGGGGGTCAAGGGACGGCTTGGACACTCAGCGGGCGAGAGAGGACGCCTGGTCATCAGACAGCCCCCTGGAAAATCCCCCGCCCAGGCCCCCGTTCACCAAGTCTTTCCTGCGCACACTGTGTCTGAGGAGCTGGGAGAGCTGCTGGGAAGTGTGGCCCATGGGAAATCGCGCGGTCCTCTGGGTGGCGGGGTGGGCTTCCGTTTCCAGACAGGTGCCTAGGGACCCTGTGCAAATGGTCTGACAGCTCAAGGGTGGGTCAGGTGAGCCGAGGGAGGCGTGTGCTTGGGAGCCTGAGTGCGCATGCGCGGCCCACGAATAGGCCCGAAAGGAGCCAGCCGCGGCTCGGAGAAAAGCCATCTCCTGGGGGTCTCCCCATGTTCCTCCAGTCCCCAAGGAGCACCCCTTTACGGATGGAAGAAATGGGGGATCTTCGCAGTGGTGGGTTCGGGCCAGAGGGGTCGGCGGGTTTGCCTGCACGTAAGCCAGGTGCTCGCACAACGGGCCCAGGTGTTTGAGCCCCGTGGAGGCAGAGGGCTGCTTATTGCTGGATGATAGTGTCCTGCAGGGTTAAGGGACGGCGTGGGCACTCCCAGGGCGACAGAGGGCACCTGGCCTTTAGAGAATTCCCTGGAAAATTCCCCGCCCAGGCCCCTGGTCCACAAGTCTATCCTGCGCACAGTGTCTGTGCCAGGCTGGGAGTGCTTCTGGGCAGTGTTCCCCAGCGGAAATCGCGTGGTCCTCTAGGTGGCAGGGAGGGCTCCTGTGTCCACGGACAGGTGCCCAGGGACCGTGTGGAACTGCTGTGACCTCTAAAGGGTGGGTCTGGTGAGCCGAGGGAGGCGTGTGCTTGGGAGCCTGAGTGCGCATGCGCGGCCCAGGTGTTGGCCCGAAACCAGGCAGACTCGGCTCGGAGAAAAGCCATCTCCTGGGGGCCTCCCCATGTTCCTCCACTCCCCAAGGAGGACCCCTTTACGGATGGAAGAAAAGGGGGATCTTCGCAGTGGTGGGTTCGGGCCAGAGGGGTCCGCGGGTTTGCCTCCACGTACGCCAGGTGCCCGCACACCGGGCCCAGGTGTTTGAGCCCCGTGGAGGCAGAGGGCTGCTTATTGCTGGATGCAAGTGTCCTGCGGGGTCAAGGAAGGGCATGGGCACTCCCGGGCGACACAGGGCACCGGGCCCTGAGAGAGTTCCATGGAAAATCCCCCGCCCAGGCCCCCGGTATCCAAGTCTGTCCTTAGCACACTGTCTGTGCGGGGCTGAGAGTGCTGCTGGGCAGTGTGGCCTAGGGGAAATGGCGCGGTGCTCTGAGTGGCAGGGAGGGCTTCTGTTTCCACGGACAGGTGCGCAGGGACCCTCTGAAACTGCTGTGACCTCTCAAGGGCGGGTCACCTGACCCCTCCAGGGTGGGACAGGTGACCTCCCAAGGGTGGGTCTCGAGACCCCTCAAGGGTGGGGCACGTGACCCCGCAAGGGTGGGTCTCGAGACCCCTCAAGGGTGGGGCACGTGACCCTCCAGGGTGGGTCACGAGACCCCTCAGGGGTGGGTCACGTGACCCCTCAGGGTTGGGTCACGTGACCCGTCAGGGGTGGGTCACGTGACCCCTCAGGGGTGGGTCACGTGACCCCTCAGGGGTGGGTCACATGACCCCTCAGGGGTGCGTCACGTGACCCCCCAGGGGTGCGTCACGTGACCCCTCAGGGGTGGGTCACATGACCCCTCAGGGGTGGGTGACGAGACCCCTCAGGGGTGGGTCATGTGACCCCTCAGGGGTGGGTCACATGACCCCTCAGGGGTGCGTCACGTGACCCCCCAGGGGTGCGTCACGTGACCCCTCAGGGGTGGGTCACATGACCCCTCAGGGGTGGGTGACGAGACCCCTCAGGGGTGGGTCATGTGACCCCTCAGGTGTGCGTCACGTGACCCCTCAGGGGTGGGTCACGTGACCCCTCAGGGGTGCGTCACGTGACCCCTCAGGGGTGGGTCACGTGACCCCTCAGGTGTGGGTCAGGAGACTCCTCAGGGGTGGGTCACGTGACCCCTCAGCTGTGGGTCACCAGACCACTCAGGGGTGGGTCGCGTGACCCCTCAAGGGTGGGTCAGGAGACACCTCTAGTGTGGGTCCCGTGACCCGAGGGAGGCTTGTGGTAGGGAGCCTGAGTGCGCATGCACGCCCCACATATAGGCCAGAAAGGAGCCAGCCGCGGCTCGGAGAAAAGCCATCTCCTGGGGGCCTCCCCGTGTTCTTCCACTCCTGAAGCGTGACCCCTTTACGGATGGAAGAAAAGGGGGATCTTCGCAGTGGTGGGGTCGGGCCTGAGGTGTCTGTTTGTTTGCCTCCATGTAGGCCAGTTGCTGGCACACCGGGCCCAGGTGTCCCTGCCCCATGTGGCTAGAGGGCCGCTTATGGCAGGAATCAGGTCTCCTGCGGGGGTCAAGGGACGGCTTGGACACTCACCGGGCGAGAGAGGACGCCTGGTCATCAGACAGCCCCCTGGAAAATCCCCCGCCCAGGCCCCCGTTCCCCAAGTCTTTCCTGCGCACACTGTGTCTGAGGAGCTGGGAGAGCTGCTGGGAAGTGTGGCCCATGGGAAATCGCGCGGTCCTCTGGGTGGCGGGGTGGGCTTCCGTTTTCAGACAGGTGCCTAGGGACCCTGTGCAAAATGTCTGACAGCTCAAGCGTGGGTCAGGTGAGCCGAGGGAGGCGTGTGCTTGGGAGCCTGAGTGCGCATGCGCGGCCCACGAATAGGCCCGAAAGGAGCCAGCCGCGGCTCGGAGAAAAGCCATCTCCTGGGGGTCTCCCCATGTTCCTCCAGTCCCCAAGGAGCACCCCTTTACGGATGGAAGAAATGGGGGATCTTCGCAGTGGTGGGTTCGGGCCAGAGGGGTCGGCGGGTTTGCCTGCACGTACGCCAGGTGCTCGCACAACGGGCCCAGGTGTTTGAGCCCCGTGGAGGCAGAGGGCTGCTTATTGCTGGATGATAGTGTCCTGCAGGGTTAAGGGACGGCGTGGGCACTCCCAGGGCGACAGAGGGCACCTGGCCTTTAGAGAATTCCCTGGAAAATTCCCCGCCCAGGCCCCAGGTCCACAAGTCTATCCTGCGCACAGTGTC
Source organism: Desmodus rotundus (assembly GCF_022682495.2). Taxonomy (NCBI): domain Eukaryota; kingdom Metazoa; phylum Chordata; class Mammalia; order Chiroptera; family Phyllostomidae; genus Desmodus; species Desmodus rotundus. Next base: position 883,433 of record NW_026527247.1, on the reverse strand, counting down.
TGTGCCAGGCTGGGAGTGCTTCTGGGCAGTGTTCCCCAGCGGAAATCGCGTGGTCCTCTAGGTGGCAGGGAGGGCTCCTGTGTCCACGGACAGGTGCCCAGGGACCGTGTGGAACTGCTGTGACCTCTAAAGGGTGGGTCTGGTGAGCCGAGGGAGGCGTGTGCTTGGGAGCCTGAGTGCGCATGCGCGGCCCAGGTGTTGGCCCGAAACCAGGCAGACTCGGCTCGGAGAAAAGCCATCTCCTGGGGGCCTCCCCGTGTTCTTCCACTCCTGAAGCGTGACCCCTTTACGGATGGAAGAAAAGGAGGATCTTCGCAGTGGTGGGGTCGGGCCTGAGGTGTCTGTTTGTTTTCCTCCATGTAGGCCAGTTGCTGGCACACCGGGCCCAGGTGTCCCTGCCCCATGTGGCTAGAGGGCCGCTTATGACTGGAATCAGGTCTCATGCGGGGGTCAAGGGACGGCTTGGACACTCAGCGGGCGAGAGAGGACGCCTGGTCATCAGACAGCCCCCTGGAAAATCCCCCGCCCAGGCCCCCGTTCCCCAAGTCTTTCCTGCGCACACTGTGTCTGAGGAGCTGGGAGAGCTGCTGGGAAGTGTGGCCCATGGGAAATCGCGCGGTCCTCTGGGTGGCGGGGTGGGCTTCCGTTTTCAGACAGGTGCCTAGGGACCCTGTGCAAAATGTCTGACAGCTCAAGCGTGGGTCAGGTGAGCCGAGGGAGGCGTGTGCTTGGGAGCCTGAGTGCGCATGCGCGGCCCACGAATAGGCCCGAAAGGAGCCAGCCGCGGCTCGGAGAAAAGCCATCTCCTGGGGGTCTCCCCATGTTCCTCCAGTCCCCAAGGAGCACCCCTTTACGGATGGAAGAAATGGGGGATCTTCGCAGTGGTGGGTTCGGGCCAGAGGGGTCGGCGGGTTTGCCTGCACGTACGCCAGGTGCTCGCACAACGGGCCCAGGTGTTTGAGCCCCGTGGAGGCAGAGGGCTGCTTATTGCTGGATGATAGTGTCCTGCAGGGTTAAGGGACGGCGTGGGCACTCCCAGGGCGACAGAGGGCACCTGGCCTTTAGAGAATTCCCTGGAAAATTCCCCGCCCAGGCCCCAGGTCCACAAGTCTATCCTGCGCACAGTGTCTGTGCCAGGCTGGGAGTGCTTCTGGGCAGTGTTCCCCAGCGGAAATCGCGTGGTCCTCTAGGTGGCAGGGAGGGCTCCTGTGTCCACGGACAGGTGCCCAGGGACCGTGTGGAACTGCTGTGACCTCTAAAGGGTGGGTCTGGTGAGCCGAGGGAGGCGTGTGCTTGGGAGCCTGAGTGCGCATGCGCGGCCCAGGTGTTGGCCCGAAACCAGGCAGACTCGGCTCGGAGAAAAGCCATCTCCTGGGGGCCTCCCCGTGTTCTTCCACTCCTGAAGCGTGACCCCTTTACGGATGGAAGAAAAGGAGGATCTTCGCAGTGGTGGGGTCGGGCCTGAGGTGTCTGTTTGTTTTCCTCCATGTAGGCCAGTTGCTGGCACACCGGGCCCAGGTGTCCCTGCCCCATGTGGCTAGAGGGCCGCTTATGACTGGAATCAGGTCTCATGCGGGGGTCAAGGGACGGCTTGGACACTCAGCGGGCGAGAGAGGACGCCTGGTCATCAGACAGTCCCCTGGAAAATCCCCCGCCCAGGCCCCCGTTCCCCAAGTCTTTCCTGCGCACACTGTGTCTGAGGAGCTGGGAGAGCTGCTGGGAAGTGTGGCCCATGGGAAATCGCGCGGTCCTCTGGGTGGCGGGGTGGGCTTCCGTTTCCATACAGGTGCCTAGGGACCCTGTGCAAATGGTCTGACAGCTCAAGGGTGGGTCAGGTGAGCCGAGGGAGGCGTGTGCTTGGGAGCCTGAGTGCGCATGCGCGGCCCACGAATAGACCCGAAAGGAGCCAGCCGCGGCTCGGAGAAAAGCCATCTCCTGGGGGTCTCCCCATGTTCCTCCAGTCCCCAAGGAGCACCCCTTTACGGATGGAAGAAATGGGGGATCTTCGCAGTGGTGGGTTCGGGCCAGAGGGGTCGGCGGGTTTGCCTGCACGTAAGCCAGGTGCTCGCACAACGGGCCCAGGTGTTTGAGCCCCGTGGAGGCAGAGGGCTGCTTATTGCTGGATGATAGTGTCCTGCAGGGTTAAGGGACGGCGTGGGCACTCCCAGGGCGACAGAGGGCACCTGGCCTTTAGAGAATTCCCTGGAAAATTCCCCGCCCAGGCCCCTGGTCCACAACTCTATCCTGCGCACAGTGTCTGTGCCAGGCTGGGAGTGCTTCTGGGCAGTGTTCCCCAGCGGAAATCGCGTGGTCCTCTAGGTGGCAGGGAGGGCTCCTGTGTCCACGGACAGGTGCCCAGGGACCGTGTGGAACTGCTGTGACCTCTAAAGGGTGGGTCTGGTGAGCCGAGGGAGGCGTGTGCTTGGGAGCCTGAGTGCGCATGCGCGGCCCAGGTGTTGGCCCGAAACCAGGCAGACTCGGCTCGGAGAAAAGCCATCTCCTGGGGGCCCCCCCATGTTCCTCCACTCCCCAAGGAGGACCCCTTTACGGATGGAAGAAAAGGGGGATCTTCGCAGTGGTGGGTTCGGGCCAGAGGGGTCCGCGGGTTTGCCTCCACGTACGCCAGGTGCCCGCACACCGGGCCCAGGTGTTTGAGCCCCGTGGAGGCAGAGGGCTGCTTATTGCTGGATGCAAGTGTCCTGCGGGGTCAAGGAAGGGCATGGGCACTCCCGGGCGACACAGGGCACCGGGCCCTGAGAGAGTTCCATGGAAAATCCCCCGCTCAGGCCCCCGGTATCCAAGTCTGTCCTTAGCACACTGTCTGTGCGGGGCTGAGAGTGCTGCTGGGCAGTGTGGCCTAGGGGAAATGGCCCGGTGCTCTGAGTGGCAGGGAGGGCTTCTGTTTCCACGGACAGGTGCGCAGGGACCCTCTGAAACTGCTGTGACCTCTCAAGGGCGGGTCACCTGACCCCTCCAGGGTGGGACAGGTGACCTCCCAAGGGTGGGTCTAGAGACCCCTCAAGGGTGGGGCACGTGACCCCGCAAGGGTGGGTCTCGAGACCCCTCAAGGGTGGGGCACGTGACCCGTCAGGGGTGGGTCACGTGACCCCTCAGGGGTGCGTCACGTGACCCCCCAGGGGTGCGTCACGTGACCCCTCAGTGGTGGGTCACGTGACCCCTCAGGGGTGGGTCACGAGACCCCTCAGGGGTGGGTCACGTGACCACCCAGGGGTGGGTCACGTGACCCCTCAGGGGTGGGTCACGAGACTCCTCAGGGGTGGGTCACGTGACCCCTCAGGTGTGGGTCACGAGACCACTCAGGGGTGGGTCGCGTGACCCCTCAAGGGTGGGTCAGGAGACACCTCTAGTGTGGGTCCCGTGACCCGAGGGAGACTTGTGGTAGGGAGCCTGAGTGCGCATGCACGTCCCACATATAGGCCAGAAAGGAGCCAGCCGCGGCTCGGAGAAAAGCCATCTCCTGGGGGCCTCCCCGTGTTCTTCCACTCCTGAAGCGTGACCCCTTTACGGATGGAAGAAAAGGGGGATCTTCGCAGTGGTGGGGTCGGGCCTGAGGTGTCTGTTTGTTTGCCTCCATGTAGGCCAGTTGCTGGCACACCGGGCCCAGGTGTCCCTGCCCCATGTGGCTAGAGGGCCGCTTATGGCAGGAATCAGGTCTCCTGCGGGGGTCAAGGGACGGCTTGGACACTCAGCGGGCGAGAGAGGACGCCTGGTCATCAGACAGCCCCCTGGAAAATCCCCCGCCCAGGCCCCCGTTCCCCAAGTCTTTCCTGCGCACACTGTGTCTGAGGAGCTGGGAGAGCTGCTGGGAAGTGTGGCCCATGGGAAATCGCGCGGTCCTCTGGGTGGCGGGGTGGGCTTCCGTTTCCAGACAGGTGCCTAGGGACCCTGTGCAAATGGTCTGACAGCTCAAGGGTGGGTCAGGTGAGCCGAGGGAGGCGTGTGCTTGGGAGCCTGAGTGCGCATGCGCGGCCCACGAATAGGCCCGAAAGGAGCCAGCCGCGGCTCGGAGAAAAGCCATGTCCTGGGGGTCTCCCCATGTTCCTCCAGTCCCCAAGGAGCACCCCTTTACGGATGGAAGAAATGGGGGATCTTCGCAGTGGTGGGTTCGGGCCAGAGGGGTCGGCGGGTTTGCCTGCACGTACGCCAGGTGCTCGCACAACGGGCCCAGGTGTTTGAGCCCCGTGGAGGCAGAGGGCTGCTTATTGCTGGATGATAGTGTCCTGCAGGGTTAAGGGACGGCGTGGGCACTCCCAGGGCGACAGAGGGCACCTGGCCTTTAGAGAATTCCCTGGAAAATTCCCCGCCCAGGCCCCTGGTCCACAAGTCTATCCTGCGCACAGTGTCTGTGCCAGGCTGGGAGTGCTTCTGGGCAGTGTTCCCCAGCGGAAATCGCGTGGTCCTCTAGGTGGCAGGGAGGGCTCCTGTGTCCACGGACAGGTGCCCAGGGACCGTGTGGAACTGCTGTGACCTCTAAAGGGTGGGTCTGGTGAGCCGAGGGAGGCGTGTGCTTGGGAGCCTGAGTGCGCATGCGCGGCCCAGGTGTTGGCCCGAAACCAGGCAGACTCGGCTCGGAGAAAAGCCATCTCCTGGGGGCCTCCCCATGTTCCTCCACTCCCCAAGGAGGACCCCTTTACGGATGGAAGAAAAGGGGGATCTTCGCAGTGGTGGGTTCGGGCCAGAGGGGTCCGCGGGTTTGCCTCCACGTACGCCAGGTGCCCGCACACCGGGCCCAGGTGTTTGAGCCCCGTGGAGGCAGAGGGCTGCTTATTGCTGGATGCAAGTGTCCTGCGGGGTCAAGGAAGGGCATGGGCACTCCCGGGCGACACAGGGCACCGGGCCCTGAGAGAGTTCCATGGAAAATCCCCCGCCCAGGCCCCCGGTATCCAAGTCTGTCCTTAGCACACTGTCTGTGCGGGGCTGAGAGTGCTGCTGGGCAGTGTGGCCTAGGGGAAATGGCGCGGTGCTCTGAGTGGCAGGGAGGGCTTCTGTTTCCACGGACAGGTGCGCAGGGACCCTCTGAAACTGCTGTGACCTCTCAAGGGCGGGTCACCTGACCCCTCCAGGGTGGGACAGGTGACCTCCCAAGGGTGGGTCTCGAGACCCCTCAAGGGTGGGGCACGTGACCCCGCAAGGGTGGGTCTCGAGACCCCTCAAGGGTGGGGCACGTGACCCTCCAGGGTGGGTCACGAGACCCCTCAGGGGTGGGTCACGTGACCCCTCAGGGTTGGGTCACGTGACCCGTCAGGGGTGGGTCACGTGACCCCTCAGGGGTGGGTCACGTGACCCCTCAGGGGTGGGTCACATGACCCCTCAGGGGTGCGTCACGTGACCCCCCAGGGGTGCGTCACGTGACCCCTCAGGGGTGGGTCACATGACCCCTCAGGGGTGGGTGACGAGACCCCTCAGGGGTGGGTCATGTGACCCCTCAGGGGTGGGTCACATGACCCCTCAGGGGTGCGTCACGTGACCCCCCAGGGGTGCGTCACGTGACCCCTCAGGGGTGGGTCACATGACCCCTCAGGGGTGGGTGACGAGACCCCTCAGGGGTGGGTCATGTGACCCCTCAGGTGTGCGTCACGTGACCCCTCAGGGGTGGGTCACGTGACCCCTCAGGGGTGCGTCACGTGACCCCTCAGGGGTGGGTCACGTGACCCCTCAGGTGTGGGTCAGGAGACTCCTCAGGGGTGGGTCACGTGACCCCTCAGCTGTGGGTCACCAGACCACTCAGGGGTGGGTCGCGTGACCCCTCAAGGGTGGGTCAGGAGACACCTCTAGTGTGGGTCCCGTGACCCGAGGGAGGCTTGTGGTAGGGAGCCTGAGTGCGCATGCACGCCCCACATATAGGCCAGAAAGGAGCCAGCCGCGGCTCGGAGAAAAGCCATCTCCTGGGGGCCTCCCCGTGTTCTTCCACTCCTGAAGCGTGACCCCTTTACGGATGGAAGAAAAGGGGGATCTTCGCAGTGGTGGGGTCGGGCCTGAGGTGTCTGTTTGTTTGCCTCCATGTAGGCCAGTTGCTGGCACACCGGGCCCAGGTGTCCCTGCCCCATGTGGCTAGAGGGCCGCTTATGGCAGGAATCAGGTCTCCTGCGGGGGTCAAGGGACGGCTTGGACACTCACCGGGCGAGAGAGGACGCCTGGTCATCAGACAGCCCCCTGGAAAATCCCCCGCCCAGGCCCCCGTTCCCCAAGTCTTTCCTGCGCACACTGTGTCTGAGGAGCTGGGAGAGCTGCTGGGAAGTGTGGCCCATGGGAAATCGCGCGGTCCTCTGGGTGGCGGGGTGGGCTTCCGTTTTCAGACAGGTGCCTAGGGACCCTGTGCAAAATGTCTGACAGCTCAAGCGTGGGTCAGGTGAGCCGAGGGAGGCGTGTGCTTGGGAGCCTGAGTGCGCATGCGCGGCCCACGAATAGGCCCGAAAGGAGCCAGCCGCGGCTCGGAGAAAAGCCATCTCCTGGGGGTCTCCCCATGTTCCTCCAGTCCCCAAGGAGCACCCCTTTACGGATGGAAGAAATGGGGGATCTTCGCAGTGGTGGGTTCGGGCCAGAGGGGTCGGCGGGTTTGCCTGCACGTACGCCAGGTGCTCGCACAACGGGCCCAGGTGTTTGAGCCCCGTGGAGGCAGAGGGCTGCTTATTGCTGGATGATAGTGTCCTGCAGGGTTAAGGGACGGCGTGGGCACTCCCAGGGCGACAGAGGGCACCTGGCCTTTAGAGAATTCCCTGGAAAATTCCCCGCCCAGGCCCCAGGTCCACAAGTCTATCCTGCGCACAGTGTCTGTGCCAGGCTGGGAGTGCTTCTGGGCAGTGTTCCCCAGCGGAAATCGCGTGGTCCTCTAGGTGGCAGGGAGGGCTCCTGTGTCCACGGACAGGTGCCCAGGGACCGTGTGGAACTGCTGTGACCTCTAAAGGGTGGGTCTGGTGAGCCGAGGGAGGCGTGTGCTTGGGAGCCTGAGTGCGCATGCGCGGCCCAGGTGTTGGCCCGAAACCAGGCAGACTCGGCTCGGAGAAAAGCCATCTCCTGGGGGCCTCCCCGTGTTCTTCCACTCCTGAAGCGTGACCCCTTTACGGATGGAAGAAAAGGAGGATCTTCGCAGTGGTGGGGTCGGGCCTGAGGTGTCTGTTTGTTTTCCTCCATGTAGGCCAGTTGCTGGCACACCGGGCCCAGGTGTCCCTGCCCCATGTGGCTAGAGGGCCGCTTATGACTGGAATCAGGTCTCATGCGGGGGTCAAGGGACGGCTTGGACACTCAGCGGGCGAGAGAGGACGCCTGGTCATCAGACAGCCCCCTGGAAAATCCCCCGCCCAGGCCCCCGTTCCCCAAGTCTTTCCTGCGCACACTGTGTCTGAGGAGCTGGGAGAGCTGCTGGGAAGTGTGGCCCATGGGAAATCGCGCGGTCCTCTGGGTGGCGGGGTGGGCTTCCGTTTTCAGACAGGTGCCTAGGGACCCTGTGCAAAATGTCTGACAGCTCAAGCGTGGGTCAGGTGAGCCGAGGGAGGCGTGTGCTTGGGAGCCTGAGTGCGCATGCGCGGCCCACGAATAGGCCCGAAAGGAGCCAGCCGCGGCTCGGAGAAAAGCCATCTCCTGGGGGTCTCCCCATGTTCCTCCAGTCCCCAAGGAGCACCCCTTTACGGATGGAAGAAATGGGGGATCTTCGCAGTGGTGGGTTCGGGCCAGAGGGGTCGGCGGGTTTGCCTGCACGTACGCCAGGTGCTCGCACAACGGGCCCAGGTGTTTGAGCCCCGTGGAGGCAGAGGGCTGCTTATTGCTGGATGATAGTGTCCTGCAGGGTTAAGGGACGGCGTGGGCACTCCCAGGGCGACAGAGGGCACCTGGCCTTTAGAGAATTCCCTGGAAAATTCCCCGCCCAGGCCCCAGGTCCACAAGTCTATCCTGCGCACAGTGTCTGTGCCAGGCTGGGAGTGCTTCTGGGCAGTGTTCCCCAGCGGAAATCGCGTGGTCCTCTAGGTGGCAGGGAGGGCTCCTGTGTCCACGGACAGGTGCCCAGGGACCGTGTGGAACTGCTGTGACCTCTAAAGGGTGGGTCTGGTGAGCCGAGGGAGGCGTGTGCTTGGGAGCCTGAGTGCGCATGCGCGGCCCAGGTGTTGGCCCGAAACCAGGCAGACTCGGCTCGGAGAAAAGCCATCTCCTGGGGGCCTCCCCGTGTTCTTCCACTCCTGAAGCGTGACCCCTTTACGGATGGAAGAAAAGGAGGATCTTCGCAGTGGTGGGGTCGGGCCTGAGGTGTCTGTTTGTTTTCCTCCATGTAGGCCAGTTGCTGGCACACCGGGCCCAGGTGTCCCTGCCCCATGTGGCTAGAGGGCCGCTTATGACTGGAATCAGGTCTCATGCGGGGGTCAAGGGACGGCTTGGACACTCAGCGGGCGAGAGAGGACGCCTGGTCATCAGACAGTCCCCTGGAAAATCCCCCGCCCAGGCCCCCGTTCCCCAAGTCTTTCCTGCGCACACTGTGTCTGAGGAGCTGGGAGAGCTGCTGGGAAGTGTGGCCCATGGGAAATCGCGCGGTCCTCTGGGTGGCGGGGTGGGCTTCCGTTTCCATACAGGTGCCTAGGGACCCTGTGCAAATGGTCTGACAGCTCAAGGGTGGGTCAGGTGAGCCGAGGGAGGCGTGTGCTTGGGAGCCTGAGTGCGCATGCGCGGCCCACGAATAGACCCGAAAGGAGCCAGCCGCGGCTCGGAGAAAAGCCATCTCCTGGGGGTCTCCCCATGTTCCTCCAGTCCCCAAGGAGCACCCCTTTACGGATGGAAGAAATGGGGGATCTTCGCAGTGGTGGGTTCGGGCCAGAGGGGTCGGCGGGTTTGCCTGCACGTAAGCCAGGTGCTCGCACAACGGGCCCAGGTGTTTGAGCCCCGTGGAGGCAGAGGGCTGCTTATTGCTGGATGATAGTGTCCTGCAGGGTTAAGGGACGGCGTGGGCACTCCCAGGGCGACAGAGGGCACCTGGCCTTTAGAGAATTCCCTGGAAAATTCCCCGCCCAGGCCCCTGGTCCACAACTCTATCCTGCGCACAGTGTCTGTGCCAGGCTGGGAGTGCTTCTGGGCAGTGTTCCCCAGCGGAAATCGCGTGGTCCTCTAGGTGGCAGGGAGGGCTCCTGTGTCCACGGACAGGTGCCCAGGGACCGTGTGGAACTGCTGTGACCTCTAAAGGGTGGGTCTGGTGAGCCGAGGGAGGCGTGTGCTTGGGAGCCTGAGTGCGCATGCGCGGCCCAGGTGTTGGCCCGAAACCAGGCAGACTCGGCTCGGAGAAAAGCCATCTCCTGGGGGCCCCCCCATGTTCCTCCACTCCCCAAGGAGGACCCCTTTACGGATGGAAGAAAAGGGGGATCTTCGCAGTGGTGGGTTCGGGCCAGAGGGGTCCGCGGGTTTGCCTCCACGTACGCCAGGTGCCCGCACACCGGGCCCAGGTGTTTGAGCCCCGTGGAGGCAGAGGGCTGCTTATTGCTGGATGCAAGTGTCCTGCGGGGTCAAGGAAGGGCATGGGCACTCCCGGGCGACACAGGGCACCGGGCCCTGAGAGAGTTCCATGGAAAATCCCCCGCTCAGGCCCCCGGTATCCAAGTCTGTCCTTAGCACACTGTCTGTGCGGGGCTGAGAGTGCTGCTGGGCAGTGTGGCCTAGGGGAAATGGCCCGGTGCTCTGAGTGGCAGGGAGGGCTTCTGTTTCCACGGACAGGTGCGCAGGGACCCTCTGAAACTGCTGTGACCTCTCAAGGGCGGGTCACCTGACCCCTCCAGGGTGGGACAGGTGACCTCCCAAGGGTGGGTCTAGAGACCCCTCAAGGGTGGGGCACGTGACCCCGCAAGGGTGGGTCTCGAGACCCCTCAAGGGTGGGGCACGTGACCCGTCAGGGGTGGGTCACGTGACCCCTCAGGGGTGCGTCACGTGACCCCCCAGGGGTGCGTCACGTGACCCCTCAGTGGTGGGTCACGTGACCCCTCAGGGGTGGGTCACGAGACCCCTCAGGGGTGGGTCACGTGACCACCCAGGGGTGGGTCACGTGACCCCTCAGGGGTGGGTCACGTGACCCCTCAGGGGTGCGTCACGTGACCCCTCAGGGGTGGGTCACGTGACCCCTCAGGGGTGGGTCACGTGACCCCTCAGGGGTGGGTCACGAGACTCCTCAGGGGTGGGTCACGTGACCCCTCAGGTGTGGGTCACGAGACCACTCAGGGGTGGGTCGCGTGACCCCTCAAGGGTGGGTCAGGAGACACCTCTAGTGTGGGTCCCGTGACCCGAGGGAGACTTGTGGTAGGGAGCCTGAGTGCGCATGCACGTCCCACATATAGGCCAGAAAGGAGCCAGCCGCGGCTCGGAGAAAAGCCATCTCCTGGGGGCCTCCCCGTGTTCTTCCACTCCTGAAGCGTGACCCCTTTACGGATGGAAGAAAAGGGGGATCTTCGCAGTGGTGGGGTCGGGCCTGAGGTGTCTGTTTGTTTGCCTCCATGTAGGCCAGTTGCTGGCACACCGGGCCCAGGTGTCCCTGCCCCATGTGGCTAGAGGGCCGCTTATGGCAGGAATCAGGTCTCCTGCGGGGGTCAAGGGACGGCTTGGACACTCAGCGGGCGAGAGAGGACGCCTGGTCATCAGACAGCCCCCTGGAAAATCCCCCGCCCAGGCCCCCGTTCCCCAAGTCTTTCCTGCGCACACTGTGTCTGAGGAGCTGGGAGAGCTGCTGGGAAGTGTGGCCCATGGGAAATCGCGCGGTCCTCTGGGTGGCGGGGTGGGCTTCCGTTTCCAGACAGGTGCCTAGGGACCCTGTGCAAATGGTCTGACAGCTCAAGGGTGGGTCCGGTGAGCCGAGGGAGGCGTGTGCTTGGGAGCCTGAGTGCGCATGCGCGGCCCACGAATAGGCCCGAAAGGAGCCAGCCGCGGCTCGGAGAAAAGCCATCTCCTGGGGGTCTCCCCATGTTCCTCCAGTCCCCAAGGAGCACCCCTTTACGGATGGAAGAAATGGGGGATCTTCGCAGTGGTGGGTTCGGGCCAGAGGGGTCGGCGGGTTTGCCTGCACGTACGCCAGGTGCTCGCACAACGGGCCCAGGTGTTTGAGCCCCGTGGAGGCATAGGGCTGCTTATTGCTGGATGATAGTGTCCTGCAGGGTTAAGGGACGGCGTGGGCACTCCCAGGGCGACAGAGGGCACCTGGCCTTTAGAGAATTCCCTGGAAAATTCCCCGCCCAGGCCCCTGGTCCACAAGTCTATCCTGCGCACAGTGTCTGTGCCAGGCTGGGAGTGCTTCTGGGCAGTGTTCCCCAGCGGAAATCGCGTGGTCCTCTAGGTGGCAGGGAGGGCTCCTGTGTCCACGGACAGGTGCCCAGGGACCGTGTGGAACTGCTGTGACCTCTAAAGGGTGGGTCTGGTGAGCCGAGGGAGGCGTGTGCTTGGGAGCCTGAGTGCGCATGCGCGGCCCAGGTGTTGGCCCGAAACCAGGCAGACTCGGCTCGGAGAAAAGCCATCTCCTGGGGGCCTCCCCATGTTCCTCCACTCCCCAAGGAGGACCCCTTTACGGATGGAAGAAAAGGGGGATCTTCGCAGTGGTGGGGTCGGGCCAGAGGGGTCCGCGGGTTTGCCTCCACGTACGCCAGGTGCCCGCACACCGGGCCCAGGTGTTTGAGCCCCGTGGAGGCAGAGGGCTGCTTATTGCTGGATGCAAGTGTCCTGCGGGGTCAAGGAAGGGCATGGGCACTCCCGGGCGACACAGGGCACCGGGCCCTGAGAGAGTTCCATGGAAAATCCCCCGCCCAGGCCCCCGGTATCCAAGTCTGTCCTTAGCACACTGTCTGTGCGGGGCTGAGAGTGCTGCTGGGCAGTGTGGCCTAGGGGAAATGGCGCGGTGCTCTGAGTGGCAGGGAGGGCTTCTGTTTCCACGGACAGGTGCGCAGGGACCCTCTGAAACTGCTGTGACCTCTCAAGGGCGGGTCACCTGAACCCTCCAGGGTGGGACAGGTGACCTCCCAAGGGTGGGTCTCGAGACCCCTCAAGGGTGGGGCACGTGACCCCGCAAGGGTGGGTCTCGAGACCCCTCAAGGGTGGGGCACGTGACCCTCCAGGGTGGGTCACGAGACCCCTCAGGGGTGGGTCACGTGACCCCTCAGGGTTGGGTCACGTGACCCGTCAGGGGTGGGTCACGAGACCCCTCAGGGGTGGGTCACGTGACCCGTCAGGGGTGGGTCACGAGACCCCTCAGGGGTGGGTCACGTGACCCCTCAGGGTTGGGTCACGTGACCCGTCAGGGGTGGGTCACGAGACCCCTCAGGGGTGGGTCACGTGACCCGTCAGGGGTGGGTCACGTGACCGCTCAGGGGGTGCGTCACGTGACCCCCCAGGGTTGGGTCACGTGACCCCTCAGGGGTGCGTCACGTGACCGCTCAGGGGTGCGTCACGTGACCCCTCAGGGGTACGTCACGTGACCCCTCAGGGGTGCGTCACGTGACCCCTCAGGGGTGGGTCACGAGACCCCTCAGGGGTGGGTCACGTGACCCCTCAGGGGTGGGTCACGAGACCACTCAGGGGTGGGTCGCGTGACCCCTCAAGGGTGGGGCACGTGACCCTCCAGGTTTGGGTCACGTGACCCGTCAGGGGTGGGTCACGAGACCCCTCAGGGGTGGGTCACGTGACCCGGCAGGGGTGGGTCACGTGACCCCTCAGGGGTGCGTCACGTAACCCCCCAGGGGTGCGTCAGGTGACCCCTCAGGGGTGTGTCACGTGACCCCTCAGGGGTGGGTCACGAGACCCCTCAGGGGTGGGTCACGTGACCCCTCAGGGTTGCGTCACGTGATCCCTCAGGGGTGGGTCACGTGACCCCTCAGGGGTGGGTCACGAGACTCCTCAGGGGTGGGTCACGTGACCCCTCAGGTGTGGGTCACGAGACCACTCAGGGGTGGGTCGCGTGACCCCTCAAGGGTGGGTCAGGAGACACCTCTAGTGTGGGTCCCGTGACCCGAGGGAGGCTTGTGGTAGGGAGCCTGAGTGCGCATGCACGGCCCACATATAGGCCAGAAAGGAGCCAGCCGCGGCTCGGAGAAAAGCCATCTCCTGGGGGCCTCCCCGTGTTCTTCCACTCCTGAAGCGTGACCCCTTTACGGATGGAAGAAAAGGGGGATCTTCGCAGTGGTGGGGTCGGGCCTGAGGTGTCTGTTTGTTTGCCTCCATGTAGGCCAGTTGCTGGCACACCGGGCCCAGGTGTCCCTGCCCCATGTGGCTAGAGGGCCGCTTATGGCAGGAATCAGGTCTCCTGCGGGGGTCAAGGGACAGCTTGGACACTCACCGGGCGAGAGAGGACGCCTGGTCATCAGACAGCCCCCTGGAAAATCCCCCGCCCAGGCCCCCGTTCCCCAAGTCTTTCCTGCGCACACTGTGTCTGAGGAGCTGGGAGAGCTGCTGGGAAGTGTGGCCCATGGGAAATCGCGCCGTCCTCTGGGTGGCGGGGTGGGCTTCCGTTTCCAGACAGGTGCCTAGGGACCCTGTGCAAATGGTCTGACAGCTCAAGGGTGGGTCAGGTGAGCCGAGGGAGGCGTGTGCTTGGGAGCCTGAGTGCGCATGCGCGGCCCACGAATAGGCCCGAAAGGAGCCAGCCGCGGCTCGGAGAAAAGCCATCTCCTGGGGGTCTCCCCATGTTCCTCCAGTCCCCAAGGAGCACCCCTTTACGGATGGAAGAAATGGGGGATCTTCGCAGTGGTGGGTTCGGGCCAGAGGGGTCGGCGGGTTTGCCTGCACGTACGCCAGGTGCTCGCACAACGGGCCCAGGTGTTTGAGCCCCGTGGAGGCAGAGGGCTGCTTATTGCTGGATGATAGTGTCCTGCAGGGTTAAGGGACGGCGTGGGCACTCCCAGGGCGACAGAGGGCACCTGGCCTTTAGAGAATTCCCTGGAAAATTCCCCGCCCAGGCCCCTGGTCCACAAGTCTATCCTGCGCACAGTGTCTGTGCCAGGCTGGGAGTGCTTCTGGGCAGTGTTCCCCAGCGGAAATCGCGTGGTCCTCTAGGTGGCAGGGAGGGCTCCTGTGTCCACGGACAGGTGCCCAGGGACCGTGTGGAACTGCTGTGACCTCTAAAGGGTGGGTCTGGTGAGCCGAGGGAGGCGTGTGCTTGGGAGCCTGAGTGCGCATGCGCGGCCCAGGTGTTGGCCCGAAACCAGGCAGACTCGGCTCGGAGAAAAGCCATCTCCTGGGGGCCTCCCCATGTTCCTCCACTCCCCAAGGAGGACCCCTTTACGGATGGAAGAAAAGGGGGATCTTCGCAGTGGTGGGGTCGGGCCAGAGGGGTCCGCGGGTTTGCCTCCACGTACGCCAGGTGCCCGCACACCGGGCCCAGGTGTTTGAGCCCCGTGGAGGCAGAGGGCTGCTTATTGCTGGATGCAAGAGTCCTGCGGGGTCAAGGAAGGGCATGGGCACTCCCGGGCGACACAGGGCACCGGGCCCTGAGAGAGTTCCATGGAAAATCCCCCGCCCAGGCCCCCGGTATCCAAGTCTGTCCTTAGCACACTGTCTGTGCGGGGCTGAGAGTGCTGCTGGGCAGTGTGGCCTAGGGGAAATGGCGCGGTGCTCTGAGTGGCAGGGAGGGCTTCTGTTTCCACGGACAGGTGCGCAGGGACCCTCTGAAACTGCTGTGACCTCTCAAGGGCGGGTCACCTGAACCCTCCAGGGTGGGACAGGTGACCTCCCAAGGGTGGGTCTCGAGACCCCTCAAGGGTGGGGCACGTGACCCCGCAAGGGTGGGTCTCGAGACCCCTCAAGGGTGGGGCACGTGACCCTCCAGGGTGGGTCACGAGACCCCTCAGGGGTGGGTCACGTGACCCCTCAGGGTTGGGTCACGTGACCCGTCAGGGGTGGGTCACGAGACCCCTCAGGGGTGGGTCACGTGACCCGTCAGGGGTGGGTCACGAGACCCCTCAGGGGTGCGTCACGTGACCCCTCAGGGGTGGGTCACGTGACCCCTCAGGGGTGGGTCACGAGACTCCTCAGGGGTGGGTCACGTGACCCCTCAGGTGTGGGTCACGAGACCCCTCAGGGGTGCGTCACGTGACCCCTCAGGGGTGGGTCACGTGACCCCTCAGGTGTGGGTCACGAGACCACTCAGGGGTGGGTCGCGTGACCCCTCAGGGGTGGGTCACGTGACCCCTCAGGGGTGGGTCACGAGACTCCTCAGGGGTGGGTCACGTGACCCCTCAGGTGTGGGTCACGAGACCACTCAGGGGTGGGTCGCGTGACCCCTCAAGGGTGGGTCAGGAGACACCTCTAGTGTGGGTCCCGTGACCCGAGGGAGACTTGTGGTAGGGAGCCTGAGTGCGCATGCACGGCCCACATATAGGCCAGAAAGGAGCCAGCCGCGGCTCGGAGAAAAGCCATCTCCTGGGGGCCTCCCCGTGTTCTTCCACTCCTGAAGCGTGACCCCTTTACGGATGGAAGAAAAGGGGGATCTTCGCAGTGGTGGGGTCGGGCCTGAGGTGTCTGTTTGTTTGCCTCCATGTAGGCCAGTTGCTGGCACACCGGGCCCAGGTGTCCCTGCCCCATGTGGCTAGAGGGCCGCTTATGGCAGGAATCAGGTCTCCTGCGGGGGTCAAGGGACGGCTTGGACACTCAGCGGGCGAGAGAGGACGCCTGGTCATCAGACAGCCCCCTGGAAAATCCCCCGCCCAGGCCCCCGTTCCCCAAGTCTTTCCTGCGCACACTGTGTCTGAGGAGCTGGGAGAGCTGCTGGGAAGTGTGGCCCATGGGAAATCGCGCGGTCCTCTGGGTGGCGGGGTGGGCTTCCGTTTCCAGACAGGTGCCTAGGGACCCTGTGCAAATGGTCTGACAGCTCAAGGGTGGGTCCGGTGAGCCGAGGGAGGCGTGTGCTTGGGAGCCTGAGTGCGCATGCGCGGCCCACGAATAGGCCCGAAAGGAGCCAGCCGCGGCTCGGAGAAAAGCCATCTCCTGGGGGTCTCCCCATGTTCCTCCAGTCCCCAAGGAGCACCCCTTTACGGATGGAAGAAATGGGGGATCTTCGCAGTGGTGGGTTCGGGCCAGAGGGGTCGGCGGGTTTGCCTGCACGTACTCCAGGTGCTCGCACAACGGGCCCAGGTGTTTGAGCCCCGTGGAGGCAGAGGGCTGCTTATTGCTGGATGATAGTGTCCTGCAGGGTTAAGGGACGGCGTGGGCACTCCCAGGGCGACAGAGGGCACCTGGCCTTTAGAGAATTCCCTGGAAAATTCCCCGCCCAGGCCCCTGGTCCACAAGTCTATCCTGCGCACAGTGTCTGTGCCAGGCTGGGAGTGCTTCTGGGCAGTGTTCCCCAGCGGAAATCGCGTGGTCCTCTAGGTGGCAGGGAGGGCTCCTGTGTCCACGGACAGGTGCCCAGGGACCGTGTGGAACTGCTGTGACCTCTAAAGGGTGGGTCTGGTGATCCGAGGGAGGCGTGTGCTTGGGAGCCTGAGTGCGCATGCGCGGCCCAGGTGTTGGCCCGAAACCAGGCAGACTCGGCTCGGAGAAAAGCCATCTCCTGGGGGCCTCCCCATGTTCCTCCACTCCCCAAGGAGGACCCCTTTACGGATGGAAGAAAAGGGGGATCTTCGCAGTGGTGGGCTCGGGCCAGAGAGGTCCGCGGGTTTGCCTCCACGTACGCCAGGTGCCCGCACACCGGGCCCAGGTGTTTGAGCCCCGTGGAGGCAGAGGGCTGCTTATTGCTGGATGCAAGTGTCCTGCGGGGTCAAGGAAGGGCATGGGCACTCCCGGGCGACACAGGGCACCGGGCCCTGAGAGAGTTCCATGGAAAATCCCCCGCCCAGGCCCCCGGTATCCAAGTCTGTCCTTAGCACACTGTCTGTGCGGGGCTGAGAGTGCTGCTGGGCAGTGTGGCCTAGGGGAAATGGCGCGGTGCTCTGAGTGGCAGGGAGGGCTTCTGTTTCCACGGACAGGTGCGCAGGGACCCTCTGAAACTGCTGTGACCTCTCAAGGGCGGGTCACCTGAACCCTCCAGGGTGGGACAGGTGACCTCCCAAGGGTGGGTCTCGAGACCCCTCAAGGGTGGGGCACGTGACCCCGCAAGGGTGGGTCTCGAGATCCCTCAAGGGTGGGGCACGTGACCCTCCAGGGTGGGTCACGAGACCCCTCAGGGGTGGGTCACGTGACCCTCCAGGGTTGGGTCACGTGACCCGTCAGGGGTGGGTCACGAGACCCCTCAGGGGTGGGTCACGTGACCACTCAGGGGTGCGTCACGTGACCCCCCAGGGGTGCGTCACGTGACCCCTCAGGGGTGGGTCACGAGACCCCTCAGGGGTGGGTCACGTGACCCCTCAGGGGTGCGTCACGTGACCCCTCAGGGGTGCGTCACGTGACCCCCCAGGGGTGCGTCACGTGACCCCTCAGGTGTGGGTCACGAGACTCCTCAGGGGTGGGTCACGTGACCCCTCAGGTGTGGGTCACGAGACCACTCAGGGTGGGTCGCGTGACCCCTCAAGGGTGGGTCAGGAGACACCTCTAGTGTGGGTCCCGTGACCCGAGGGAGACTTGTGGTAGGGAGCCTGAGTGCGCATGCACGGCCCACATATAGGCCAGAAAGGAGCCAGCCGCGGCTCGGAGAAAAGCCATCTCCTGGGGGCCTCCCCGTGTTCTTCCACTCCTGAAGCGTGACCCCTTTACGGATGGAAGAAAAGGGGGATCTTCGCAGTGGTGGGGTCGGGCCTGAGGTGTCTGTTTGTTTGCCTCCATGTAGGCCAGTTGCTGGCACACCGGGCCCAGGTGTCCCTGCCCCATGTGGCTAGAGGGCCGCTTATGGCAGGAATCAGGTCTCCTGCGGGGGTCAAGGGACGGCTTGGACACTCACCGGGCGAGAGAGGACGCCTGGTCATCAGACAGCCCCCGGGAAAATCCCCCGCCCAGGCCCCCGTTCCCCAAGTCTTTCCTGCGCACACTGTGTCTGAGGAGCTGGGAGAGCTGCTGGGAAGTGTGGCCCATGGGAAATCGCGCGGTCCTCTGGGTGGCGGGGTGGGCTTCCGTTTCCAGACAGGTGCCTAGGGACCCTGTGCAAATGGTCTGACAGCTCAAGGGTGGGTCAGGTGAGCCAAGGGAGGCGTGTGCTTGGGAGCCGGAGTGCGCATGCGCGGCCCACGAATAGGCCCGAAAGGAGCCAGCCGCGGCTCGGAGAAAAGCCATCTCCTGGGGGTCTCCCCATGTTCCTCCAGTCCCCAAGGAGCACCCCTTTACGGATGGAAGAAATGGGGGATCTTCGCAGTGGTGGGTTCGGGCCAGAGGGGTCGGCGGGTTTGCCTGCACGTACGCCAGGTGCTCGCACAACGGGCCCAGGTGTTTGAGCCCCGTGGAGGCAGAGGGCTGCTTATTGCTGGATGATAGTGTCCTGCAGGGTTAAGGGACGGCGTGGGCACTCCCAGGGCGACAGAGGGCACCTGGCCTTTAGAGAATTCCCTGGAAAATTCCCCGCCCAGGCCCCTGGTCCACAACTCTATCCTGCGCACAGTGTCTGTGCCAGGCTGGGAGTGCTTCTGGGCAGTGTTCCCCAGCGGAAATCGCGTGGTCCTCTAGGTGGCAGGGAGGGCTCCTGTGTCCACGGACAGGTGCCCAGGGACCGTGTGGAACTGCTGTGACCTCTAAAGGGTGGGTCTGGTGAGCCGAGGGAGGCGTGTGCTTGGGAGCCTGAGTGCGCATGCGCGGCCCAGGTGTTGGCCCGAAACCAGGCAGACTCGGCTCGGAGAAAAGCCATCTCCTGGGGGCCTCCCCATGTTCCTCCACTCCCCAAGGAGGACCCCTTTACGGATGGAAGAAAAGGGGGATCTTCGCAGTGGTGGGTTCGGGCCAGAGGGGTCCGCGGGTTTGCCTCCACGTACGCCAGGTGCCCGCACACCGGGCCCAGGTGTTTGAGCCCCGTGGAGGCAGAGGGCTGCTTATTGCTGGATGCAAGTGTCCTGCGGGGTCAAGGAAGGGCATGGGCACTCCCGGGCGACACAGGGCACCGGGCCCTGAGAGAGTTCCATGGAAAATCCCCCGCCCAGGCCCCCGGTATCCAAGTCTGTCCTTAGCACACTGTCTGTGCGGGGCTGAGAGTGCTGCTGGGCAGTGTGGCCTAGGGGAAATGGCGCGGTGCTCTGAGTGGCAGGGAGGGCTTCTGTTTCCACGGACAGGTGCGCAGGGACCCTCTGAAACTGCTGTGACCTCTCAAGGGCGGGTCACCTGACCCCTCCAGGGTGGGACAGGTGACCTCCCAAGAGTGGGTCTCGAGACCCCTCAAGGGTGGGGCACGTGACCCCGCAAGGGTGGGTCTCGAGACCCCTCAAGGGTGGGGCACGTGACCCTCAAGGGTGGGTCACGAGAACCCTCAGGGGTGGGTCACGTGACCCCTCAGGGTTGGGTCACGTGACCCGTCAGGGGTGGGTCACGAGACCCCTCAGGGGTGGGTCACGTGACCCGTCAGGGGTGGGTCACGTGACCGCTCAGGGGTGCGTCACGTGACCCCCCAGGGGTGGGTCACGTGACCCGTCAGGGGTGGGTCACGTGACCGCTCAGGGGTGCGTCACGTGACCGCTCAGGGGTGGGTCACGTGACCGCTCAGGGGTGCGTCACGTGACCGCTCAGGGGTGCGTCACGTGACCCCTCAGGGGTGCGTCACGTGACCCCTCAGGGGTGCGTCACGTGACCCCTCAGGGGTGGGTCACGAGACCCCTCAGGGGTGGGTCACGTGACCCCTCAGGGGTGGGTCACGAGACCACTCAGGGGTGGGTCGCGTGACCCCTCAAGGGTGGGTCAGGAGACACCTCTAGTGTGGGTCCCGTGACCCGAGGGAGACTTGTGGTAGGGAGCCTGAGTGCCCATGCACGGCCCACATATAGGCCAGAAAGGAGCCAGCCGCGGCTCGGAGAAAAGCCATCTCCTGGGGGCCTCCCCGTGTTCTTCCACTCCTGAAGCGTGACCCCTTTACGGATGGAAGAAAAGGAGGATCTTCGCAGTGGTGGGGTCGGGCCTGAGGTGTCTGTTTGTTTTCCTCCATGTAGGCCAGTTGCTGGCACACCGGGCCCAGGTGTCCCTGCCCCATGTGGCTAGAGGGCCGCTTATGGCAGGAATCAGGTCTCCTGCGGGGGTCAAGGGACGGCTTGGACACTCACCGGGCGAGAGAGGACGCCTGGTCATCAGACAGCCCCCTGGAAAATCCCCCGCCCAGGCCCCCGTTCCCCAAGTCTTTCCTGCGCACACTGTGTCTGAGGAGCTGGGAGAGCTGCTGGGAAGTGTGGCCCATGGGAAATCGCGCGGTCCTCTGGGTGGCGGGGTGGGCTTCCGTTTCCAGACAGGTGCCTAGGGACCCTGTGCAAAAGGTCTGACAGCTCAAGCGTGGGTCAGGTGAGCCAAGGGAGGCGTGTGCTTGGGAGCCTGAGTGCGCATGCGCGGCCCACGAATAGGCCCGAAAGGAGCCAGCCGCGGCTCGGAGAAAAGCCATCTCCTGGGGGTCTCCCCATGTTCCTCCAGTCCCCAAGGAGCACCCCTTTACGGATGGAAGAAATGGGGGATCTTCGCAGTGGTGGGTTCGGGCCAGAGGGGTCGGCGGGTTTGCCTGCACGTACGCCAGGTGCTCGCACAACGGGCCCAGGTGTTTGAGCCCCGTGGAGGCAGAGGGCTGCTTATTGCTGGATGATAGTGTCCTGCAGGGTTAAGGGACGGCGTGGGCACTCCCAGGGCGACAGAGGGCACCTGGCCTTTAGAGAATTCCCTGGAAAATTCCCCGCCCAGGCCCCTGGTCCACAAGTCTATCCTGCGCACAGTGTCTGTGCCAGGCTGGGAGTGCTTCTGGGCAGTGTTCCCCAGCGGAAATCGCGTGGTCCTCTAGGTGGCAGGGAGGGCTCCTGTGTCCACGGACAGGTGCCCAGGGACCGTGTGGAACTGCTGGGACCTCTAAAGGGTGGGTCTGGTGAGCCGAGGGAGGCGTGTGCTTGGGAGCCTGAGTGCGCATGCGCGGCCCAGGTGTTGGCCCGAAACCAGGCAGACTCGGCTCGGAGAAAAGCCATCTCCTGGGGGCCTCCCCATGTTCCTCCACTCCCCAAGGAGGACCCCTTTACGGATGGAAGAAAAGGGGGATCTTCGCAGTGGTGGGTTCGGGCCAGAGGGGTCCGCGGGTTTGCCTCCACGTACGCCAGGTGCCCGCACACCGGGCCCAGGTGTTTGAGCCCCGTGGAGGCAGAGGGCTGCTTATTGCTGGATGCAAGTGTCCTGCGGGGTCAAGGAAGGGCATGGGCACTCCCGGGCGACACAGGGCACGGGGCCCTGAGAGAGTTCCATGGAAAATCCCCCGCCCAGGCCCCCGGTATCCAAGTCTGTCCTTAGCACACTGTCTGTGCGGGGCTGAGAGTGCTGCTGGGCAGTGTGGCCTAGGGGAAATGGCGCGGTGCTCTGAGTGGCAGGGAGGGCTTCTGTTTCCACGGACAGGTGCGCAGGGACCCTCTGAAACTGCTGTGACCTCTCAAGGGCGGGTCACCTGACCCCTCCAGGGTGGGACAGGTGACCTCCCAAGGGTGGGTCTCGAGACCCCTCAAGGGTGGGGCACGTGACCCCGCAAGGGTGGGTCTCGAGACCCCTCAAGGGTGGGGCACGTGACCCTCAAGGGTGGGTCACGAGACCCCTCAGGGGTGGGTCACGTGACCCCTCAGGGTTGGGTCACGTGACCCGTCAGGGGTGGGTCACGAGACCCCTCAGGGGTGGGTCACGTGACCCGTCAGGGGTGGGTCACGTGACCGCTCAGGGGTGCGTCACGTGACCCCCCAGGGGTGGGTCACGTGACCCGTCAGGTGTGGGTCACGTGACCGCTCAGGGGTGCGTCACGTGACCGCTCAGGGGTGCGTCACGTGACCCCTCAGGGGTGCGTCACGTGACCCCTCAGGGGTGCGTCACGTGACCCCTCAGGGGTGGGTCACGAGACCACTCAGGGGTGGGTCGCGTGACCCCTCAAGGGTGGGTCATGAGACACCTCTAGTGTGGGTCCCGTGACCCGAGGGAGACTTGTGGTAGGGAGCCTGAGTGCCCATGCACGGCCCACATATAGGCCAGAAAGGAGCCAGCCGCGGCTCGGAGAAAAGCCATCTCCTGGGGGCCTCCCCGTGTTCTTCCACTCCTGAAGCGTGACCCCTTTACGGATGGAAGAAAAGGAGGATCTTCGCAGTGGTGGGGTCGGGCCTGAGGTGTCTGTTTGTTTTCCTCCATGTAGGCCAGTTGCTGGCACACCGGGCCCAGGTGTCCCTGCCCCATGTGGCTAGAGGGCCGCTTATGGCTGGAATCAGGTCTCCTGCGGGGGTCAAGGGACGGCTTGGACACTCAGCGGGCGAGAGAGGACGCGTGGTCATCAGACAGTCCCCTGGAAAATCCCCCGCCCAGGCCCCCGTTCCCCAAGTCTTTCCTGCGCACACTGTGTCTGAGGAGCTGGGAGAGCTGCTGGGAAGTGTGGCCCATGGGAAATCGCGCGGTCCTCTGGGTGGCGGGGTGGGCTTCCGTTTCCAGACAGGTGCCTAGGGACCCTGTGCAAATGGTCTGACAGCTCAAGGGTGGGTCAGGTGAGCCGAGGGAGGCGTGTGCTTGGGAGCCTGAGTGCGCATGCGCGGCCCACGAATAGACCCGAAAGGAGCCAGCCGCGGCTCGGAGAAAAGCCATCTCCTGGGGGTCTCCCCATGTTCCTCCAGTCCCCAAGGAGCACCCCTTTACGGATGGAAGAAATGGGGGATCTTCGCAGTGGTGGGTTCGGGCCAGAGGGGTCGGCGGGTTTGCCTGCACGTACGCCAGGTGCTCGCACAACGGGCCCAGGTGTTTGAGCCCCGTGGAGGCATAGGGCTGCTTATTGCTGGATGATAGTGTCCTGCAGGGTTAAGGGACGGCGTGGGCACTCCCAGGGCGACAGAGGGCACCTAGCCTTTAGAGAATTCCCTGGAAAATTCCCCGCCCAGGCCCCTGGTCCACAAGTCTATCCTGCGCACAGTGTCTGTGCCAGGCTGGGAGTGCTTCTGGGCAGTGTTCCCCAGCGGAAATCGCGTGGTCCTCTAGGTGGCAGGGAGGGCTCCTGTGTCCACGGACAGGTGCCCAGGGACCGTGTGGAACTGCTGTGACCTCTAAAGGGTGGGTCTGGTGAGCCGAGGGAGGCGTGTGCTTGGGAGCCTGAGTGCGCATGCGCGGCCCAGGTGTTGGCCCGAAACCAGGCAGACTCGGCTCGGAGAAAAGCCATCTCCTGGGGGCCTCCCCATGTTCCTCCACTCCCCAAGGAGGACCCCTTTACGGATGGAAGAAAAGGGGGATCTTCGCAGTGGTGGGTTCGGGCCAGAGGGGTCCGCGGGTTTGCCTCCACGTACGCCAGGTGCCCGCACACCGGGCCCAGGTGTTTGAGCCCCGTGGAGGCAGAGGGCTGCTTATTGCTGGATGCAAGTGTCCTGCGGGGTCAAGGAAGGGCATGGGCACTCCCGGGCGACACAGGGCACCGGGCCCTGAGAGAGTTCCATGGAAAATCCCCCGCCCAGGCCCCCGGTATCCAAGTCTGTCCTTAGCACACTGTCTGTGCGGGGCTGAGAGTGCTGCTGGGCAGTGTGGCCTAGGGGAAATGGCGCGGTGCTCTGAGTGGCAGGGAGGGCTTCTGTTTCCACGGACAGGTGCGCAGGGACCCTCTGAAACTGCTGTGACCTCTCAAGGGCGGGTCACCTGACCCCTCCAGGGTGGGACAGGTGACCTCCCAAGGGTGGGTCTAGAGACCCCTCAAGGGTGGGGCACGTGACCCCGCAAGGGTGGGTCTCGAGACCCCTCAAGGGTGGGGCACGTGACCCGTCAGGGGTGGGTCACGTGACCCCTCAGGGGTGCGTCACGTGACCCCCCAGGGGTGCGTCACGTGACCCCTCAGGGGCGGGTCACGTGACCCGTCAGGGGTGGGTCACGAGACCCCTCAGGGGTGGGTCACGTGACCCCTCAGGGGTGGGTCACGTGACCCCTCAGGGGTGCGTCACGTGACCCCTCAGGGGTGGGTCACGTGACCCCTCAGGGGTGCGTCACGTGACCCCTCAGGGGTGCGTCACGTGACCCCTCAGGGTGGGTCACGTGACCCCTCAGGGGTGGGTCACGAGACTCCTCAGGGGTGGGTCACGTGACCCCTCAGGTGTGGGTCACGAGACCACTCAGGGGTGGGTCGCGTGACCCCTCAAGGGTGGGTCAGGAGACACCTCTAGTGTGGGTCCCGTGACCCGAGGGAGGCTTGTGGTAGGGAGCCTGAGTGCGCATGCACGGCCCACATATAGGCCAGAAAGGAGCCAGCCGCGGCTCGGAGAAAAGCCATCTCCTGGGGGCCTCCCCGTGTTCTTCCACTCCTGAAGCGTGACCCCTTTACGGATGGAAGAAAAGGGGGATCTTCGCAGTGGTGGGGTCGGGCCTGAGGTGTCTGTTTGTTTGCCTCCATGTAGGCCAGTTGCTGGCACACCGGGCCCAGGTGTCCCTGCCCCATGTGGCTAGAGGGCCGCTTATGGCAGGAATCAGGTCTCCTGCGGGGGTCAAGGGACGGCTTGGACACTCAGGGGGCGAGAGAGGACGCCTGGTCATCAGACAGCCCCCTGGAAAATCCCCCGCCCAGGCCCCCGTTCCCCAAGTCTTTCCTGCGCACACTGTGTCTGAGGAGCTGGGAGAGCTGCTGAAAAGTGTGGCCCATGGGAAATCGCGCGGTCCTCTGGGTGGCGGGGTGGGCTTCCGTTTCCAGACAGGTGCCTAGGGACCCTGTGCAAATGGTCTGACAGCTCAAGGGTGGGTCCGGTGAGCCGAGGGAGGCGTGTGCTTGGGAGCCTGAGTGCGCATGCGCGGCCCACGAATAGGCCCGAAAGGAGCCAGCCGCGGCTCGGAGAAAAGCCATCTCCTGGGGGTCTCCCCATGTTCCTCCAGTCCCCAAGGAGCACCCCTTTACGGATGGAAGAAATGGGGGATCTTCGCAGTGGTGGGTTCGGGACAGAGGGGTCGGCGGGTTTGCCTGCACGTACGCCAGGTGCTCGCACAACGGGCCCAGGTGTTTGAGCCCCGTGGAGGCAGAGGGCTGCTTATTGCTGGATGATAGTGTCCTGCAGGGTTAAGGGACGGCGTGGGCACTCCCAGGGCGACAGAGGGCACCTGGCCTTTAGAGAATTCCCTGGAAAATTCCCCGCCCAGGCCCCTGGTCCACAAGTCTATCCTGCGCACAGTGTCTGTGCCAGGCTGGGAGTGCTTCTGGGCAGTGTTCCCCAGCGGAAATCGCGTGGTCCTCTAGGTGGCAGGGAGGGCTCCTGTGTCCACGGACAGGTGCCCAGGGACCGTGTGGAACTGCTGTGACCTCTAAAGGGTGGGTCTGGTGAGCCGAGGGAGGCGTGTGCTTGGGAGCCTGAGTGCGCATGCGCGGCCCAGGTGTTGGCACGAAACCAGGCAGACTCGGCTCGGAGAAAAGCCATCTCCTGGGGGCCTCCCCATGTTCCTCCACTCCCCAAGGAGGACCCCTTTACGGATGGAAGAAAAGGGGGATCTTCGCAGTGGTGGGGTCGGGCCAGAGGGGTCCGCGGGTTTGCCTCCACGTACGCCAGGTGCCCGCACACCGGGCCCAGGTGTTTGAGCCCCGTGGAGGCAGAGGGCTGCTTATTGCTGGATGCAAGTGTCCTGCGGGGTCAAGGAAGGGCATGGGCACTCCCGGGCGACACAGGGCACCGGGCCCTGAGAGAGTTCCATGGAAAATCCCCCGCCCAGGCCCCCGGTATCCAAGTCTGTCCTTAGCACACTGTCTGTGCGGGGCTGAGAGTGCTGCTGGGCAGTGTGGCCTAGGGGAAATGGCGCGGTGCTCTGAGTGGCAGGGAGGGCTTCTGTTTCCACGGACAGGTGCGCAGGGACCCTCTGAAACTGCTGTGACCTCTCAAGGGCGGGTCACCTGAACCCTCCAGGGTGGGACAGGTGACCTCCCAAGGGTGGGTCTCGAGACCCCTCAAGTGTGGGGCACGTGACCCCGCAAGGGTGGGTCTCGAGACCCCTCAAGGGTGGGGCACGTGACCCTCCAGGGTGGGTCACGAGACCCCTCAGGGGTGGGTCACGTGACCCCTCAGGGTTGGGTCACGTGACCCGTCAGGGGTGGGTCACGAGACCCCTCAGGGGTGGGTCACGTGACCCGTCAGGGGTGGGTCACGAGACCCCTCAGGGGTGCGTCACGTGACCCCTCAGGGGTGGGTCACGTGACCCCTCAGGGGTGGGTCACGAGACTCCTCAGGGGTGGGTCACGTGACCCCTCAGGTGTGGGTCACGAGACCCCTCAGGGGTGCGTCACGTGACCCCTCAGGGGTGGGTCACGTGACCCCTCAGGTGTGGGTCACGAGACCACTCAGGGGTGGGTCGCGTGACCCCTCAGGGGTGGGTCACGTGACCCCTCAGGGGTGGGTCACGAGACTCCTCAGGGGTGGGTCACGTGACCCCTCAGGTGTGGGTCACGAGACCACTCAGGGGTGGGTCGCGTGACCCCTCAAGGGTGGGTCAGGAGACACCTCTAGTGTGGGTCCCGTGACCCGAGGGAGACTTGTGGTAGGGAGCCTGAGTGCGCATGCACGGCCCACATATAGGCCAGAAAGGAGCCAGCCGCGGCTCGGAGAAAAGCCATCTCCTGGGGGCCTCCCCGTGTTCTTCCACTCCTGAAGCGTGACCCCTTTACGGATGGAAGAAAAGGGGGATCTTCGCAGTGGTGGGGTCGGGCCTGAGGTGTCTGTTTGTTTGCCTCCATGTAGGCCAGTTGCTGGCACACCGGGCCCAGGTGTCCCTGCCCCATGTGGCTAGAGGGCCGCTTATGGCAGGAATCAGGTCTCCTGCGGGGGTCAAGGGACGGCTTGGACACTCAGCGGGCGAGAGAGGACGCCTGGTCATCAGACAGCCCCCTGGAAAATCCCCCGCCCAGGCCCCCGTTCACCAAGTCTTTCCTGCGCACACTGTGTCTGAGGAGCTGGGAGAGCTGCTGGGAAGTGTGGCCCATGGGAAATCGCGCGGTCCTCTGGGTGGCGGGGTGGGCTTCCGTTTCCAGACAGGTGCCTAGGGACCCTGTGCAAATGGTCTGACAGCTCAAGGGTGGGTCCGGTGAGCCGAGGGAGGCGTGTGCTTGGGAGCCTGAGTGCGCATGCGCGGCCCACGAATAGGCCCGAAAGGAGCCAGCCGCGGCTCGGAGAAAAGCCATCTCCTGGGGGTCTCCCCATGTTCCTCCAGTCCCCAAGGAGCACCCCTTTACGGATGGAAGAAATGGGGGATCTTCGCAGTGGTGGGTTCGGGCCAGAGGGGTCGGCGGGTTTGCCTGCACGTACTCCAGGTGCTCGCACAACGGGCCCAGGTGTTTGAGCCCCGTGGAGGCAGAGGGCTGCTTATTGCTGGATGATAGTGTCCTGCAGGGTTAAGGGACGGCGTGGGCACTCCCAGGGCGACAGAGGGCACCTGGCCTTTAGAGAATTCCCTGGAAAATTCCCCGCCCAGGCCCCTGGTCCACAAGTCTATCCTGCGCACAGTGTCTGTGCCAGGCTGGGAGTGCTTCTGGGCAGTGTTCCCCAGCGGAAATCGCGTGGTCCTCTAGGTGGCAGGGAGGGCTCCTGTGTCCACGGACAGGTGCCCAGGGACCGTGTGGAACTGCTGTGACCTCTAAAGGGTGGGTCTGGTGAGCCGAGGGAGGCGTGTGCTTGGGAGCCTGAGTGCGCATGCGCGGCCCAGGTGTTGGCCCGAAACCAGGCAGACTCGGCTCGGAGAAAAGCCATCTCCTGGGGGCCTCCCCATGTTCCTCCACTCCCCAAGGAGGACCCCTTTACGGATGGAAGAAAAGGGGGATCTTCGCAGTGGTGGGGTCGGGCCAGAGAGGTCCGCGGGTTTGCCTCCACGTACGCCAGGTGCCCGCACACCGGGCCCAGGTGTTTGAGCCCCGTGGAGGCAGAGGGCTGCTTATTGCTGGATGCAAGTGTCCTGCGGGGTCAAGGAAGGGCATGGGCACTCCCGGGCGACACAGGGCACCGGGCCCTGAGAGAGTTCCATGGAAAATCCCCCGCCCAGGCCCCCGGTATCCAAGTCTGTCCTTAGCACACTGTCTGTGCGGGGCTGAGAGTGCTGCTGGGCAGTGTGGCCTAGGGGAAATGGCGCGGTGCTCTGAGTGGCAGGGAGGGCTTCTGTTTCCACGGACAGGTGCGCAGGGATCCTCTGAAACTGCTGTGACCTCTCAAGGGCGGGTCACCTGAACCCTCCAGGGTGGGACAGGTGACCTCCCAAGGGTGGGTCTCGAGACCCCTCAAGGGTGGGGCACGTGACCCCGCAAGGGTGGGTCTCGAGACCCCTCAAGGGTGGGGCACGTGACCCTCCAGGGTGGGTCACGAGACCCCTCAGGGGTGGGTCACGTGACCCTCCAGGGTTGGGTCACGTGACCCGTCAGGGGTGGGTCACGAGACCCCTCAGGGGTGGGTCACGTGACCCCTCAGGGGTGCGTCACGTGACCCCCCAGGGGTGCGTCACGTGACCCCTCAGGGGTGGGTCACGAGACCCCTCAGGGGTGGGTCACGTGACCCCTCAGGGGTGCGTCACGTGACCCCTCAGGGGTGCGTCACGTGACCCCTCAGGGGTGGGTCACGAGAACCCTCAGGGGTGGGTCACGTGACCCCTCAGGGTTGGGTCACGTGACCCGTCAGGGGTGGGTCACGTGACCGCTCAGGGGTGCGTCACGTGACCCCCCAGGGGTGGGTCACGTGACCCGTCAGGGGTGGGTCACGTGACCGCTCAGGGGTGGGTCACGTGACCGCTCAGGGGTGCGTCACGTGACCGCTCAGGGGTGCGTCACGTGACCCCTCAGGGGTGCGTCACGTGACCCCTCAGGGGTGCGTCACGTGACCCCTCAGGGGTGGGTCACGAGACCCCTCAGGGGTGGGTCACGTGACCCCTCAGGTGTGGGTCACGAGACCACTCAGGGGTGGGTCGCGTGACCCCTCAAGGGTGGGTCAGGAGACACCTCTAGTGTGGGTCCCGTGACCCGAGGGAGACTTGTGGTAGGGAGCCTGAGTGCCCATGCACGGCCCACATATAGGCCAGAAAGGAGCCAGCCGCGGCTCGGAGAAAAGCCATCTCCTGGGGGCCTCCCCGTGTTCTTCCACTCCTGAAGCGTGACCCCTTTACGGATGGAAGAAAAGGAGGATCTTCGCAGTGGTGGGGTCGGGCCTGAGGTGTCTGTTTGTTTTCCTCCATGTAGGCCAGTTGCTGGCACACCGGGCCCAGGTGTCCCTGCCCCATGTGGCTAGAGGGCCGCTTATGGCAGGAATCAGGTCTCCTGCGGGGGTCAAGGGACGGCTTGGACACTCACCGGGCGAGAGAGGACGCCTGGTCATCAGACAGCCCCCTGGAAAATCCCCCGCCCAGGCCCCCGTTCCCCAAGTCTTTCCTGCGCACACTGTGTCTGAGGAGCTGGGAGAGCTGCTGGGAAGTGTGGCCCATGGGAAATCGCGCGGTCCTCTGGGTGGCGGGGTGGGCTTCCGTTTCCAGACAGGTGCCTAGGGACCCTGTGCAAATGGTCTGACAGCTCAAGGGTGGGTCAGGTGAGCCGAGGGAGGCGTGTGCTTGGGAGCCTGAGTGCGCATGCGCGGCCCACGAATAGGCCCGAAAGGAGCCAGCCGCGGCTCGGAGAAAAGCCATCTCCTGGGGGTCTCCCCATGTTCCTCCAGTCCCCAAGGAGCACCCCTTTACGGATGGAAGAAATGGGGGATCTTCGCAGTGGTGGGTTCGGGCCAGAGGGGTCGGCGGGTTTGCCTGCACGTACGCCAGGTGCTCGCACAACGGGCCCAGGTGTTTGAGCCCCGTGGAGGCAGAGGGCTGCTTATTGCTGGATGATAGTGTCCTGCAGGGTTAAGGGACGGCGTGGGCACTCCCAGGGCGACAGAGGGCACCTGGCCTTTAGAGAATTCCCTGGAAAATTCCCCGCCCAGGCCCCTGGTCCACAAGTCTATCCTGCGCACAGTGTCTGTGCCAGGCTGGGAGTGCTTCTGGGCAGTGTTCCCCAGCGGAAATCGCGTGGTCCTCTAGGTGGCAGGGAGGGCTCCTGTGTCCACGGACAGGTGCCCAGGGACCGTGTGGAACTGCTGGGACCTCTAAAGGGTGGGTCTGGTGAGCCGAGGGAGGCGTGTGCTTGGGAGCCTGAGTGCGCATGCGCGGCCCAGGTGTTGGCCCGAAACCAGGCAGACTCGGCTCGGAGAAAAGCCATCTCCTGGGGGCCTCCCCATGTTCCTCCACTCCCCAAGGAGGACCCCTTTACGGATGGAAGAAAAGGGGGATCTTCGCAGTGGTGGGTTCGGGCCAGAGGGGTCCGCGGGTTTGCCTCCACGTACGCCAGGTGCCCGCACACCGGGCCCAGGTGTTTGAGCCCCGTGGAGGCAGAGGGCTGCTTATTGCTGGATGCAAGTGTCCTGCGGGGTCAAGGAAGGGCATGGGCACTCCCGGGCGACACAGGGCACGGGGCCCTGAGAGAGTTCCATGGAAAATCCCCCGCCCAGGCCCCCGGTATCCAAGTCTGTCCTTAGCACACTGTCTGTGCGGGGCTGAGAGTGCTGCTGGGCAGTGTGGCCTAGGGGAAATGGCGCGGTGCTCTGAGTGGCAGGGAGGGCTTCTGTTTCCACGGACAGGTGCGCAGGGACCCTCTGAAACTGCTGTGACCTCTCAAGGGCGGGTCACCTGACCCCTCCAGGGTGGGACAGGTGACCTCCCAAGGGTGGGTCTCGAGACCCCTCAAGGGTGGGGCACGTGACCCCGCAAGGGTGGGTCTCGAGACCCCTCAAGGGTGGGGCACGTGACCCTCAAGGGTGGGTCACGAGACCCCTCAGGGGTGGGTCACGTGACCCCTCAGGGTTGGGTCACGTGACCCGTCAGGGGTGGGTCACGAGACCCCTCAGGGGTGGGTCACGTGACCCGTCAGGGGTGGGTCACGTGACCGCTCAGGGGTGCGTCACGTGACCCCCCAGGGGTGGGTCACGTGACCCGTCAGGGGTGGGTCACGTGACCGCTCAGGGGTGCGTCACGTGACCGCTCACGGGTGCGTCACGTGACCCCTCAGGGGTGCGTAACGTGACCCCTCAGGGGTGCGTCACGTGACCCCTCAGGGGTGGGTCACGAGACCACTCAGGGGTGGGTCGCGTGACCCCTCAAGGGTGGGTCAGGAGACACCTCTAGTGTGGGTCCCGTGACCCGAGGGAGACTTGTGGTAGGGAGCCTGAGTGCCCATGCACGGCCCACATATAGGCCAGAAAGGAGCCAGCCGCGGCTCGGAGAAAAGCCATCTCCTGGGGGCCTCCCCGTGTTCTTCCACTCCTGAAGCGTGACCCCTTTACGGATGGAAGAAAAGGAGGATATTCGCAGTGGTGGGGTCGGGCCTGAGGTGTCTGTTTGTTTTCCTCCATGTAGGCCAGTTGCTGGCACACCGGGCCCAGGTGTCCCTGCCCCATGTGGCTAGAGGGCCGCTTATGGCTGGAATCAGGTCTCCTGCGGGGGTCAAGGGACGGCTTGGACACTCAGCGGGCGAGAGAGGACGCGTGGTCATCAGACAGTCCCCTGGAAAATCCCCCGCCCAGGCCCCCGTTCCCCAAGTCTTTCCTGCGCACACTGTGTCTGAGGAGCTGGGAGAGCTGCTGGGAAGTGTGGCCCATGGGAAATCGCGCGGTCCTCTGGGTGGCGGGGTGGGCTTCCGTTTCCATACAGGTGCCTAGGGACCCTGTGCAAATGGTCTGACAGCTCAAGGGTGGGTCAGGTGAGCCGAGGGAGGCGTGTGCTTGGGAGCCTGAGTGCGCATGCGCGGCCCACGAATAGGCCCGAAAGGAGCCAGCCGCGGCTCGGAGAAAAGCCATCTCCTGGGGGTCTCCCCATGTTCCTCCAGTCCCCAAGGAGCACCCCTTTACGGATGGAAGAAATGGGGGATCTTCGCAGTGGTGGGTTCGGGCCAGAGGGGTCGGCGGGTTTGCCTGCACGTACGCCAGGTGCTCGCACAACGGGCCCAGGTGTTTGAGCCCCGTGGAGGCAGAGGGCTGCTTATTGCTGGATGATAGTGTCCTGCAGGGTTAAGGGACGGCGTGGGCACTCCCAGGGCGACAGAGGGCACCTGGCCTTTAGAGAATTCCCTGGAAAATTCCCCGCCCAGGCCCCTGGTCCACAAGTCTATCCTGCGCACAGTGTCTGTGCCAGGCTGGGAGTGCTTCTGGGCAGTGTTCCCCAGCGGAAATCGCGTGGTCCTCTAGGTGGCAGGGAGGGCTCCTGTGTCCACGGACAGGTGCCCAGGGACCGTGTGGAACTGCTGGGACCTCTAAAGGGTGGGTCTGGTGAGCCGAGGGAGGCGTGTGCTTGGGAGCCTGAGTGCGCATGCGCGGCCCAGGTGTTGGCCCGAAACCAGGCAGACTCGGCTCGGAGAAAAGCCATCTCCTGGGGGCCTCCCCATGTTCCTCCACTCCCCAAGGAGGACCCCTTTACGGATGGAAGAAAAGGGGGATCTTCGCAGTGGTGGGTTCGGGCCAGAGGGGTCCGCGGGTTTGCCTCCACGTACGCCAGGTGCCCGCACACCGGGCCCAGGTGTTTGAGCCCCGTGGAGGCAGAGGGCTGCTTATTGCTGGATGCAAGTGTCCTGCGGGGTCAAGGAAGGGCATGGGCACTCCCGGGCGACACAGGGCACGGGGCCCTGAGAGAGTTCCATGGAAAATCCCCCGCCCAGGCCCCCGGTATCCAAGTCTGTCCTTAGCACACTGTCTGTGCGGGGCTGAGAGTGCTGCTGGGCAGTGTGGCCTAGGGGAAATGGCGCGGTGCTCTGAGTGGCAGGGAGGGCTTCTGTTTCCACGGACAGGTGCGCAGGGACCCTCTGAAACTGCTGTGACCTCTCAAGGGCGGGTCACCTGACCCCTCCAGGGTGGGACAGGTGACCTCCCAAGGGTGGGTCTCGAGACCCCTCAAGGGTGGGGCACGTGACCCCGCAAGGGTGGGTCTCGAGACCCCTCAAGGGTGGGGCACGTGACCCTCAAGGGTGGGTCACGAGACCCCTCAGGGGTGGGTCACGTGACCCCTCAGGGTTGGGTCACGTGACCCGTCAGGGGTGGGTCACGAGACCCCTCAGGGGTGGGTCACGTGACCCGTCAGGGGTGGGTCACGTGACCGCTCAGGGGTGCGTCACGTGACCCCCCAGGGGTGGGTCACGTGACCCGTCAGGGGTGGGTCACGTGACCGCTCAGGGGTGCGTCACGTGACCGCTCACGGGTGCGTCACGTGACCCCTCAGGGGTGCGTAACGTGACCCCTCAGGGGTGCGTCACGTGACCCCTCAGGGGTGGGTCACGAGACCACTCAGGGGTGGGTCGCGTGACCCCTCAAGGGTGGGTCAGGAGACACCTCTAGTGTGGGTCCCGTGACCCGAGGGAGACTTGTGGTAGGGAGCCTGAGTGCCCATGCACGGCCCACATATAGGCCAGAAAGGAGCCAGCCGCGGCTCGGAGAAAAGCCATCTCCTGGGGGCCTCCCCGTGTTCTTCCACTCCTGAAGCGTGACCCCTTTACGGATGGAAGAAAAGGAGGATCTTCGCAGTGGTGGGGTCGGGCCTGAGGTGTCTGTTTGTTTTCCTCCATGTAGGCCAGTTGCTGGCACACCGGGCCCAGGTGTCCCTGCCCCATGTGGCTAGAGGGCCGCTTATGGCTGGAATCAGGTCTCCTGCGGGGGTCAAGGGACGGCTTGGACACTCAGCGGGCGAGAGAGGACGCGTGGTCATCAGACAGTCCCCTGGAAAATCCCCCGCCCAGGCCCCCGTTCCCCAAGTCTTTCCTGCGCACACTGTGTCTGAGGAGCTGGGAGAGCTGCTGGGAAGTGTGGCCCATGGGAAATCGCGCGGTCCTCTGGGTGGCGGGGTGGGCTTCCGTTTCCATACAGGTGCCTAGGGACCCTGTGCAAATGGTCTGACAGCTCAAGGGTGGGTCAGGTGAGCCGAGGGAGGCGTGTGCTTGGGAGCCTGAGTGCGCATGCGCGGCCCACGAATAGACCCGAAAGGAGCCAGCCGCGGCTCGGAGAAAAGCCATCTCCTGGGGGTCTCCCCATGTTCCTCCAGTCCCCAAGGAGCACCCCTTTACGGATGGAAGAAATGGGGGATCTTCGCAGTGGTGGGTTCGGGCCAGAGGGGTCGGCGGGTTTGCCTGCACGTACGCCAGGTGCTCGCACAACGGGCCCAGGTGTTTGAGCCCCGTGGAGGCATAGGGCTGCTTATTGCTGGATGATAGTGTCCTGCAGGGTTAAGGGACGGCGTGGGCACTCCCAGGGCGACAGAGGGCACCTGGCCTTTAGAGAATTCCCTGGAAAATTCCCCGCCCAGGCCCCTGGTCCACAACTCTATCCTGCGCACAGTGTCTGTGCCAGGCTGGGAGTGCTTCTGGGCAGTGTTCCCCAGCGGAAATCGCCTGGTCCTCTAGGTGGCAGGGAGGGCTCCTGTGTCCACGGACAGGTGCCCAGGGACCGTGTGGAACTGCTGTGACCTCTAAAGGGTGGGTCTGGTGAGCCGAGGGAGGCGTGTGCTTGGGAGCCTGAGTGCGCATGCGCGGCCCAGGTGTTGGCCCGAAACCAGGCAGACTCGGCTCGGAGAAAAGCCATCTCCTGGGGGCCTCCCCATGTTCCTCCACTCCCCAAGGAGGACCCCTTTACGGATGGAAGAAAAGGGGGATCTTCGCAGTGGTGGGGTCGGGCCAGAGGGGTCCGCGGGTTTGCCTCCACGTACGCCAGGTGCCCGCACACCGGGCCCAGGTGTTTGAGCCCCGTGGAGGCAGAGGGCTGCTTATTGCTGGATGCAAGTGTCCTGCGGGGTCAAGGAAGGGCATGGGCACTCCCGGGCGACACAGGGCACCGGGCCCTGAGAGAGTTCCATGGAAAATCCCCCGCCCAGGCCCCCGGTATCCAAGTCTGTCCTTAGCACACTGTCTGTGCGGGGCTGAGAGTGCTGCTGGGCAGTGTGGCCTAGGGGAAATGGCGCGGTGCTCTGAGTGGCAGGGAGGGCTTCTGTTTCCACGGACAGGTGCGCAGGGACCCTCTGAAACTGCTGTGACCTCTCAAGGGCGGGTCACCTGACCCCTCCAGGGTGGGACAGGTGACCTCCCAAGGGTGGGTCTAGAGACCCCTCAAGGGTGGGGCACGTGACCCCGCAAGGGTGGGTCTCGAGACCCCTCAAGGGTGGGGCACGTGACCCTCCAGGGTGGGTCTCGAGACCCCTCAAGGGTGGGGCACGTGACCCTCCAGGTTTGGGTCACGTGACCCGTCAGGGGTGGGTCACGAGACCCCTCAGGGGTGGGTCACGTGACCCGGCAGGGGTGGGTCACGTGACCCCTCAGGGGTGCGTCACGTAACCCCCCAGGGGTGCGTCACGTGACCCCTCAGGGGTGGGTCACGTGACCCCTCAGGGGTGGGTCACGAGACACCTCAGGGGTGGGTCACGTGACCCCTCAGGGTTGCGTCACGTGACCCCTCAGGGGTGGGTCACGTGACCCCTCAGGGGTGGGTCACGAGACTCTTCAGGGGTGGGTCACGTGACCCCTCAGGTGTGGGTCACGAGACCACTCAGGGGTGGGTCGCGTGACCCCTCAAGGGTGGGTCAGGAGACACCTCCAGTGTGGGTCCCGTGACCCGAGGGAGGCTTGTGGTAGGGAGCCTGAGTGCGCATGCACGGCCCACATATAGGCCAGAAAGGAGCCAGCCGTGGCTCGGAGAAAAGCCATCTCCTGGGGGCCTCCCCGTGTTCTTCCACTCCTGAAGCGTGACCCCTTTACGGATGGAAGAAAAGGGGGATCTTCGCAGTGGTGGGGTCGGGCCTGAGGTGTCTGTTTGTTTGCCTCCATGTAGGCCAGTTGCTGGCACACCGGGCCCAGGTGTCCCTGCCCCATGTGGCTAGAGGGCCGCTTATGGCAGGAATCAGGTCTCCTGCGGGGGTCAAGGGACGGCTTGGACACTCACCGGGCGAGAGAGGACGCCTGGTCATCAGACAGCCCCCTGGAAAATCCCCCGCCCAGGCCCCCGTTCCCCAAGTCTTTCCTGCGCACACTGTGTCTGAGGAGCTGGGAGAGCTGCTGGGAAGTGTGGCCCATGGGAAATCGCGCGGTCCTCTGGGTGGCGGGGTGGGCTTCCGTTTCCAGACAGGTGCCTAGGGACCCTGTGCAAATGGTTTGACAGCTCAAGGGTGGGTCAGGTGAGCCGAGGGAGGCGTGTGCTTGGGAGCCTGAGTGCGCATGCACGGCCCACGAATAGGCCCGAAAGGAGCCAGCCGCGGCTCGGAGAAAAGCCATCTCCTGGGGGTCTCCCCATGTTCCTCCAGTCCCCAAGGAGCACCCCTTTACGGATGGAAGAAATGGGGGATCTTCGCAGTGGTGGGTTCGGGCCAGAGGGGTCGGCGGGTTTGCCTGCACGTACGCCAGGTGCTCGCACAACGGGCCCAGGTGTTTGAGCCCCATGGAGGCAGAGGGCTGCTTATTGCTGGATGATAGTGTCCTGCAGGGTTAAGGGACGGCGTGGGCACTCCCAGGGCGACAGAGGGCACCTGGCCTTTAGAGAATTCCCTGGAAAATTCCCCGCCCAGGCCCCTGGTCCACAAGTCTATCCTGCGCACAGTGTCTGTGCCAGGCTGGGAGTGCTTCTGGGCAGTGTTCCCCAGCGGAAATCGCGTGGTCCTCTAGGTGGCAGGGAGGGCTCCTGTGTCCACGGACAGGTGCCCAGGGACCGTGTGGAACTGCTGTGACCTCTAAAGGGTGGGTCTGGTGAGCCGAGGGAGGCGTGTGCTTGGGAGCCTGAGTGCGCATGCGCGGCCCAGGTGTTGGCCCGAAACCAGGCAGACTCGGCTCGGAGAAAAGCCATCTCCTGGGGGCCTCCCCATGTTCCTCCACTCCCCAAGGAGGACCCCTTTACGGATGGAAGAAAAGGGGGATCTTCGCAGTGGTGGGTTCGGGCCAGAGGGGTCCGCGGGTTTGCCTCCACGTACGCCAGGTGCCCGCACACCGGGCCCAGGTGTTTGAGCCCCGTGGAGGCAGAGGGCTGCTTATTGCTGGATGCAAGTGTCCTGCGGGGTCAAGGAAGGGCATGGGCACTCCCGGGCGACACAGGGCACCGGGCCCTGAGAGAGTTCCATGGAAAATCCCCCGCCCAGGCCCCCGGTATCCAAGTCTGTCCTTAGCACACTGTCTGTGCGGGGCTGAGAGTGCTGCTGGGCAGTGTGGCCTAGGGGAAATGGCGCGGTGCTCTGAGTGGCAGGGAGGGCTTCTGTTTCCACGGACAGGTGCGCAGGGACCCTCTGAAACTGCTGTGACCTCTCAAGGGCGGGTCACCTGACCCCTCCAGGGTGGGACAGGTGACCTCCCAAGGGTGGGTCTAGAGACCCCTCAAGGGTGGGGCACGTGACCCCGCAAGGGTGGGTCTCGAGACCCCTCAAGGGTGGGGCACGTGACCCTCCAGGGTGGGTCTCGAGACCCCTCAAGGGTGGGGCACGTGACCCTCCAGGTTTGGGTCACGTGACCCGTCAGGGGTGGGTCACGAGACCCCTTAGGGGTGGGTCACGGGACCCGGCAGGGGTGGGTCACGTGACCCCTCAGGGGTGCGTCACGTAACCCCCCAGGGGTGGGTCACGTGACGCCTCAGGGGTGGGTCACGTGACCCCTCAGGGGTGGGTCACGAGACCCCTCAAAGGTGGGTCACGTGACCCCTCAGGGTTGCGTCACGTGATCCCTCAGGGGTGGGTCACGTGACCCCTCAGGGGTGGGTCACGAGACTCCTCAGGGGTGGGTCACGTGACCCCTCAGGTGTGGGTCACGAGACCACTCAGGGGTGGGTCGCGTGACCCCTCAAGGGTGGGTCAGGAGACACCTCTAGTGTGGGTCCCGTGACCCGAGGGAGGCTTGTGGTAGGGAGCCTGAGTGCGCATGCACGGCCCACATATAGGCCAGAAAGGAGCCAGCCGCGGCTCGGAGAAAAGCCATCTCCTGGGGGCCTCCCCGTGTTCTTCCACTCCTGAAGCGTGACCCCTTTACGGATGGAAGAAAAGGGGGATCTTCGCAGTGGTGGGGTCGGGCCTGAGGTGTCTGTTTGTTTGCCTCCATGTAGGCCAGTTGCTGGCACACCGGGCCCAGGTGTCCCTGCCCCATGTGGCTAGAGGGCCGCTTATGGCAGGAATCAGGTCTCCTGCGGGGGTCAAGGGACGGCTTGGACACTCACCGGGCGAGAGAGGACGCCTGGTCATCAGACAGCCCCCTGGAAAATCCCCCGCCCAGGCCCCCGTTCCCCAAGTCTTTCCTGCGCACACTGTGTCTGAGGAGCTGGGAGAGCTGCTGGGAAGTGTGGCCCATGGGAAATCGCGCGGTCCTCTGGGTGGCGGGGTGGGCTTCCGTTTCCAGACAGGTGCCTAGGGACCCTGTGCAAATGGTCTGACAGCTCAAGGGTGGGTCAGGTGAGCCGAGGGAGGCGTGTGCTTGGGAGCCTGAGTGCGCATGCGCGGCCCACGAATAGGCCCGAAAGGAGCCAGCCGCGGCTCGGAGAAAAGCCATCTCCTGGGGGTCTCCCCATGTTCCTCCAGTCCCCAAGGAGCACCCCTTTACGGATGGAAGAAATGGGGGATCTTCGCAGTGGTGGGTTCGGGCCAGAGGGGTCGGCGGGTTTGCCTGCACGTACGCCAGGTGCTCGCACAACGGGCCCAGGTGTTTGAGCCCCGTGGAGGCAGAGGGCTGCTTATTGCTGGATGATAGTGTCCTGCAGGGTTAAGGGACGGCGTGGGCACTCCCAGGGCGACAGAGGGCACCTGGCCTTTAGAGAATTCCCTGGAAAATTCCCCGCCCAGGCCCCTGGTCCACAAGTCTACCCTGCGCACAGTGTCTGTGCCAGGCTGGGAGTGCTTCTGGGCAGTGTTCCCCAGCGGAAATCGCGTGGTCCTCTAGGTGGCAGGGAGGGCTCCTGTGTCCACGGACAGGTGCCCAGGGACCGTGTGGAACTGCTGGGACCTCTAAAGGGTGGGTCTGGTGAGCCGAGGGAGGCGTGTGCTTGGGAGCCTGAGTGCGCATGCGCGGCCCAGGTGTTGGCCCGAAACCAGGCAGACTCGGCTCGGAGAAAAGCCATCTCCTGGGGGCCTCCCCATGTTCCTCCACTCCCCAAGGAGGACCCCTTTACGGATGGAAGAAAAGGGGGATCTTCGCAGTGGTGGGTTCGGGCCAGAGGGGTCCGCGGGTTTGCCTCCACGTACGCCAGGTGCCCGCACACCGGGCCCAGGTGTTTGAGCCCCGTGGAGGCAGAGGGCTGCTTATTGCTGGATGCAAGTGTCCTGCGGGGTCAAGGAAGGGCATGGGCACTGCCGGGCGACACAGGGCACCGGGCCCTGAGAGAGTTCCATGGAAAATCCCCCGCCCAGGCCCCCGGTATCCAAGTCTGTCCTTAGCACACTGTCTGTGCGGGGCTGAGAGTGCTGCTGGGCAGTGTGGCCTAGGGGAAATGGCGCGGTGCTCTGAGTGGCAGGGAGGGCTTCTGTTTCCACGGACAGGTGCGCAGGGACCCTCTGAAACTGCTGTGACCTCTCAAGGGCGGGTCACCTGACCCCTCCAGGGTGGGACAGGTGACCTCCCAAGGGTGGGTCTAGAGACCCCTCAAGGGTGGGGCACGTGACCCCGCAAGGGTGGGTCTCGAGACCCCTCAAGGGTGGGGCACGTGACCCTCCAGGGTGGGTCTCGAGACCCCTCAAGGGTGGGGCACGTGACCCTCCAGGTTTGGGTCACGTGACCCGTCAGGGGTGGGTCACGAGACCCCTCAGGGGTGGGTCACATGACCCGGCAGGGGTGGGTCACGTGACCCCTCAGGGGTGCGTCACGTAACCCCCCAGGGGTGCGTCACGTGACCCCTCAGGGGTGGGTCACGTGACCCCTCAGGGGTGGGTCACGAGACCCCTCAGGGGTGGGTCACGTGACCCCTCAGGGTTGCGTCACGTGACCCCTCAGGGGTGGGTCACGTGACCCCTCAGGGGTGGGTCACGAGACTCCTCAGGGGTGGGTCACGTGACCCCTCAGGTGTGGGTCACGAGACCACTCAGGGGTGGGTCGCGTGACCCCTCAAGGGTGGGTCAGGAGACACCTCTAGTGTGGGTCCCGTGACCCGAGGGAGGCTTGTGGTAGGGAGCCTGAGTGCGCATGCACGGCCCACATATAGGCCAGAAAGGAGCCAGCCGTGGCTCGGAGAAAAGCCATCTCCTGGGGGCCTCCCCGTGTTCTTCCACTCCTGAAGCGTGACCCCTTTACGGATGGAAGAAAAGGGGGATCTTCGCAGTGGTGGGGTCGGGCCTGAGGTGTCTGTTTGTTTGCCTCCATGTAGGCCAGTTGCTGGCACACCGGGCCCAGGTGTCCCTGCCCCATGTGGCTAGAGGGCCGCTTATGGCAGGAATCAGGTCTCCTGCGGGGGTCAAGGGACGGCTTGGACACTCACCGGGCGAGAGAGGACGCCTGGTCATCAGACAGCCCCCTGGAAAATCCCCCGCCCAGGCCCCCGTTCCCCAAGTCTTTCCTGCGCACACTGTGTCTGAGGAGCTGGGAGAGCTGCTGGGAAGTGTGGCCCATGGGAAATCGCGCGGTCCTCTGGGTGGCGGGGTGGGCTTCCGTTTCCAGACAGGTGCCTAGGGACCCTGTGCAAATGGTCTGACAGCTCAAGGGTGGGTCAGGTGAGCCGAGGGAGGCGTGTGCTTGGGAGCCTGAGTGCGCATGCGCGGCCCACGAATAGGCCCGAAAGGAGCCAGCCGCGGCTCGGAGAAAAGCCATCTCCTGGGGGTCTCCCCATGTTCCTCCAGTCCCCAAGGAGCACCCCTTTACGGATGGAAGAAATGGGGGATCTTCGCAGTGGTGGGTTCGGGCCAGAGGGGTCCCCGGGTTTGCCTCCACGTACGCCAGGTGCCCGCACACCGGGCCCAGGTGTTTGAGCCCCGTGGAGGCAGAGGGCTGCTTATTGCTGGATGCAAGTGTCCTGCGGGGTCAAGGAAGGGCATGGGCACTCCCGGGCGACACAGGGCACCGGGCCCTTAGAGAGTTCCATGGAAAATCCCCCGCCCAGGCCCCCGTTATCCAAGTCTGTCCTTAGCACACTGTCTGTGCGGGGCTGAGAGTGCTGCTGGGCAGTGTGGCCTAGGGGAAATGGCGCGGTGCTCTGAGTGGCAGGGAGGGCTTCTGTTTCCACGGACAGGTGCGCAGGGACCCTCTGAAACTGCTGTGACCTCTCAAGGGCGGGTCACCTGACCCCTCCAGGGTGGGACAGGTGACCTCCCAAGGGTGGGTCTCGAGACCCCTCAAGGGTGGGGCACGTGACCCCGCAAGGGTGGGTCTCGAGACCCCTCAGGGGTGGGGCATGTGACCCTCAAGGGTGGGTCACGAGACCCCTCAGGGGTGGGTCACGTGACCCCTCAGGGGTGGGTCACGTGACCCCTCAGGTGTGGGTGACGAGACTCCTCAGGGGTGGGTCACGTGACCCCTCAGGTGTGGGTCACGAGACCACTCAGGGGTGGGTCGCGTGACCCCTCAAGCGTGGGTCAGGAGTCACCTCTAGTGTGGGTCCCGTGACCCGAGGGAGGCTTGTGGTGGGGAGCCTCAGTGCGCATGCACGGCCCACATATAGGCCCCAAAGGAGCCAGCCGCAGCTCGGAGAAAAGCCATCTCCTGGGGGCCTCCCCGTGTTCTTCCACTCCTGAAGCGTGACCCCTTTACGGATGGAAGAAAAGGGGGATCTTCGCAGTGGTGGGGTCGGGCTTGAGGTGTCTGTTTGTTTGCCTCCATGTAGGCCAGTTGCTGGCACACCGGGCCCAGGTGTCCCTGCCCCATGTGGCTAGAGGGCCGCTTATGGCAGGAATCAGGTCTCCTGCGGGGGTCAAGGGACGGCTTGGACACTCACCGGGCGAGAGAGGACGCCTGGTCATCAGACAGCCCCCTGGAAAATCCCCCGCCCAGGCCCCCGTTCCCCAAGTCTCTCCTGCGCACACTGTGTCTAAGGTGCTGGGAGAGCTGCTGGGAAGTGTGGCCCATGGGAAATCGCGCGGTCCTCTGGGTGGCGGGGTGGGCTTCCGTTTCCATACAGGTGCCTAGGGACCCTGTGCAAATGGTCTGACAGCTCAAGGGTGGGTCAGGTGAGCCGAGGGAGGCGTGTGCTTGGGAGCCTGAGTGCGCATGCGCGGCCCACGTATAGGCCCGAAAGGAGCCAGCCGCGGCTCGGAGAAAAGCCATCTCCTGGGGGTCTCCCCATGTTCCTCCAGTCCCCAAGGAGCACCCCTTTACGGATGGAAGAAATGGGGGATCTTCGCAGTGGTGGGTTCGGGCCAGAGGGGTCGGCGGGTTTGCCTGCACGTACGCCAGGTGCTCGCACAACGGGCCCAGGTGTTTGAGCCCCGTGGAGGCAGAGGGCTGCTTATTGCTGGATGATAGTGTCCTGCAGGGTTAAGGGACGGCGTGGGCACTCCCAGGACGACAGAGGGCACCTGGCCTTTAGAGAATTCCCTGGAAAATTCCCCGCCCAGGCCCCTGGTCCACAAGTCTATCCTGCGCACAGTGTCTGTGCCAGGCTGGGAGTGCTTCTGGGCAGTGTTCCCAGGCGGAAATCGCGTGGTCCTCTAGGTGGCAGGGAGGGCTCCTGTGTCCACGGACAGGTGCCCAGGGACCGTGTGGAACTGCTGTGACCTCTAAAGGGTGTGTCTGGTGAGCCGAGGGAGGCGTGTGCTTGGGAGCCTGAGTGCGCATGCGCGGCCCAGGTGTTGGCCCGAAACCAGGCAGACTCGGCTCGGAGGAAAGCCATCCCCTGGGGGCCTCCCCATGTTCCTCCACTCCCCAAGGAGGACCCCTTTACGGATGGAGGAAAAGGGGGATCTTCGCAGTGGTGGGTTCGGGCCAGAGGGGTCCGCGGGTTTGCCTCCACGTACGCCAGGTGCCCGCACACCGGGCCCAGGTGTTTGAGCCCCGTGGAGGCAGAGGGCTGCTTATTGCTGGATGATAGTGTCCTGCAGGGTTAAGGGACGGCGTGGGCACTCCCAGGGCGACAGAGGGCACCTGGCCTTTAGAGAATTCCCTGGAAAATTCCCCGCCCAGGCCCCTGGTCCACAAGTCTATCCTGCGCACAGTGTCTGTGCCAGGCTGGGAGTGCTTCTGGGCAGTGTTCCCCAGCGGAAATCGCGTGGTCCTCTAGGTGGCAGGGAGGGCTCCTGTGTCCACGGACAGGTGCCCAGGGACCGTGTGGAACTGCTGGGACCTCTAAAGGGTGGGTCTGGTGAGCCGAGGGAGGCGTGTGCTTGGGAGCCTGAGTGCGCATGCGCGGCCCAGGTGTTGGCCCGAAACCAGGCAGACTCGGCTCGGAGAAAAGCCATCTCCTGGGGGCCTCCCCATGTTCCTCCACTCCCCAAGGAGGACCCCTTTACGGATGGAAGAAAAGGGGGATCTTCGCAGTGGTGGGTTCGGGCCAGAGGGGTCCGCGGGTTTGCCTCCACGTACGCCAGGTGCCCGCACACCGGGCCCAGGTGTTTGAGCCCCGTGGAGGCAGAGGGCTGCTTATTGCTGGATGCAAGTGTCCTGCGGGGTCAAGGAAGGGCATGGGCACTCCCGGGCGACACAGGGCACCGGGCCCTGAGAGAGTTCCATGGAAAATCCCCCGCCCAGGCCCCCGGTATCCAAGTCTGTCCTTAGCACACTGTCTGTGCGGGGCTGAGAGTGCTGCTGGGCAGTGTGGCCTAGGGGAAATGGCGCGGTGCTCTGAGTGGCAGGGAGGGCTTCTGTTTCCACGGACAGGTGCGCAGGGACCCTCTGAAACTGCTGTGACCTCTCAAGGGCGGGTCACCTGACCCCTCCAGGGTGGGACAGGTGACCTCCCAAGGGTGGGTCTAGAGACCCCTCAA
This sequence comes from Desmodus rotundus, assembly GCF_022682495.2. Taxonomy (NCBI): domain Eukaryota; kingdom Metazoa; phylum Chordata; class Mammalia; order Chiroptera; family Phyllostomidae; genus Desmodus; species Desmodus rotundus. The sequence goes on along the minus strand of NW_026527247.1, from coordinate 839,543 downwards.
GGGTGGGGCACGTGACCCCGCAAGGGTGGGTCTCGAGACCCCTCAAGGGTGGGGCACGTGACCCTCCAGGGTGGGTCTCGAGACCCCTCAAGGGTGGGGCACGTGACCCTCCAGGTTTGGGTCACGTGACCCGTCAGGGGTGGGTCACGAGACCCCTCAGGGGTGGGTCACGTGACCCGGCAGGGGTGGGTCACGTGACCCCTCAGGGGTGCGTCACGTAACCCCCCAGGGGTGCGTCACGTGACCCCTCAGGGGTGGGTCACGTGACCCCTCAGGGGTGGGTCACGAGACCCCTCAGGGGTGGGTCACGTGACCCCTCAGGGTTGCGTCACGTGACCCCTCAGGGGTGGGTCACGTGACCCCTCAGGGGTGGGTCACGAGACTCCTCAGGGGTGGGTCACGTGACCCCTCAGGTGTGGGTCACGAGACCACTCAGGGGTGGGTCGCGTGACCCCTCAAGGGTGGGTCAGGAGACACCTCTAGTGTGGGTCCCGTGACCCGAGGGAGGCTTGTGGTAGGGAGCCTGAGTGCGCATGCACGGCCCACATATAGGCCAGAAAGGAGCCAGCCGCGGCTCGGAGAAAAGCCATCTCCTGGGGGCCTCCCCGTGTTCTTCCACTCCTGAAGCGTGACCCCTTTACGGATGGAAGAAAAGGGGGATCTTCGCAGTGGTGGGGTCGGGCCTGAGGTGTCTGTTTGTTTGCCTCCATGTAGGCCAGTTGCTGGCACACCGGGCCCAGGTGTCCCTGCCCCATGTGGCTAGAGGGCCGCTTATGGCAGGAATCAGGTCTCCTGCGGGGGTCAAGGGACGGCTTGGACACTCACCGGGCGAGAGAGGACGCCTGGTCATCAGACAGCCCCCTGGAAAATCCCCCGCCCAGGCCCCCGTTCCCCAAGTCTCTCCTGCGCACACTGTGTCTAAGGTGCTGGGAGAGCTGCTGGGAAGTGTGGCCCATGGGAAATCGCGCGGTCCTCTGGGTGGCGGGGTGGGCTTCCGTTTCCAGACAGGTGCCTAGGGACCCTGTGCAAATGGTCTGACAGCTCAAGGGTGGGTCAGGTGAGCCGAGGGAGGCGTGTGCTTGGGAGCCTGAGTGCGCATGCGCGGCCCACGTATAGGCCCGAAAGGAGCCAGCCGCGGCTCGGAGAAAAGCCATCTCCTGGGGGTCTCCCCATGTTCCTCCAGTCCCCAAGGAGCACCCCTTTACGGATGGAAGAAATGGGGGATCTTCGCAGTGGTGGGTTCGGGCCAGAGGGGTCGGCGGGTTTGCCTGCACGTACGCCAGGTGCTCGCACAACGGGCCCAGGTGTTTGAGCCCCGTGGAGGCAGAGGGCTGCTTATTGCTGGATGATAGTGTCCTGCAGGGTTAAGGGACGGCGTGGGCACTCCCAGGACGACAGAGGGCACCTGGCCTTTAGAGAATTCCCTGGAAAATTCCCCGCCCAGGCCCCTGGTCCACAAGTCTATCCTGCGCACAGTGTCTGTGCCAGGCTGGGAGTGCTTCTGGGCAGTGTTCCCCAGCGGAAATTGCGTGGTCCTCTAGGTGGCAGGGAGGGCTCCTGTGTCCACGGACAGGTGCCCAGGGACCGTGTGGAACTGCTGTGACCTCTAAAGGGTGTGTCTGGTGAGCCGAGGGAGGCGTGTGCTTGGGAGCCTGAGTGCGCATGCGCGGCCCAGGTGTTGGCCCGAAACCAGGCAGACTCGGCTCGGAGGAAAGCCATCCCCTGGGGGCCTCCCCATGTTCCTCCACTCCCCAAGGAGGACCCCTTTACGGATGGAGGAAAAGGGGGATCTTCGCAGTGGTGGGTTCGGGCCAGAGGGGTCCGCGGGTTTGCCTCCACGTACGCCAGGTGCCCGCACACCGGGCCCAGGTGTTTGAGCCCCGTGGAGGCAGAGGGCTGCTTATTGCTGGATGCAAGTGTCCTGCGGGGTCAAGGAAGGGCATGGGCACTGCCGGGCGACACAGGGCACCGGGCCCTGAGAGAGTTCCATGGAAAATCCCCCGCCCAGGCCCCCGGTATCCAAGTCTGTCCTTAGCACACTGTCTGTGCGGGGCTGAGAGTGCTGCTGGGCAGTGTGGCCTAGGGGAAATGGCGCGGTGCTCTGAGTGGCAGGGAGGGCTTCTGTTTCCACGGACAGGTGCGCAGGGACCCTCTGAAACTGCTGTGACCTCTCAAGGGCGGGTCACCTGACCCCTCCAGGGTGGGACAGGTGACCTCCCAAGGGTGGGTCTAGAGACCCCTCAAGGGTGGGGCACGTGACCCCGCAAGGGTGGGTCTCGAGAACCCTCAAGGGTGGGGCACGTGACCCTCCAGGGTGGGTCTCGAGACCCCTCAAGGGTGGGGCACGTGACCCTCCAGGTTTGGGTCACGTGACCCGTCAGGGGTGGGTCACGAGACCCCTCAGGGGTGGGTCACATGACCCGGCAGGGGTGGGTCACGTGACCCCTCAGGGGTGCGTCACGTAACCCCCCAGGGGTGCGTCACGTGACCCCTCAGGGGTGGGTCACGTGACCCCTCAGGGGTGGGTCACGAGACCCCTCAGGGGTGGGTCACGTGACCCCTCAGGGTTGCGTCACGTGACCCCTCAGGGGTGGGTCACGTGACCCCTCAGGGGTGGGTCACGAGACTCCTCAGGGGTGGGTCACGTGACCCCTCAGGTGTGGGTCACGAGACCACTCAGGGGTGGGTCGCGTGACCCCTCAAGGGTGGGTCAGGAGACACCTCTAGTGTGGGTCCCGTGACCCGAGGGAGGCTTGTGGTAGGGAGCCTGAGTGCGCATGCACGGCCCACATATAGGCCAGAAAGGAGCCAGCCGTGGCTCGGAGAAAAGCCATCTCCTGGGGGCCTCCCCGTGTTCTTCCACTCCTGAAGCGTGACCCCTTTACGGATGGAAGAAAAGGGGGATCTTCGCAGTGGTGGGGTCGGGCCTGAGGTGTCTGTTTGTTTGCCTCCATGTAGGCCAGTTGCTGGCACACCGGGCCCAGGTGTCCCTGCCCCATGTGGCTAGAGGGCCGCTTATGGCAGGAATCAGGTCTCCTGCGGGGGTCAAGGGACGGCTTGGACACTCACCGGGCGAGAGAGGACGCCTGGTCATCAGACAGCCCCCTGGAAAATCCCCCGCCCAGGCCCCCGTTCCCCAAGTCTTTCCTGCGCACACTGTGTCTGAGGAGCTGGGAGAGCTGCTGGGAAGTGTGGCCCATGGGAAATCGCGCGGTCCTCTGGGTGGCGGGGTGGGCTTCCGTTTCCAGACAGGTGCCTAGGGACCCTGTGCAAATGGTCTGACAGCTCAAGGGTGGGTCAGGTGAGCCGAGGGAGGCGTGTGCTTGGGAGCCTGAGTGCGCATGCGCGGCCCACGAATAGGCCCGAAAGGAGCCAGCCGCGGCTCGGAGAAAAGCCATCTCCTGGGGGTCTCCCCATGTTCCTCCAGTCCCCAAGGAGCACCCCTTTACGGATGGAAGAAATGGGGGATCTTCGCAGTGGTGGGTTCGGGCCAGAGGGGTCGGCGGGTTTGCCTGCACGTACGCCAGGTGCTCGCACAACGGGCCCAGGTGTTTGAGCCCCGTGGAGGCAGAGGGCTGCTTATTGCTGGATGATAGTGTCCTGCAGGGTTAAGGGACGGCGTGGGCACTCCCAGGGCGACAGAGGGCACCTGGCCTTTAGAGAATTCCCTGGAAAATTCCCCGCCCAGGCCCCTGGTCCACAAGTCTATCCTGCGCACAGTGTCTGTGCCAGGCTGGGAGTGCTTCTGGGCAGTGTTCCCCAGCGGAAATCGCGTGGTCCTCTAGGTGGCAGGGAGGGCTCCTGTGTCCACGGACAGGTGCCCAGGGACCGTGTGGAACTGCTGGGACCTCTAAAGGGTGGGTCTGGTGAGCCGAGGGAGGCGTGTGCTTGGGAGCCTGAGTGCGCATGCGCGGCCCAGGTGTTGGCCCGAAACCAGGCAGACTCGGCTCGGAGAAAAGCCATCTCCTGGGGGCCTCCCCATGTTCCTCCACTCCCCAAGGAGGACCCCTTTACGGATGGAAGAAAAGGGGGATCTTCGCAGTGGTGGGTTCGGGCCAGAGGGGTCCGCGGGTTTGCCTCCACGTACGCCAGGTGCCCGCACACCGGGCCCAGGTGTTTGAGCCCCGTGGAGGCAGAGGGCTGCTTATTGCTGGATGCAAGTGTCCTGCGGGGTCAAGGAAGGGCATGGGCACTCCCGGGCGACACAGGGCACCGGGCCCTGAGAGAGTTCCATGGAAAATCCCCCGCCCAGGCCCCCGGTATCCAAGTCTGTCCTTAGCACACTGTCTGTGCGGGGCTGAGAGTGCTGCTGGGCAGTGTGGCCTAGGGGAAATGGCGCGGTGCTCTGAGTGGCAGGGAGGGCTTCTGTTTCCACGGACAGGTGCGCAGGGACCCTCTGAAACTGCTGTGACCTCTCAAGGGCGGGTCACCTGACCCCTCCAGGGTGGGACAGGTGACCTCCCAAGGGTGGGTCTAGAGACCCCTCAAGGGTGGGGCACGTGACCCCGCAAGGGTGGGTCTCGAGACCCCTCAAGGGTGGGGCACGTGACCCTCCAGGGTGGGTCTCGAGACCCCTCAAGGGTGGGTCACGTGACCCCTCAGGGTTGGGTCACGTGACCCGTCAGGGGTGGGTCACGAGACCCCTCAGGGGTGGGTCACGTGACCCGGCAGGGGTGGGTCACGTGACCCCTCAGGGGTGCGTCACGTAACCCCCCAGGGGTGCGTCACGTGACCCCTCAGGGGTGGGTCACGTGACCCCTCAGGGGTGGGTCACGAGACCCCTCAGGGGTGGGTCACGTGACCCCTCAGGGTTGCGTCACGTGACCCCTCAGGGGTGGGTCACGTGACCCCTCAGGGGTGGGTCACGAGACTCCTCAGGGGTGGGTCACGAGACCACTCAGGGGTGGGTCGCGTGACCCCTCAGGGGTGTGTCACGTGACCCCTCAGGGGTGGGTCACGAGACTCCTCAGGGGTGGGTCACGTGACCCCTCAGCTGTGGGTCACGAGACCACTCAGGGGTGGGTCGCGTGACCCCTCAAGGGTGGGTCAGGAGACACCTCTAGTGTGGGTCCCGTGACCCGAGGGAGGCTTGTGGTAGGGAGCCTGAGTGCGCATGCACGGCCCACATATAGGCCAGAAAGGAGCCAGCCGCGGCTTGGAGAAAAGCCATCTCCTGGGGGCCTCCCCGTGTTCTTCCACTCCTGAAGCGTGACCCCTTTACGGATGGAAGAAAAGGGGGATCTTCGCAGTGGTGGGGTCGGGCCTGAGGTGTCTGTTTGTTTGCCTCCATGTAGGCCAGTTGCTGGCACACCGGGCCCAGGTGTCCCTGCCCCATGTGGCTAGAGGGCCGCTTATGGCAGGAATCAGGTCTCCTGCGGGGGTCAAGGGACGGCTTGGACACTCACCGGGCGAGAGAGGACGCCTGGTCATCAGACAGCCCCCTGGAAAATCCCCCGCCCAGGCCCCCGTTCCCCAAGTCTTTCCTGCGCACACTGTGTCTGAGGAGCTGGGAGAGCTGCTGGGAAGTGTGGCCCATGGGAAATCGCGCGGTCCTCTGGGTGGCGGGGTGGGCTTCCGTTTTCAGACAGGTGCCTAGGGACCCTGTGCAAAATGTCTGACAGCTCAAGCGTGGGTCAGGTGAGCCGAGGGAGGCGTGTGCTTGGGAGCCTGAGTGCGCATGCGCGGCCCACGAATAGGCCCGAAAGGAGCCAGCCGCGGCTCGGAGAAAAGCCATCTCCTGGGGGTCTCCCCATGTTCCTCCAGTCCCCAAGGAGCACCCCTTTACGGATGGAAGAAATGGGGGATCTTCGCAGTGGTGGGTTCGGGCCAGAGGGGTCGGCGGGTTTGCCTGCACGTACGCCAGGTGCTCGCACAACGGGCCCAGGTGTTTGAGCCCCGTGGAGGCAGAGGGCTGCTTATTGCTGGATGATAGTGTCCTGCAGGGTTAAGGGACGGCGTGGGCACTCCCAGGGCGACAGAGGGCACCTGGCCTTTAGAGAATTCCCTGGAAAATTCCCCGCCCAGGCCCCTGGTCCACAAGTCTATCCTGCGCACAGTGTCTGTGCCAGGCTGGGAGTGCTTCTGGGCAGTGTTCCCCAGCGGAAATCGCGTGGTCCTCTAGGTGGCAGGGAGGGCTCCTGTGTCCACGGACAGGTGCCCAGGGACCGTGTGGAACTGCTGTGACCTCTAAAGGGTGGGTCTGGTGAGCCAAGGGAGGCGTGTGCTTGGGAGCCTGAGTGCGCATGCGCGGCCCAGGTGTTGGCCCGAACCAGGCAGACTCAGCTCGGAGAAAAGCCATCTCCTGGGGGCCTCCCCATGTTCCTCCACTCCCCAAGGAGGACCCCTTTACGGATGGAAGAAAAGGGGGATCTTCGCAGTGGTGGGTTCGGGCCAGAGGGGTCCGCGGGTTTGCCTCCACGTACGCCAGGTGTCCCCACACCGGGACCAGGTGTTTGAGCCCCGTGGAGGCAGAGGGCTGCTTATTGCTGGATGCAAGTGTCCTGCGGGGTCAAGGAAGGGCATGGGCACTCCCGGGCGACACAGGGCACCGGGCCCTGAGAGAGTTCCATGGAAAATCCCCCGCCCAGGCCCCCGGTATCCAAGTCTGTCCTTAGCACACTGTCTGTGCGGGGCTGAGAGTGCTGCTGGGCAGTGTGGCCTAGGGGAAATGGCGCGGTGCTCTGAGTGGCAGGGAGGGCTTCTGTTTCCACGGACAGGTGCGCAGGGACCCTCTGAAACTGCTGTGACCTCTCAAGGGCGGGTCACCTGACCCCTCCAGGGTGGGACAGGTGACCTCCCAAGGGTGGGTCTCGAGACCCCTCAAGGGTGGGGCACGTGACCCCGCAAGGGTGGGTCTCGAGACCCCTCAAGGGTGGGTCACGTGACCCCTCAGGGGTGGGTCACATGACCCCTCAGGGTTGCGTCACGTGACCCCCCAGGGGTGCGTCACGTGACCCCTCAGGGGTGGGTCACATGACCCCTCAGGTGTGGGTCACGAGACCCCTCAGGGGTGGGTCATGTGACCCCTCAGGGGTGCGTCACGTGACCCCTCAGGGGTGGGTCACGTGACCCCTCAGGGGTGCGTCACGTGACCCCTCAGGGGTGGGTCACGTGACCCCTCAGGTGTGGGTCAGGAGACTCCTCAGGGGTGGGTCACGTGACCCCTCAGCTGTGGGTCACCAGACCACTCAGGGGTGGGTCGCGTGACCCCTCAAGGGTGGGTCAGGAGACACCTCTAGTGTGGGTCCCGTGACCCGAGGGAGGCTTGTGGTAGGGAGCCTGAGTGCGCATGCACGCCCCACATATAGGCCAGAAAGGAGCCAGCCGCGGCTCGGAGAAAAGCCATCTCCTGGGGGCCTCCCCGTGTTCTTCCACTCCTGAAGCGTGACCCCTTTACGGATGGAAGAAAAGGGGGATCTTCGCAGTGGTGGGGTCGGGCCTGAGGTGTCTGTTTGTTTGCCTCCATGTAGGCCAGTTGCTGGCACACCGGGCCCAGGTGTCCCTGCCCCATGTGGCTAGAGGGCCGCTTATGGCAGGAATCAGGTCTCCTGCGGGGGTCAAGGGACGGCTTGGACACTCACCGGGCGAGAGAGGACACCTGGTCATCAGACAGCCCCCTGGACAATCCCCCGCCCAGGCCCCCGTTCCCCAAGTCTTTCCTGCGCACACTGTGTCTGAGGAGCTGGGAGAGCTGCTGGGAAGTGTGGCCCATGGGAAATCGCGCGGTCCTCTGGGTGGCGGGGTGGGCTTCCGTTTCCATACAGGTGCCTAGGGACCCTGTGCAAATGGTCTGACAGCTCAAGGGTGGGTCAGGTGAGCCGAGGGAGGCGTGTGCTTGGGAGCCTGAGTGCGCATGCGCGGCCCACGAATAGGCCCGAAAGGAGCCAGCCGCGGCTCGGAGAAAAGCCATCTCCTGGGGGTCTCCCCATGTTCCTCCAGTCCCCAAGGAGCACCCCTTTACGGATGGAAGAAATGGGGGATCTTCGCAGTGGTGGGTTCGGGCCAGAGGGGTCGGCGGGTTTGCCTGCACGTACGCCAGGTGCTCGCACAACGGGCCCAGGTGTTTGAGCCCCGTGGAGGCAGAGGGCTGCTTATTGCTGGATGATAGTGTCCTGCAGGGTTAAGGGACGGCGTGGGCACTCCCAGGGCGACAGAGGGCACCTGGCCTTTAGAGAATTCCCTGGAAAATTCCCCGCCCAGGCCCCTGGTCCACAAGTCTATCCTGCGCACAGTGTCTGTGCCAGGCTGGGAGTGCTTCTGGGCAGTGTTCCCCAGCGGAAATCGCGTGGTCCTCTAGGTGGCAGGGAGGGCTCCTGTGTCCACGGACAGGTGCCCAGGGACCGTGTGGAACTGCTGTGACCTCTAAAGGGTGGGTCTGGTGAGCCGAGGGAGGCGTGTGCTTGGGAGCCTGAGTGCGCATGCGCGGCCCAGGTGTTGGCCCGAAACCAGGCAGACTCGGCTCGGAGAAAAGCCATCTCCTGGGGGCCTCCCCATGTTCCTCCACTCCCCAAGGAGGACCCCTTTACGGATGGAAGAAAAGGGGGATCTTCGCAGTGGTGGGTTCGGGCCAGAGGGGTCCGCGGGTTTGCCTCCACGTACGCCAGGTGCCCGCACACCGGGCCCAGGTGTTTGAGCCCCGTGGAGGCAGAGGGCTGCTTATTGCTGGATGCAAGTGTCCTGCGGGGTCAAGGAAGGGCATGGGCACTCCCGGGCGACACAGGGCACCGGGCCCTGAGAGAGTTCCATGGAAAATCCCCCGCCCAGGCCCCCGGTATCCAAGTCTGTCCTTAGCACACTGTCTGTGCGGGGCTGAGAGTGCTGCTGGGCAGTGTGGCCTAGGGGAAATGGCGCGGTGCTCTGAGTGGCAGGGAGGGCTTCTGTTTCCACGGACAGGTGCGCAGGGACCCTCTGAAACTGCTGTGACCTCTCAAGGGCGGGTCACCTGACCCCTCCAGGGTGGGACAGGTGACCTCCCAAGGGTGGGTCTCGAGACCCCTCAAGGGTGGGGCACGTGACCCCGCAAGGGTGGGTCTCGAGACCCCTCAAGGGTGGGGCACGTGACCCTCCAGGGTGGGTCACGAGACCCCTCAGGGGTGGGTCACGTGACCCCTCAGGGTTGGGTCACGTGACCCGTCAGGGGTGGGTCACGTGACCCCTCAGGGGTGGGTCACGTGACCCCTCAGGGGTGGGTCACATGACCCCTCAGGGGTGCGTCACGTGACCCCCCAGGGGTGCGTCACGTGACCCCTCAGGGGTGGGTCACATGACCCCTCAGGGGTGGGTCACGAGACCCCTCAGGGGTGGGTCATGTGACCCCTCAGGTGTGCGTCACGTGACCCCTCAGGGGTGGGTCACGTGACCCCTCAGGGGTGCGTCACGTGACCCCTCAGGGGTGGGTCACGTGACCCCTCAGGTGTGGGTCAGGAGACTCCTCAGGGGTGGGTCACGTGACCCCTCAGCTGTGGGTCACCAGACCACTCAGGGGTGGGTCGCGTGACCCCTCAAGGGTGGGTCAGGAGACACCTCTAGTGTGGGTCCCGTGACCCGAGGGAGGCTTGTGGTAGGGAGCCTGAGTGCGCATGCACGCCCCACATATAGGCCAGAAAGGAGCCAGCCGCGGCTCGGAGAAAAGCCATCTCCTGGGGGCCTCCCCGTGTTCTTCCACTCCTGAAGCGTGACCCCTTTACGGATGGAAGAAAAGGGGGATCTTCGCAGTGGTGGGGTCGGGCCTGAGGTGTCTGTTTGTTTGCCTCCATGTAGGCCAGTTGCTGGCACACCGGGCCCAGGTGTCCCTGCCCCATGTGGCTAGAGGGCCGCTTATGGCAGGAATCAGGTCTCCTGCGGGGGTCAAGGGACGGCTTGGACACTCACCGGGCGAGAGAGGACGCCTGGTCATCAGACAGCCCCCTGGAAAATCCCCCGCCCAGGCCCCCGTTCCCCAAGTCTTTCCTGCGCACACTGTGTCTGAGGAGCTGGGAGAGCTGCTGGGAAGTGTGGCCCATGGGAAATCGCGCGGTCCTCTGGGTGGCGGGGTGGGCTTCCGTTTTCAGACAGGTGCCTAGGGACCCTGTGCAAAATGTCTGACAGCTCAAGCGTGGGTCAGGTGAGCCGAGGGAGGCGTGTGCTTGGGAGCCTGAGTGCGCATGCGCGGCCCACGAATAGGCCCGAAAGGAGCCAGCCGCGGCTCGGAGAAAAGCCATCTCCTGGGGGTCTCCCCATGTTCCTCCAGTCCCCAAGGAGCACCCCTTTACGGATGGAAGAAATGGGGGATCTTCGCAGTGGTGGGTTCGGGCCAGAGGGGTCGGCGGGTTTGCCTGCACGTACGCCAGGTGCTCGCACAACGGGCCCAGGTGTTTGAGCCCCGTGGAGGCAGAGGGCTGCTTATTGCTGGATGATAGTGTCCTGCAGGGTTAAGGGACGGCGTGGGCACTCCCAGGGCGACAGAGGGCACCTGGCCTTTAGAGAATTCCCTGGAAAATTCCCCGCCCAGGCCCCAGGTCCACAAGTCTATCCTGCGCACAGTGTCTGTGCCAGGCTGGGAGTGCTTCTGGGCAGTGTTCCCCAGCGGAAATCGCGTGGTCCTCTAGGTGGCAGGGAGGGCTCCTGTGTCCACGGACAGGTGCCCAGGGACCGTGTGGAACTGCTGTGACCTCTAAAGGGTGGGTCTGGTGAGCCGAGGGAGGCGTGTGCTTGGGAGCCTGAGTGCGCATGCGCGGCCCAGGTGTTGGCCCGAAACCAGGCAGACTCGGCTCGGAGAAAAGCCATCTCCTGGGGGCCTCCCCGTGTTCTTCCACTCCTGAAGCGTGACCCCTTTACGGATGGAAGAAAAGGAGGATCTTCGCAGTGGTGGGGTCGGGCCTGAGGTGTCTGTTTGTTTTCCTCCATGTAGGCCAGTTGCTGGCACACCGGGCCCAGGTGTCCCTGCCCCATGTGGCTAGAGGGCCGCTTATGACTGGAATCAGGTCTCATGCGGGGGTCAAGGGACGGCTTGGACACTCAGCGGGCGAGAGAGGACGCCTGGTCATCAGACAGTCCCCTGGAAAATCCCCCGCCCAGTCCCCCGTTCCCCAAGTCTTTCCTGCGCACACTGTGTCTGAGGAGCTGGGAGAGCTGCTGGGAAGTGTGGCCCATGGGAAATCGCGCGGTCCTCTGGGTGGCGGGGTGGGCTTCCGTTTCCATACAGGTGCCTAGGGACCCTGTGCAAATGGTCTGACAGCTCAAGGGTGGGTCAGGTGAGCCGAGGGAGGCGTGTGCTTGGGAGCCTGAGTGCGCATGCGCGGCCCACGAATAGACCCGAAAGGAGCCAGCCGCGGCTCGGAGAAAAGCCATCTCCTGGGGGTCTCCCCATGTTCCTCCAGTCCCCAAGGAGCACCCCTTTACGGATGGAAGAAATGGGGGATCTTCGCAGTGGTGGGTTCGGGCCAGAGGGGTCGGCGGGTTTGCCTGCACGTAAGCCAGGTGCTCGCACAACGGGCCCAGGTGTTTGAGCCCCGTGGAGGCAGAGGGCTGCTTATTGCTGGATGATAGTGTCCTGCAGGGTTAAGGGACGGCGTGGGCACTCCCAGGGCGACAGAGGGCACCTGGCCTTTAGAGAATTCCCTGGAAAATTCCCCGCCCAGGCCCCTGGTCCACAACTCTATCCTGCGCACAGTGTCTGTGCCAGGCTGGGAGTGCTTCTGGGCAGTGTTCCCCAGCGGAAATCGCGTGGTCCTCTAGGTGGCAGGGAGGGCTCCTGTGTCCACGGACAGGTGCCCAGGGACCGTGTGGAACTGCTGTGACCTCTAAAGGGTGGGTCTGGTGAGCCGAGGGAGGCGTGTGCTTGGGAGCCTGAGTGCGCATGCGCGGCCCAGGTGTTGGCCCGAAACCAGGCAGACTCGGCTCGGAGAAAAGCCATCTCCTGGGGGCCTCCCCATGTTCCTCCACTCCCCAAGGAGGACCCCTTTACGGATGGAAGAAAAGGGGGATCTTCGCAGTGGTGGGTTCGGGCCAGAGGGGTCCGCGGGTTTGCCTCCACGTACGCCAGGTGCCCGCACACCGGGCCCAGGTGTTTGAGCCCCGTGGAGGCAGAGGGCTGCTTATTGCTGGATGCAAGTGTCCTGCGGGGTCAAGGAAGGGCATGGGCACTCCCGGGCGACACAGGGCACCGGGCCCTGAGAGAGTTCCATGGAAAATCCCCCGCTCAGGCCCCCGGTATCCAAGTCTGTCCTTAGCACACTGTCTGTGCGGGGCTGAGAGTGCTGCTGGGCAGTGTGGCCTAGGGGAAATGGCGCGGTGCTCTGAGTGGCAGGGAGGGCTTCTGTTTCCACGGACAGGTGCGCAGGGACCCTCTGAAACTGCTGTGACCTCTCAAGGGCGGGTCACCTGACCCCTCCAGGGTGGGACAGGTGACCTCCCAAGGGTGGGTCTAGAGACCCCTCAAGGGTGGGGCACGTGACCCCGCAAGGGTGGGTCTCGAGACCCCTCAAGGGTGGGGCACGTGACCCGTCAGGGGTGGGTCACGTGACCCCTCAGGGGTGCGTCACGTGACCCCCCAGGGGTGCGTCACGTGACCCCTCAGTGGTGGGTCACGTGACCCCTCAGGGGTGGGTCACGAGACCCCTCAGGGGTGGGTCACGTGACCCCCCAGGGGTGGGTCACGTGACCCCTCAGGGGTGCGTCACGTGACCCCTCAGGGGTGCGTCACGTGACCCCTCAGGGGTGGGTCACGTGACCCCTCAGGGGTGCGTCACGTGACCCCTCAGGGGTGGGTCACGTGACCTCTCAGGGGTGGGTCACGAGACTCCTCAGGGGTGGGTCACGTGACCCCTCAGGTGTGGGTCACGAGACCACTCAGGGGTGGGTCGCGTGACCCCTCAAGGGTGGGTCAGGAGACACCTCTAGTGTGGGTCCCGTGACCCGAGGGAGACTTGTGGTAGGGAGCCTGAGTGCGCATGCACGTCCCACATATAGGCCAGAAAGGAGCCAGCCGCGGCTCGGAGAAAAGCCATCTCCTGGGGGCCTCCCCGTGTTCTTCCACTCCTGAAGCGTGACCCCTTTACGGATGGAAGAAAAGGGGGATCTTCGCAGTGGTGGGGTCGGGCCTGAGGTGTCTGTTTGTTTGCCTCCATGTAGGCCAGTTGCTGGCACACCGGGCCCAGGTGTCCCTGCCCCATGTGGCTAGAGGGCCGCTTATGGCAGGAATCAGGTCTCCTGCGGGGGTCAAGGGACGGCTTGGACACTCAGCGGGCGAGAGAGGACGCCTGGTCATCAGACAGCCCCCTGGAAAATCCCCCGCCCAGGCCCCCGTTCCCCAAGTCTTTCCTGCGCACACTGTGTCTGAGGAGCTGGGAGAGCTGCTGGGAAGTGTGGCCCATGGGAAATCGCGCGGTCCTCTGGGTGGCGGGGTGGGCTTCCGTTTTCAGACAGGTGCCTAGGGACCCTGTGCAAAATGTCTGACAGCTCAAGCGTGGGTCAGGTGAGCCGAGGGAGGCGTGTGCTTGGGAGCCTGAGTGCGCATGCGCGGCCCACGAATAGGCCCGAAAGGAGCCAGCCGCGGCTCGGAGAAAAGCCATCTCCTGGGGGTCTCCCCATGTTCCTCCAGTCCCCAAGGAGCACCCCTTTACGGATGGAAGAAATGGGGGATCTTCGCAGTGGTGGGTTCGGGCCAGAGGGGTCGGCGGGTTTGCCTGCACGTACGCCAGGTGCTCGCACAACGGGCCCAGGTGTTTGAGCCCCGTGGAGGCAGAGGGCTGCTTATTGCTGGATGATAGTGTCCTGCAGGGTTAAGGGACGGCGTGGGCACTCCCAGGGCGACAGAGGGCACCTGGCCTTTAGAGAATTCCCTGGAAAATTCCCCGCCCAGGCCCCAGGTCCACAAGTCTATCCTGCGCACAGTGTCTGTGCCAGGCTGGGAGTGCTTCTGGGCAGTGTTCCCCAGCGGAAATCGCGTGGTCCTCTAGGTGGCAGGGAGGGCTCCTGTGTCCACGGACAGGTGCCCAGGGACCGTGTGGAACTGCTGTGACCTCTAAAGGGTGGGTCTGGTGAGCCGAGGGAGGCGTGTGCTTGGGAGCCTGAGTGCGCATGCGCGGCCCAGGTGTTGGCCCGAAACCAGGCAGACTCGGCTCGGAGAAAAGCCATCTCCTGGGGGCCTCCCCGTGTTCTTCCACTCCTGAAGCGTGACCCCTTTACGGATGGAAGAAAAGGAGGATCTTCGCAGTGGTGGGGTCGGGCCTGAGGTGTCTGTTTGTTTTCCTCCATGTAGGCCAGTTGCTGGCACACCGGGCCCAGGTGTCCCTGCCCCATGTGGCTAGAGGGCCGCTTATGACTGGAATCAGGTCTCATGCGGGGGTCAAGGGACGGCTTGGACACTCAGCGGGCGAGAGAGGACGCCTGGTCATCAGACAGTCCCCTGGAAAATCCCCCGCCCAGTCCCCCGTTCCCCAAGTCTTTCCTGCGCACACTGTGTCTGAGGAGCTGGGAGAGCTGCTGGGAAGTGTGGCCCATGGGAAATCGCGCGGTCCTCTGGGTGGCGGGGTGGGCTTCCGTTTCCATACAGGTGCCTAGGGACCCTGTGCAAATGGTCTGACAGCTCAAGGGTGGGTCAGGTGAGCCGAGGGAGGCGTGTGCTTGGGAGCCTGAGTGCGCATGCGCGGCCCACGAATAGACCCGAAAGGAGCCAGCCGCGGCTCGGAGAAAAGCCATCTCCTGGGGGTCTCCCCATGTTCCTCCAGTCCCCAAGGAGCACCCCTTTACGGATGGAAGAAATGGGGGATCTTCGCAGTGGTGGGTTCGGGCCAGAGGGGTCGGCGGGTTTGCCTGCACGTAAGCCAGGTGCTCGCACAACGGGCCCAGGTGTTTGAGCCCCGTGGAGGCAGAGGGCTGCTTATTGCTGGATGATAGTGTCCTGCAGGGTTAAGGGACGGCGTGGGCACTCCCAGGGCGACAGAGGGCACCTGGCCTTTAGAGAATTCCCTGGAAAATTCCCCGCCCAGGCCCCTGGTCCACAACTCTATCCTGCGCACAGTGTCTGTGCCAGGCTGGGAGTGCTTCTGGGCAGTGTTCCCCAGCGGAAATCGCGTGGTCCTCTAGGTGGCAGGGAGGGCTCCTGTGTCCACGGACAGGTGCCCAGGGACCGTGTGGAACTGCTGTGACCTCTAAAGGGTGGGTCTGGTGAGCCGAGGGAGGCGTGTGCTTGGGAGCCTGAGTGCGCATGCGCGGCCCAGGTGTTGGCCCGAAACCAGGCAGACTCGGCTCGGAGAAAAGCCATCTCCTGGGGGCCTCCCCATGTTCCTCCACTCCCCAAGGAGGACCCCTTTACGGATGGAAGAAAAGGGGGATCTTCGCAGTGGTGGGTTCGGGCCAGAGGGGTCCGCGGGTTTGCCTCCACGTACGCCAGGTGCCCGCACACCGGGCCCAGGTGTTTGAGCCCCGTGGAGGCAGAGGGCTGCTTATTGCTGGATGCAAGTGTCCTGCGGGGTCAAGGAAGGGCATGGGCACTCCCGGGCGACACAGGGCACCGGGCCCTGAGAGAGTTCCATGGAAAATCCCCCGCTCAGGCCCCCGGTATCCAAGTCTGTCCTTAGCACACTGTCTGTGCGGGGCTGAGAGTGCTGCTGGGCAGTGTGGCCTAGGGGAAATGGCGCGGTGCTCTGAGTGGCAGGGAGGGCTTCTGTTTCCACGGACAGGTGCGCAGGGACCCTCTGAAACTGCTGTGACCTCTCAAGGGCGGGTCACCTGACCCCTCCAGGGTGGGACAGGTGACCTCCCAAGGGTGGGTCTAGAGACCCCTCAAGGGTGGGGCACGTGACCCCGCAAGGGTGGGTCTCGAGACCCCTCAAGGGTGGGGCACGTGACCCGTCAGGGGTGGGTCACGTGACCCCTCAGGGGTGCGTCACGTGACCCCCCAGGGGTGCGTCACGTGACCCCTCAGTGGTGGGTCACGTGACCCCTCAGGGGTGGGTCACGAGACCCCTCAGGGGTGGGTCACGTGACCCCCCAGGGGTGGGTCACGTGACCCCTCAGGGGTGCGTCACGTGACCCCTCAGGGGTGCGTCACGTGACCCCTCAGGGGTGGGTCACGTGACCCCTCAGGGGTGCGTCACGTGACCCCTCAGGGGTGGGTCACGTGACCTCTCAGGGGTGGGTCACGAGACTCCTCAGGGGTGGGTCACGTGACCCCTCAGGTGTGGGTCACGAGACCACTCAGGGGTGGGTCGCGTGACCCCTCAAGGGTGGGTCAGGAGACACCTCTAGTGTGGGTCCCGTGACCCGAGGGAGACTTGTGGTAGGGAGCCTGAGTGCGCATGCACGTCCCACATATAGGCCAGAAAGGAGCCAGCCGCGGCTCGGAGAAAAGCCATCTCCTGGGGGCCTCCCCGTGTTCTTCCACTCCTGAAGCGTGACCCCTTTACGGATGGAAGAAAAGGGGGATCTTCGCAGTGGTGGGGTCGGGCCTGAGGTGTCTGTTTGTTTGCCTCCATGTAGGCCAGTTGCTGGCACACCGGGCCCAGGTGTCCCCGCCCCATGTGGCTAGAGGGCCGCTTATGGCAGGAATCAGGTCTCCTGCGGGGGTCAAGGGACGGCTTGGACACTCAGCGGGCGAGAGAGGACGCCTGGTCATCAGACAGCCCCCTGGAAAATCCCCCGCCCAGGCCCCCGTTCCCCAAGTCTTTCCTGCGCACACTGTGTCTGAGGAGCTGGGAGAGCTGTTGGGAAGTGTGGCCCATGGGAAATCGCGCGGTCCTCTGGGTGGCGGGGTGGGCTTCCGTTTCCAGACAGGTGCCTAGGGACCCTGTGCAAATGGTCTGACAGCTCAAGGGTGGGTCCGGTGAGCCGAGGGAGGCGTGTGCTTGGGAGCCTGAGTGCGCATGCGCGGCCCACGAATAGGCCCGAAAGGAGCCAGCCGCGGCTCGGAGAAAAGCCATCTCCTGGGGGTCTCCCCATGTTCCTCCAGTCCCCAAGGAGCACCCCTTTACGGATGGAAGAAATGGGGGATCTTCGCAGTGGTGGGTTCGGGCCAGAGGGGTCGGCGGGTTTGCCTGCACGTACGCCAGGTGCTCGCACAACGGGCCCAGGTGTTTGAGCCCCGTGGAGGCAGAGGGCTGCTTATTGCTGGATGATAGTGTCCTGCAGGGTTAAGGGACGGCGTGGGCACTCCCAGGGCGACAGAGGGCACCTGGCCTTTAGAGAATTCCCTGGAAAATTCCCCGCCCAGGCCCCTGGTCCACAAGTCTATCCTGCGCACAGTGTCTGTGCCAGGCTGGGAGTGCTTCTGGGCAGTGTTCCCCAGCGGAAATCGCGTGGTCCTCTAGGTGGCAGGGAGGGCTCCTGTGTCCACGGACAGGTGCCCAGGGACCGTGTGGAACTGCTGTGACCTCTAAAGGGTGGGTCTGGTGAGCCGAGGGAGGCGTGTGCTTGGGAGCCTGAGTGCGCATGCGCGGCCCAGGTGTTGGCCCGAAACCAGGCAGACTCGGCTCGGAGAAAAGCCATCTCCTGGGGGCCTCCCCATGTTCCTCCACTCCCCAAGGAGGACCCCTTTACGGATGGAAGAAAAGGGGGATCTTCGCAGTGGTGGGGTCGGGCCAGAGGGGTCCGCGGGTTTGCCTCCACGTACGCCAGGTGCCCGCACACCGGGCCCAGGTGTTTGAGCCCCGTGGAGGCAGAGGGCTGCTTATTGCTGGATGCAAGTGTCCTGCGGGGTCAAGGAAGGGCATGGGCACTCCCGGGCGACACAGGGCACCGGGCCCTGAGAGAGTTCCATGGAAAATCCCCCGCCCAGGCCCCCGGTATCCAAGTCTGTCCTTAGCACACTGTCTGTGCGGGGCTGAGAGTGCTGCTGGGCAGTGTGGCCTAGGGGAAATGGCGCGGTGCTCTGAGTGGCAGGGAGGGCTTCTGTTTCCACGGACAGGTGCGCAGGGACCCTCTGAAACTG
This sequence comes from Desmodus rotundus, assembly GCF_022682495.2. Lineage (NCBI taxonomy): Eukaryota > Metazoa > Chordata > Mammalia > Chiroptera > Phyllostomidae > Desmodus > Desmodus rotundus. The sequence goes on along the minus strand of NW_026527247.1, from coordinate 821,635 downwards.
CTGTGACCTCTCAAGGGCGGGTCACCTGAACCCTCCAGGGTGGGACAGGTGACCTCCCAAGGGTGGGTCTCGAGACCCCTCAAGGGTGGGGCACGTGACCCCGCAAGGGTGGGTCTCGAGACCCCTCAAGGGTGGGGCACGTGACCCTCCAGGGTGGGTCACGAGACCCCTCAGGGGTGGGTCACGTGACCCCTCAGGTTTGGGTCACGTGACCCGTCAGGGGTGGGTCACGAGACCCCTCAGGGGTGGGTCACGTGACCCGTCAGGGGTGGGTCACGAGACCCCTCAGGGGTGGGTCACGTGACCCCTCAGGGTTGGGTCACGTGACCCGTCAGGGGTGGGTCACGAGACCCCTCAGGGGTGGGTCACGTGACCCGTCAGGGGTGGGTCACGTGACCGCTCAGGGGTGCGTCACGTGACCCCCCAGGGTTGGGTCACGTGACCCCTCAGGGGTGCGTCACGTGACCGCTCAGGGGTGCGTCACGTGACCCCTCAGGGGTGCGTCACGTGACCCCTCAGGGGTGCGTCACGTGACCCCTCAGGGGTGGGTCACGAGACCCCTCAGGGGTGGGTCACGTGACCCCTCAGGGGTGGGTCACGAGACCACTCAGGGGTGGGTCGCGTGACCCCTCAAGGGTGGGTCAGGAGACACCTCTAGTGTGGGTCCCGTGACCCGAGGGAGACTTGTGGTAGGGAGCCTGAGTGCCCATGCACGGCCCACATATAGGCCAGAAAGGAGCCAGCCGCGGCTCGGAGAAAAGCCATCTCCTGGGGGCCTCCCCGTGTTCTTCCACTCCTGAAGCGTGACCCCTTTACGGATGGAAGAAAAGGAGGATCTTCGCAGTGGTGGGGTCGGGCCTGAGGTGTCTGTTTGTTTTCCTCCATGTAGGCCAGTTGCTGGCACACCGGGCCCAGGTGTCCCTGCCCCATGTGGCTAGAGGGCCGCTTATGGCTGGAATCAGGTCTCCTGCGGGGGTCAAGGGACGGCTTGGACACTCAGCGGGCGAGAGAGGACGCCTGGTCATCAGACAGTCCCCTGGAAAATCCCCCGCCCAGGCCCCCGTTCCCCAAGTCTTTCCTGCGCACACTGTGTCTGAGGAGCTGGGAGAGCTGCTGGGAAGTGTGGCCCATGGGAAATCGCGCGGTCCTCTGGGTGGCGGGGTGGGCTTCCGTTTACATACAGGTGCCTAGGGACCCTGTGCAAATGGTCTGACAGCTCAAGGGTGGGTCAGGTGAGCCGAGGGAGGCGTGTGCTTGGGAGCCTGAGTGCGCATGCGCGGCCCACGAATAGACCCGAAAGGAGCCAGCCGCGGCTCGGAGAAAAGCCATCTCCTGGGGGTCTCCCCATGTTCCTCCAGTCCCCAAGGAGCACCCCTTTACGGATGGAAGAAATGGGGGATCTTCGCAGTGGTGGGTTCGGGCCAGAGGGGTCGGCGGGTTTGCCTGCACGTACGCCAGGTGCTCGCACAACGGGCCCAGGTGTTTGAGCCCCGTGGAGGCAGAGGGCTGCTTATTGCTGGATGATAGTGTCCTGCAGGGTTAAGGGACGGCGTGGGCACTCCCAGGGCGACAGAGGGCACCTGGCCTTTAGAGAATTCCCTGGAAAATTCCCCGCCCAGGCCCCTGGTCCACAACTCTATCCTGCGCACAGTGTCTGTGCCAGGCTGGGAGTGCTTCTGGGCAGTGTTCCCCAGCGGAAATCGCGTGGTCCTCTAGGTGGCAGGGAGGGCTCCTGTGTCCACGGACAGGTGCCCAGGGACCGTGTGGAACTGCTGTGACCTCTAAAGGGTGGGTCTGGTGAGCCGAGGGAGGCGTGTGCTTGGGAGCCTGAGTGCGCATGCGCGGCCCAGGTGTTGGCCCGAAACCAGGCAGACTCGGCTCGGAGAAAAGCCATCTCCTGGGGGCCTCCCCATGTTCCTCCACTCCCCAAGGAGGACCCCTTTACGGATGGAAGAAAAGGGGGATCTTCGCAGTGGTGGGTTCGGGCCAGAGGGGTCCGCGGGTTTGCCTCCACGTACGCCAGGTGCCCGCACACCGGGCCCAGGTGTTTGAGCCCCGTGGAGGCAGAGGGCTGCTTATTGCTGGATGCAAGTGTCCTGCGGGGTCAAGGAAGGGCATGGGCACTCCCGGGCGACACAGGGCACCGGGCCCTGAGAGAGTTCCATGGAAAATCCCCCGCCCAGGCCCCCGGTATCCAAGTCTGTCCTTAGCACACTGTCTGTGCGGGGCTGAGAGTGCTGCTGGGCAGTGTGGCCTAGGGGAAATGGCGCGGTGCTCTGAGTGGCAGGGAGGGCTTCTGTTTCCACGGACAGGTGCGCAGGGACCCTCTGAAACTGCTGTGACCTCTCAAGGGCGGGTCACCTGACCCCTCCAGGGTGGGACAGGTGACCTCCCAAGGGTGGGTCTAGAGACCCCTCAAGGGTGGGGCACGTGACCCCGCAAGGGTGGGTCTCGAGACCCCTCAAGGGTGGGGCACGTGACCCTCCAGGGTGGGTCTCGAGACCCCTCAAGGGTGGGGCACGTGACCCTCCAGGTTTGGGTCACGTGACCCGTCAGGGGTGGGTCACGAGACCCCTCAGGGGTGGGTCACGTGACCCGGCAGGGGTGGGTCACGTGACCCCTCAGGGGTGCGTCACGTAACCCCCCAGGGGTGCGTCAGGTGACCCCTCAGGGGTGTGTCACGTGACCCCTCAGGGGTGGGTCACGAGACCCCTCAGGGGTGGGTCACGTGACCCCTCAGGGTTGCGTCACGTGATCCCTCAGGGGTGGGTCACGTGACCCCTCAGGGGTGGGTCACGAGACTCCTCAGGGGTGGGTCACGTGACCCCTCAGGTGTGGGTCACGAGACCACTCAGGGGTGGGTCGCGTGACCCCTCAAGGGTGGGTCAGGAGACACCTCTAGTGTGGGTCCCGTGACCCGAGGGAGGCTTGTGGTAGGGAGCCTGAGTGCGCATGCACGGCCCACATATAGGCCAGAAAGGAGCCAGCCGCGGCTCGGAGAAAAGCCATCTCCTGGGGGCCTCCCCGTGTTCTTCCACTCCTGAAGCGTGACCCCTTTACGGATGGAAGAAAAGGGGGATCTTCGCAGTGGTGGGGTCGGGCCTGAGGTGTCTGTTTGTTTGCCTCCATGTAGGCCAGTTGCTGGCACACCGGGCCCAGGTGTCCCCGCCCCATGTGGCTAGAGGGCCGCTTATGGCAGGAATCAGGTCTCCTGCGGGGGTCAAGGGACGGCTTGGACACTCAGCGGGCGAGAGAGGACGCCTGGTCATCAGACAGCCCCCTGGAAAATCCCCCGCCCAGGCCCCCGTTCCCCAAGTCTTTCCTGCGCACACTGTGTCTGAGGAGCTGGGAGAGCTGTTGGGAAGTGTGGCCCATGGGAAATCGCGCGGTCCTCTGGGTGGCGGGGTGGGCTTCCGTTTCCAGACAGGTGCCTAGGGACCCTGTGCAAATGGTCTGACAGCTCAAGGGTGGGTCCGGTGAGCCGAGGGAGGCGTGTGCTTGGGAGCCTGAGTGCGCATGCGCGGCCCACGAATAGGCCCGAAAGGAGCCAGCCGCGGCTCGGAGAAAAGCCATCTCCTGGGGGTCTCCCCATGTTCCTCCAGTCCCCAAGGAGCACCCCTTTACGGATGGAAGAAATGGGGGATCTTCGCAGTGGTGGGTTCGGGCCAGAGGGGTCGGCGGGTTTGCCTGCACGTACGCCAGGTGCTCGCACAACGGGCCCAGGTGTTTGAGCCCCGTGGAGGCAGAGGGCTGCTTATTGCTGGATGATAGTGTCCTGCAGGGTTAAGGGACGGCGTGGGCACTCCCAGGGCGACAGAGGGCACCTGGCCTTTAGAGAATTCCCTGGAAAATTCCCCGCCCAGGCCCCTGGTCCACAAGTCTATCCTGCGCACAGTGTCTGTGCCAGGCTGGGAGTGCTTCTGGGCAGTGTTCCCCAGCGGAAATCGCGTGGTCCTCTAGGTGGCAGGGAGGGCTCCTGTGTCCACGGACAGGTGCCCAGGGACCGTGTGGAACTGCTGTGACCTCTAAAGGGTGGGTCTGGTGAGCCGAGGGAGGCGTGTGCTTGGGAGCCTGAGTGCGCATGCGCGGCCCAGGTGTTGGCCCGAAACCAGGCAGACTCGGCTCGGAGAAAAGCCATCTCCTGGGGGCCTCCCCATGTTCCTCCACTCCCCAAGGAGGACCCCTTTACGGATGGAAGAAAAGGGGGATCTTCGCAGTGGTGGGGTCGGGCCAGAGGGGTCCGCGGGTTTGCCTCCACGTACGCCAGGTGCCCGCACACCGGGCCCAGGTGTTTGAGCCCCGTGGAGGCAGAGGGCTGCTTATTGCTGGATGCAAGTGTCCTGCGGGGTCAAGGAAGGGCATGGGCACTCCCGGGCGACACAGGGCACCGGGCCCTGAGAGAGTTCCATGGAAAATCCCCCGCCCAGGCCCCCGGTATCCAAGTCTGTCCTTAGCACACTGTCTGTGCGGGGCTGAGAGTGCTGCTGGGCAGTGTGGCCTAGGGGAAATGGCGCGGTGCTCTGAGTGGCAGGGAGGGCTTCTGTTTCCACGGACAGGTGCGCAGGGACCCTCTGAAACTGCTGTGACCTCTCAAGGGCGGGTCACCTGAACCCTCCAGGGTGGGACAGGTGACCTCCCAAGGGTGGGTCTCGAGACCCCTCAAGGGTGGGGCACGTGACCCCGCAAGGGTGGGTCTCGAGACCCCTCAAGGGTGGGGCACGTGACCCTCCAGGGTGGGTCACGAGACCCCTCAGGGGTGGGTCACGTGACCCCTCAGGTTTGGGTCACGTGACCCGTCAGGGGTGGGTCACGAGACCCCTCAGGGGTGGGTCACGTGACCCGTCAGGGGTGGGTCACGAGACCCCTCAGGGGTGGGTCACGTGACCCCTCAGGGTTGGGTCACGTGACCCGTCAGGGGTGGGTCACGAGACCCCTCAGGGGTGGGTCACGTGACCCGTCAGGGGTGGGTCACGTGACCGCTCAGGGGTGCGTCACGTGACCCCCCAGGGTTGGGTCACGTGACCCCTCAGGGGTGCGTCACGTGACCGCTCAGGGGTGCGTCACGTGACCCCTCAGGGGTGCGTCACGTGACCCCTCAGGGGTGCGTCACGTGACCCCTCAGGGGTGGGTCACGAGACCCCTCAGGGGTGGGTCACGTGACCCCTCAGGGGTGGGTCACGAGACCACTCAGGGGTGGGTCGCGTGACCCCTCAAGGGTGGGTCAGGAGACACCTCTAGTGTGGGTCCCGTGACCCGAGGGAGACTTGTGGTAGGGAGCCTGAGTGCCCATGCACGGCCCACATATAGGCCAGAAAGGAGCCAGCCGCGGCTCGGAGAAAAGCCATCTCCTGGGGGCCTCCCCGTGTTCTTCCACTCCTGAAGCGTGACCCCTTTACGGATGGAAGAAAAGGAGGATCTTCGCAGTGGTGGGGTCGGGCCTGAGGTGTCTGTTTGTTTTCCTCCATGTAGGCCAGTTGCTGGCACACCGGGCCCAGGTGTCCCTGCCCCATGTGGCTAGAGGGCCGCTTATGGCTGGAATCAGGTCTCCTGCGGGGGTCAAGGGACGGCTTGGACACTCAGCGGGCGAGAGAGGACGCCTGGTCATCAGACAGTCCCCTGGAAAATCCCCCGCCCAGGCCCCCGTTCCCCAAGTCTTTCCTGCGCACACTGTGTCTGAGGAGCTGGGAGAGCTGCTGGGAAGTGTGGCCCATGGGAAATCGCGCGGTCCTCTGGGTGGCGGGGTGGGCTTCCGTTTACATACAGGTGCCTAGGGACCCTGTGCAAATGGTCTGACAGCTCAAGGGTGGGTCAGGTGAGCCGAGGGAGGCGTGTGCTTGGGAGCCTGAGTGCGCATGCGCGGCCCACGAATAGACCCGAAAGGAGCCAGCCGCGGCTCGGAGAAAAGCCATCTCCTGGGGGTCTCCCCATGTTCCTCCAGTCCCCAAGGAGCACCCCTTTACGGATGGAAGAAATGGGGGATCTTCGCAGTGGTGGGTTCGGGCCAGAGGGGTCGGCGGGTTTGCCTGCACGTACGCCAGGTGCTCGCACAACGGGCCCAGGTGTTTGAGCCCCGTGGAGGCAGAGGGCTGCTTATTGCTGGATGATAGTGTCCTGCAGGGTTAAGGGACGGCGTGGGCACTCCCAGGGCGACAGAGGGCACCTGGCCTTTAGAGAATTCCCTGGAAAATTCCCCGCCCAGGCCCCTGGTCCACAACTCTATCCTGCGCACAGTGTCTGTGCCAGGCTGGGAGTGCTTCTGGGCAGTGTTCCCCAGCGGAAATCGCGTGGTCCTCTAGGTGGCAGGGAGGGCTCCTGTGTCCACGGACAGGTGCCCAGGGACCGTGTGGAACTGCTGTGACCTCTAAAGGGTGGGTCTGGTGAGCCGAGGGAGGCGTGTGCTTGGGAGCCTGAGTGCGCATGCGCGGCCCAGGTGTTGGCCCGAAACCAGGCAGACTCGGCTCGGAGAAAAGCCATCTCCTGGGGGCCTCCCCATGTTCCTCCACTCCCCAAGGAGGACCCCTTTACGGATGGAAGAAAAGGGGGATCTTCGCAGTGGTGGGTTCGGGCCAGAGGGGTCCGCGGGTTTGCCTCCACGTACGCCAGGTGCCCGCACACCGGGCCCAGGTGTTTGAGCCCCGTGGAGGCAGAGGGCTGCTTATTGCTGGATGCAAGTGTCCTGCGGGGTCAAGGAAGGGCATGGGCACTCCCGGGCGACACAGGGCACCGGGCCCTGAGAGAGTTCCATGGAAAATCCCCCGCCCAGGCCCCCGGTATCCAAGTCTGTCCTTAGCACACTGTCTGTGCGGGGCTGAGAGTGCTGCTGGGCAGTGTGGCCTAGGGGAAATGGCGCGGTGCTCTGAGTGGCAGGGAGGGCTTCTGTTTCCACGGACAGGTGCGCAGGGACCCTCTGAAACTGCTGTGACCTCTCAAGGGCGGGTCACCTGACCCCTCCAGGGTGGGACAGGTGACCTCCCAAGGGTGGGTCTAGAGACCCCTCAAGGGTGGGGCACGTGACCCCGCAAGGGTGGGTCTCGAGACCCCTCAAGGGTGGGGCACGTGACCCTCCAGGGTGGGTCTCGAGACCCCTCAAGGGTGGGGCACGTGACCCTCCAGGTTTGGGTCACGTGACCCGTCAGGGGTGGGTCACGAGACCCCTCAGGGGTGGGTCACGTGACCCGGCAGGGGTGGGTCACGTGACCCCTCAGGGGTGCGTCACGTAACCCCCCAGGGGTGCGTCAGGTGACCCCTCAGGGGTGTGTCACGTGACCCCTCAGGGGTGGGTCACGAGACCCCTCAGGGGTGGGTCACGTGACCCCTCAGGGTTGCGTCACGTGATCCCTCAGGGGTGGGTCACGTGACCCCTCAGGGGTGGGTCACGAGACTCCTCAGGGGTGGGTCACGTGACCCCTCAGGTGTGGGTCACGAGACCACTCAGGGGTGGGTCGCGTGACCCCTCAAGGGTGGGTCAGGAGACACCTCTAGTGTGGGTCCCGTGACCCGAGGGAGGCTTGTGGTAGGGAGCCTGAGTGCGCATGCACGGCCCACATATAGGCCAGAAAGGAGCCAGCCGCGGCTCGGAGAAAAGCCATCTCCTGGGGGCCTCCCCGTGTTCTTCCACTCCTGAAGCGTGACCCCTTTACGGATGGAAGAAAAGGGGGATCTTCGCAGTGGTGGGGTCGGGCCTGAGGTGTCTGTTTGTTTGCCTCCATGTAGGCCAGTTGCTGGCACACCGGGCCCAGGTGTCCCCGCCCCATGTGGCTAGAGGGCCGCTTATGGCAGGAATCAGGTCTCCTGCGGGGGTCAAGGGACGGCTTGGACACTCAGCGGGCGAGAGAGGACGCCTGGTCATCAGACAGCCCCCTGGAAAATCCCCCGCCCAGGCCCCCGTTCCCCAAGTCTTTCCTGCGCACACTGTGTCTGAGGAGCTGGGAGAGCTGTTGGGAAGTGTGGCCCATGGGAAATCGCGCGGTCCTCTGGGTGGCGGGGTGGGCTTCCGTTTCCAGACAGGTGCCTAGGGACCCTGTGCAAATGGTCTGACAGCTCAAGGGTGGGTCCGGTGAGCCGAGGGAGGCGTGTGCTTGGGAGCCTGAGTGCGCATGCGCGGCCCACGAATAGGCCCGAAAGGAGCCAGCCGCGGCTCGGAGAAAAGCCATCTCCTGGGGGTCTCCCCATGTTCCTCCAGTCCCCAAGGAGCACCCCTTTACGGATGGAAGAAATGGGGGATCTTCGCAGTGGTGGGTTCGGGCCAGAGGGGTCGGCGGGTTTGCCTGCACGTACGCCAGGTGCTCGCACAACGGGCCCAGGTGTTTGAGCCCCGTGGAGGCAGAGGGCTGCTTATTGCTGGATGATAGTGTCCTGCAGGGTTAAGGGACGGCGTGGGCACTCCCAGGGCGACAGAGGGCACCTGGCCTTTAGAGAATTCCCTGGAAAATTCCCCGCCCAGGCCCCTGGTCCACAAGTCTATCCTGCGCACAGTGTCTGTGCCAGGCTGGGAGTGCTTCTGGGCAGTGTTCCCCAGCGGAAATCGCGTGGTCCTCTAGGTGGCAGGGAGGGCTCCTGTGTCCACGGACAGGTGCCCAGGGACCGTGTGGAACTGCTGTGACCTCTAAAGGGTGGGTCTGGTGAGCCGAGGGAGGCGTGTGCTTGGGAGCCTGAGTGCGCATGCGCGGCCCAGGTGTTGGCCCGAAACCAGGCAGACTCGGCTCGGAGAAAAGCCATCTCCTGGGGGCCTCCCCATGTTCCTCCACTCCCCAAGGAGGACCCCTTTACGGATGGAAGAAAAGGGGGATCTTCGCAGTGGTGGGGTCGGGCCAGAGGGGTCCGCGGGTTTGCCTCCACGTACGCCAGGTGCCCGCACACCGGGCCCAGGTGTTTGAGCCCCGTGGAGGCAGAGGGCTGCTTATTGCTGGATGCAAGTGTCCTGCGGGGTCAAGGAAGGGCATGGGCACTCCCGGGCGACACAGGGCACCGGGCCCTGAGAGAGTTCCATGGAAAATCCCCCGCCCAGGCCCCCGGTATCCAAGTCTGTCCTTAGCACACTGTCTGTGCGGGGCTGAGAGTGCTGCTGGGCAGTGTGGCCTAGGGGAAATGGCGCGGTGCTCTGAGTGGCAGGGAGGGCTTCTGTTTCCACGGACAGGTGCGCAGGGACCCTCTGAAACTGCTGTGACCTCTCAAGGGCGGGTCACCTGAACCCTCCAGGGTGGGACAGGTGACCTCCCAAGGGTGGGTCTCGAGACCCCTCAAGGGTGGGGCACGTGACCCCGCAAGGGTGGGTCTCGAGACCCCTCAAGGGTGGGGCACGTGACCCTCCAGGGTGGGTCACGAGACCCCTCAGGGGTGGGTCACGTGACCCCTCAGGTTTGGGTCACGTGACCCGTCAGGGGTGGGTCACGAGACCCCTCAGGGGTGGGTCACGTGACCCGTCAGGGGTGGGTCACGAGACCCCTCAGGGGTGGGTCACGTGACCCCTCAGGGTTGGGTCACGTGACCCGTCAGGGGTGGGTCACGAGACCCCTCAGGGGTGGGTCACGTGACCCGTCAGGGGTGGGTCACGTGACCGCTCAGGGGTGCGTCACGTGACCCCCCAGGGTTGGGTCACGTGACCCCTCAGGGGTGCGTCACGTGACCGCTCAGGGGTGCGTCACGTGACCCCTCAGGGGTGCGTCACGTGACCCCTCAGGGGTGCGTCACGTGACCCCTCAGGGGTGGGTCACGAGACCCCTCAGGGGTGGGTCACGTGACCCCTCAGGGGTGGGTCACGAGACCACTCAGGGGTGGGTCGCGTGACCCCTCAAGGGTGGGTCAGGAGACACCTCTAGTGTGGGTCCCGTGACCCGAGGGAGACTTGTGGTAGGGAGCCTGAGTGCCCATGCACGGCCCACATATAGGCCAGAAAGGAGCCAGCCGCGGCTCGGAGAAAAGCCATCTCCTGGGGGCCTCCCCGTGTTCTTCCACTCCTGAAGCGTGACCCCTTTACGGATGGAAGAAAAGGAGGATCTTCGCAGTGGTGGGGTCGGGCCTGAGGTGTCTGTTTGTTTTCCTCCATGTAGGCCAGTTGCTGGCACACCGGGCCCAGGTGTCCCTGCCCCATGTGGCTAGAGGGCCGCTTATGGCTGGAATCAGGTCTCCTGCGGGGGTCAAGGGACGGCTTGGACACTCAGCGGGCGAGAGAGGACGCCTGGTCATCAGACAGCCCCCTGGAAAATCCCCCGCCCAGGCCCCCGTTCCCCAAGTCTTTCCTGCGCACACTGTGTCTGAGGAGCTGGGAGAGCTGTTGGGAAGTGTGGCCCATGGGAAATCGCGCGGTCCTCTGGGTGGCGGGGTGGGCTTCCGTTTCCAGACAGGTGCCTAGGGACCCTGTGCAAATGGTCTGACAGCTCAAGGGTGGGTCCGGTGAGCCGAGGGAGGCGTGTGCTTGGGAGCCTGAGTGCGCATGCGCGGCCCACGAATAGGCCCGAAAGGAGCCAGCCGCGGCTCGGAGAAAAGCCATCTCCTGGGGGTCTCCCCATGTTCCTCCAGTCCCCAAGGAGCACCCCTTTACGGATGGAAGAAATGGGGGATCTTCGCAGTGGTGGGTTCGGGCCAGAGGGGTCGGCGGGTTTGCCTGCACGTACGCCAGGTGCTCGCACAACGGGCCCAGGTGTTTGAGCCCCGTGGAGGCAGAGGGCTGCTTATTGCTGGATGATAGTGTCCTGCAGGGTTAAGGGACGGCGTGGGCACTCCCAGGGCGACAGAGGGCACCTGGCCTTTAGAGAATTCCCTGGAAAATTCCCCGCCCAGGCCCCTGGTCCACAAGTCTATCCTGCGCACAGTGTCTGTGCCAGGCTGGGAGTGCTTCTGGGCAGTGTTCCCCAGCGGAAATCGCGTGGTCCTCTAGGTGGCAGGGAGGGCTCCTGTGTCCACGGACAGGTGCCCAGGGACCGTGTGGAACTGCTGTGACCTCTAAAGGGTGGGTCTGGTGAGCCGAGGGAGGCGTGTGCTTGGGAGCCTGAGTGCGCATGCGCGGCCCAGGTGTTGGCCCGAAACCAGGCAGACTCGGCTCGGAGAAAAGCCATCTCCTGGGGGCCTCCCCATGTTCCTCCACTCCCCAAGGAGGACCCCTTTACGGATGGAAGAAAAGGGGGATCTTCGCAGTGGTGGGGTCGGGCCAGAGGGGTCCGCGGGTTTGCCTCCACGTACGCCAGGTGCCCGCACACCGGGCCCAGGTGTTTGAGCCCCGTGGAGGCAGAGGGCTGCTTATTGCTGGATGCAAGTGTCCTGCGGGGTCAAGGAAGGGCATGGGCACTCCCGGGCGACACAGGGCACCGGGCCCTGAGAGAGTTCCATGGAAAATCCCCCGCCCAGGCCCCCGGTATCCAAGTCTGTCCTTAGCACACTGTCTGTGCGGGGCTGAGAGTGCTGCTGGGCAGTGTGGCCTAGGGGAAATGGCGCGGTGCTCTGAGTGGCAGGGAGGGCTTCTGTTTCCACGGACAGGTGCGCAGGGACCCTCTGAAACTGCTGTGACCTCTCAAGGGCGGGTCACCTGAACCCTCCAGGGTGGGACAGGTGACCTCCCAAGGGTGGGTCTCGAGACCCCTCAAGGGTGGGGCACGTGACCCCGCAAGGGTGGGTCTCGAGACCCCTCAAGGGTGGGGCACGTGACCCTCCAGGGTGGGTCACGAGACCCCTCAGGGGTGGGTCACGTGACCCCTCAGGTTTGGGTCACGTGACCCGTCAGGGGTGGGTCACGAGACCCCTCAGGGGTGGGTCACGTGACCCGTCAGGGGTGGGTCACGAGACCCCTCAGGGGTGGGTCACGTGACCCCTCAGGGTTGGGTCACGTGACCCGTCAGGGGTGGGTCACGAGACCCCTCAGGGGTGGGTCACGTGACCCGTCAGGGGTGGGTCACGTGACCGCTCAGGGGTGCGTCACGTGACCCCCCAGTGTTGGGTCACGTGACCCCTCAGGGGTGCGTCACGTGACCGCTCAGGGGTGCGTCACGTGACCCCTCAGGGGTGCGTCACGTGACCCCTCAGGGGTGCGTCACGTGACCCCTCAGGGGTGGGTCACGAGACCCCTCAGGGGTGGGTCACGTGACCCCTCAGGGGTGGGTCACGAGACCACTCAGGGGTGGGTCGCGTGACCCCTCAAGGGTGGGTCAGGAGACACCTCTAGTGTGGGTCCCGTGACCCGAGGGAGACTTGTGGTAGGGAGCCTGAGTGCCCATGCACGGCCCACATATAGGCCAGAAAGGAGCCAGCCGCGGCTCGGAGAAAAGCCATCTCCTGGGGGCCTCCCCGTGTTCTTCCACTCCTGAAGCGTGACCCCTTTACGGATGGAAGAAAAGGAGGATCTTCGCAGTGGTGGGGTCGGGCCTGAGGTGTCTGTTTGTTTTCCTCCATGTAGGCCAGTTGCTGGCACACCGGGCCCAGGTGTCCCTGCCCCATGTGGCTAGAGGGCCGCTTATGGCTGGAATCAGGTCTCCTGCGGGGGTCAAGGGACGGCTTGGACACTCAGCGGGCGAGAGAGGACGCCTGGTCATCAGACAGTCCCCTGGAAAATCCCCCGCCCAGGCCCCCGTTCCCCAAGTCTTTCCTGCGCACACTGTGTCTGAGGAGCTGGGAGAGCTGCTGGGAAGTGTGGCCCATGGGAAATCGCGCGGTCCTCTGGGTGGCGGGGTGGGCTTCCGTTTCCATACAGGTGCCTAGGGACCCTGTGCAAATGGTCTGACAGCTCAAGGGTGGGTCAGGTGAGCCGAGGGAGGCGTGTGCTTGGGAGCCTGTGTGCGCATGCGCGGCCCACGAATAGACCCGAAAGGAGCCAGCCGCGGCTCGGAGAAAAGCCATCTCCTGGGGGTCTCCCCATGTTCCTCCAGTCCCCAAGGAGCACCCCTTTACGGATGGAAGAAATGGGGGATCTTCGCAGTGGTGGGTTCGGGCCAGAGGGGTCGGCGGGTTTGCCTGCACGTACGCCAGGTGCTCGCACAACGGGCCCAGGTGTTTGAGCCCCGTGGAGGCAGAGGGCTGCTTATTGCTGGATGATAGTGTCCTGCAGGGTTAAGGGACGGCGTGGGCACTCCCAGGGCGACAGAGGGCACCTGGCCTTTAGAGAATTCCCTGGAAAATTCCCCGCCCAGGCCCCTGGTCCACAACTCTATCCTGCGCACAGTGTCTGTGCCAGGCTGGGAGTGCTTCTGGGCAGTGTTCCCCAGCGGAAATCGCGTGGTCCTCTAGGTGGCAGGGAGGGCTCCTGTGTCCACGGACAGGTGCCCAGGGACCGTGTGGAACTGCTGTGACCTCTAAAGGGTGGGTCTGGTGAGCCGAGGGAGGCGTGTGCTTGGGAGCCTGAGTGCGCATGCGCGGCCCAGGTGTTGGCCCGAAACCAGGCAGACTCGGCTCGGAGAAAAGCCATCTCCTGGGGGCCTCCCCATGTTCCTCCACTCCCCAAGGAGGACCCCTTTACGGATGGAAGAAAAGGGGGATCTTCGCAGTGGTGGGTTCGGGCCAGAGGGGTCCGCGGGTTTGCCTCCACGTACGCCAGGTGCCCGCACACCGGGCCCAGGTGTTTGAGCCCCGTGGAGGCAGAGGGCTGCTTATTGCTGGATGCAAGTGTCCTGCGGGGTCAAGGAAGGGCATGGGCACTCCCGGGCGACACAGGGCACCGGGCCCTGAGAGAGTTCCATGGAAAATCCCCCGCCCAGGCCCCCGGTATCCAAGTCTGTCCTTAGCACACTGTCTGTGCGGGGCTGAGAGTGCTGCTGGGCAGTGTGGCCTAGGGGAAATGGCGCGGTGCTCTGAGTGGCAGGGAGGGCTTCTGTTTCCACGGACAGGTGCGCAGGGACCCTCTGAAACTGCTGTGACCTCTCAAGGGCGGGTCACCTGACCCCTCCAGGGTGGGACAGGTGACCTCCCAAGGGTGGGTCTAGAGACCCCTCAAGGGTGGGGCACGTGACCCCGCAAGGGTGGGTCTCGAGACCCCTCAAGGGTGGGGCACGTGACCCTCCAGGGTGGGTCTCGAGACCCCTCAAGGGTGGGGCACGTGACCCTCCAGGTTTGGGTCACGTGACCCGTCAGGGGTGGGTCACGAGACCCCTCAGGGGTGGGTCACGTGACCCGGCAGGGGTGGGTCACGTGACCCCTCAGGGGTGCGTCACGTAACCCCCCAGGGGTGCGTCAGGTGACCCCTCAGGGGTGTGTCACATGACCCCTCAGGGGTGGGTCACGAGACCCCTCAGGGGTGGGTCACGTGACCCCTCAGGGTTGCGTCACGTGATCCCTCAGGGGTGGGTCACGTGACCCCTCAGGGGTGGGTCACGAGACTCCTCAGGGGTGGGTCACGTGACCCCTCAGGTGTGGGTCACGAGACCACTCAGGGGTGGGTCGCGTGACCCCTCAAGGGTGGGTCAGGAGACACCTCTAGTGTGGGTCCCGTGACCCGAGGGAGGCTTGTGGTAGGGAGCCTGAGTGCGCATGCACGGCCCACATATAGGCCAGAAAGGAGCCAGCCGCGGCTCGGAGAAAAGCCATCTCCTGGGGGCCTCCCCGTGTTCTTCCACTCCTGAAGCGTGACCCCTTTACGGATGGAAGAAAAGGGGGATCTTCGCAGTGGTGGGGTCGGGCCTGAGGTGTCTGTTTGTTTGCCTCCATGTAGGCCAGTTGCTGGCACACCGGGCCCAGGTGTCCCTGCCCCATGTGGCTAGAGGGCCGCTTATGGCAGGAATCAGGTCTCCTGCGGGGGTCAAGGGACGGCTTGGACACTCACCGGGCGAGAGAGGACGCCTGGTCATCAGACAGCCCCCTGGAAAATCCCCCGCCCAGGCCCCCGTTCCCCAAGTCTTTCCTGCGCACACTGTGTCTGAGGAGCTGGGAGAGCTGCTGGGAAGTGTGGCCCATGGGAAATCGCGGGGTCCTCTGGGTGGCGGGGTGGGCTTCCGTTTCCAGACAGGTGCCTAGGGACCCTGTGCAAATGGTCTGACAGCTCAAGGGTGGGTCAGGTGAGCCGAGGGAGGCGTGTGCTTGGGAGCCTGAGTGCGCATGCGTGGCCCACGAATAGGCCCGAAAGGAGCCAGCCGCGGCTCGGAGAAAAGCCATCTCCTGGGGGTCTCCCCATGTTCCTCCAGTCCCCAAGGAGCACCCCTTTACGGATGGAAGAAATGGGGGATCTTCGCAGTGGTGGGTTCGGGACAGAGGGGTCGGCGGGTTTGCCTGCACGTACGCCAGGTGCTCGCACAACGGGCCCAGGTGTTTGAGCCCCGTGGAGGCAGAGGGCTGCTTATTGCTGGATGATAGTGTCCTGCAGGGTTAAGGGACGGCGTGGGCACTCCCAGGGCGACAGAGGGCACCTGGCCTTTAGAGAATTCCCTGGAAAATTCCCCGCCCAGGCCCCTGGTCCACAAGTCTATCCTGCGCACAGTGTCTGTGCCAGGCTGGGAGTGCTTCTGGGCAGTGTTCCCCAGCGGAAATCGCGTGGTCCTCTAGGTGGCAGGGAGGGCTCCTGTGTCCACGGACAGGTGCCCAGGGACCGTGTGGAACTGCTGTGACCTCTAAAGGGTGGGTCTGGTGAGCCGAGGGAGGCGTGTGCTTGGGAGCCTGAGTGCGCATGCGCGGCCCAGGTGTTGGCCCGAAACCAGGCAGACTCGGCTCGGAGAAAAGCCATCTCCTGGGGGCCTCCCCATGTTCCTCCACTCCCCAAGGAGGACCCCTTTACGGATGGAAGAAAAGGGGGATCTTCGCAGTGGTGGGGTCGGGCCAGAGGGGTCCGCGGGTTTGCCTCCACGTACGCCAGGTGCCCGCACACCGGGCCCAGGTGTTTGAGCCCCGTGGAGGCAGAGGGCTGCTTATTGCTGGATGCAAGTGTCCTGCGGGGTCAAGGAAGGGCATGGGCACTCCCGGGCGACACAGGGCACCGGGCCCTGAGAGAGTTCCATGGAAAATCCCCCGCCCAGGCCCCCGGTATCCAAGTCTGTCCTTAGCACACTGTCTGTGCGGGGCTGAGAGTGCTGCTGGGCAGTGTGGCCTAGGGGAAATGGCGCGGTGCTCTGAGTGGCAGGGAGGGCTTCTGTTTCCACGGACAGGTGCGCAGGGACCCTCTGAAACTGCTGTGACCTCTCAAGGGCGGGTCACCTGAACCCTCCAGGGTGGGACAGGTGACCTCCCAAGGGTGGGTCTCGAGACCCCTCAAGGGTGGGGCACGTGACCCCGCAAGGGTGGGTCTCGAGACCCCTCAAGGGTGGGGCACGTGACCCTCCAGGGTGGGTCACGAGACCCCTCAGGGGTGGGTCACGTGACCCCTCAGGGTTGGGTCACGTGACCCGTCAGGGGTGGGTCACGAGACCCCTCAGGGGTGGGTCACGTGACCCGTCAGGGGTGGGTCACGAGACCCCTCAGGGGTGCGTCACGTGACCCCTCAGGGGTGGGTCACGTGACCCCTCAGGGGTGGGTCACGAGACTCCTCAGGGGTGGGTCACGTGACCCCTCAGGTGTGGGTCACGAGACCCCTCAGGGGTGCGTCACGTGACCCCTCAGGGGTGGGTCACGTGACCCCTCAGGTGTGGGTCACGAGACCACTCAGGGGTGGGTCGCGTGACCCCTCAGGGGTGGGTCACGTGACCCCTCAGGGGTGGGTCACGAGACTCCTCAGGGGTGGGTCACGTGACCCCTCAGGTGTGGGTCACGAGACCACTCAGGGGTGGGTCGCGTGACCCCTCAAGGGTGGGTCAGGAGACACCTCTAGTGTGGGTCCCGTGACCCGAGGGAGACTTGTGGTAGGGAGCCTGAGTGCGCATGCACGGCCCACATATAGGCCAGAAAGGAGCCAGCCGCGGCTCGGAGAAAAGCCATCTCCTGGGGGCCTCCCCGTGTTCTTCCACTCCTGAAGCGTGACCCCTTTACGGATGGAAGAAAAGGGGGATCTTCGCAGTGGTGGGGTCGGGCCTGAGGTGTCTGTTTGTTTGCCTCCATGTAGGCCAGTTGCTGGCACACCGGGCCCAGGTGTCCCTGCCCCATGTGGCTAGAGGGCCGCTTATGGCAGGAATCAGGTCTCCTGCGGGGGTCAAGGGACGGCTTGGACACTCAGCGGGCGAGAGAGGACGCCTGGTCATCAGACAGCCCCCTGGAAAATCCCCCGCCCAGGCCCCCGTTCCCCAAGTCTTTCCTGCGCACACTGTGTCTGAGGAGCTGGGAGAGCTGCTGGGAAGTGTGGCCCATGGGAAATCGCGCGGTCCTCTGGGTGGCGGGGTGGGCTTCCGTTTCCAGACAGGTGCCTAGGGACCCTGTGCAAATGGTCTGACAGCTCAAGGGTGGGTCCGGTGAGCCGAGGGAGGCGTGTGCTTGGGAGCCTGAGTGCGCATGCGCGGCCCACGAATAGGCCCGAAAGGAGCCAGCCGCGGCTCGGAGAAAAGCCATCTCCTGGGGGTCTCCCCATGTTCCTCCAGTCCCCAAGGAGCACCCCTTTACGGATGGAAGAAATGGGGGATCTTCGCAGTGGTGGGTTCGGGCCAGAGGGGTCGGCGGGTTTGCCTGCACGTACTCCAGGTGCTCGCACAACGGGCCCAGGTGTTTGAGCCCCGTGGAGGCAGAGGGCTGCTTATTGCTGGATGATAGTGTCCTGCAGGGTTAAGGGACGGCGTGGGCACTCCCAGGGCGACAGAGGGCACCTGGCCTTTAGAGAATTCCCTGGAAAATTCCCCGCCCAGGCCCCTGGTCCACAAGTCTATCCTGCGCACAGTGTCTGTGCCAGGCTGGGAGTGCTTCTGGGCAGTGTTCCCCAGCGGAAATCGCGTGGTCCTCTAGGTGGCAGGGAGGGCTCCTGTGTCCACGGACAGGTGCCCAGGGACCGTGTGGAACTGCTGTGACCTCTAAAGGGTGGGTCTGGTGAGCCGAGGGAGGCGTGTGCTTGGGAGCCTGAGTGCGCATGCGCGGCCCAGGTGTTGGCCCGAAACCAGGCAGACTCGGCTCGGAGAAAAGCCATCTCCTGGGGGCCTCCCCATGTTCCTCCACTCCCCAAGGAGGACCCCTTTACGGATGGAAGAAAAGGGGGATCTTCGCAGTGGTGGGTTCGGGCCAGAGGGGTCCGCGGGTTTGCCTCCACGTACGCCAGGTGCCCGCACACCGGGCCCAGGTGTTTGAGCCCCGTGGAGGCAGAGGGCTGCTTATTGCTGGATGCAAGTGTCCTGCGGGGTCAAGGAAGGGCATGGGCACTCCCGGGCGACACAGGGCACCGGGCCCTGAGAGAGTTCCATGGAAAATCCCCCGCTCAGGCCCCCGGTATCCAAGTCTGTCCTTAGCACACTGTCTGTGCGGGGCTGAGAGTGCTGCTGGGCAGTGTGGCCTAGGGGAAATGGCGCGGTGCTCTGAGTGGCAGGGAGGGCTTCTGTTTCCACGGACAGGTGCGCAGGGACCCTCTGAAACTGCTGTGACCTCTCAAGGGCGGGTCACCTGACCCCTCCAGGGTGGGACAGGTGACCTCCCAAGGGTGGGTCTAGAGACCCCTCAAGGGTGGGGCACGTGACCCCGCAAGGGTGGGTCTCGAGACCCCTCAAGGGTGGGGCACGTGACCCGTCAGGGGTGGGTCACGTGACCCCTCAGGGGTGCGTCACGTGACCCCCCAGGGGTGCGTCACGTGACCCCTCAGTGGTGGGTCACGTGACCCCTCAGGGGTGGGTCACGAGACCCCTCAGGGGTGGGTCACGTGACCCCCCAGGGGTGGGTCACGTGACCCCTCAGGGGTGCGTCACGTGACCCCTCAGGGGTGCGTCACGTGACCCCTCAGGGGTGGGTCACGTGACCCCTCAGGGGTGCGTCACGTGACCCCTCAGGGGTGGGTCACGTGACCTCTCAGGGGTGGGTCACGAGACTCCTCAGGGGTGGGTCACGTGACCCCTCAGGTGTGGGTCACGAGACCACTCAGGGGTGGGTCGCGTGACCCCTCAAGGGTGGGTCAGGAGACACCTCTAGTGTGGGTCCCGTGACCCGAGGGAGACTTGTGGTAGGGAGCCTGAGTGCGCATGCACGTCCCACATATAGGCCAGAAAGGAGCCAGCCGCGGCTCGGAGAAAAGCCATCTCCTGGGGGCCTCCCCGTGTTCTTCCACTCCTGAAGCGTGACCCCTTTACGGATGGAAGAAAAGGGGGATCTTCGCAGTGGTGGGGTCGGGCCTGAGGTGTCTGTTTGTTTGCCTCCATGTAGGCCAGTTGCTGGCACACCGGGCCCAGGTGTCCCCGCCCCATGTGGCTAGAGGGCCGCTTATGGCAGGAATCAGGTCTCCTGCGGGGGTCAAGGGACGGCTTGGACACTCAGCGGGCGAGAGAGGACGCCTGGTCATCAGACAGCCCCCTGGAAAATCCCCCGCCCAGGCCCCCGTTCCCCAAGTCTTTCCTGCGCACACTGTGTCTGAGGAGCTGGGAGAGCTGTTGGGAAGTGTGGCCCATGGGAAATCGCGCGGTCCTCTGGGTGGCGGGGTGGGCTTCCGTTTCCAGACAGGTGCCTAGGGACCCTGTGCAAATGGTCTGACAGCTCAAGGGTGGGTCCGGTGAGCCGAGGGAGGCGTGTGCTTGGGAGCCTGAGTGCGCATGCGCGGCCCACGAATAGGCCCGAAAGGAGCCAGCCGCGGCTCGGAGAAAAGCCATCTCCTGGGGGTCTCCCCATGTTCCTCCAGTCCCCAAGGAGCACCCCTTTACGGATGGAAGAAATGGGGGATCTTCGCAGTGGTGGGTTCGGGCCAGAGGGGTCGGCGGGTTTGCCTGCACGTACGCCAGGTGCTCGCACAACGGGCCCAGGTGTTTGAGCCCCGTGGAGGCAGAGGGCTGCTTATTGCTGGATGATAGTGTCCTGCAGGGTTAAGGGACGGCGTGGGCACTCCCAGGGCGACAGAGGGCACCTGGCCTTTAGAGAATTCCCTGGAAAATTCCCCGCCCAGGCCCCTGGTCCACAAGTCTATCCTGCGCACAGTGTCTGTGCCAGGCTGGGAGTGCTTCTGGGCAGTGTTCCCCAGCGGAAATCGCGTGGTCCTCTAGGTGGCAGGGAGGGCTCCTGTGTCCACGGACAGGTGCCCAGGGACCGTGTGGAACTGCTGTGACCTCTAAAGGGTGGGTCTGGTGAGCCGAGGGAGGCGTGTGCTTGGGAGCCTGAGTGCGCATGCGCGGCCCAGGTGTTGGCCCGAAACCAGGCAGACTCGGCTCGGAGAAAAGCCATCTCCTGGGGGCCTCCCCATGTTCCTCCACTCCCCAAGGAGGACCCCTTTACGGATGGAAGAAAAGGGGGATCTTCGCAGTGGTGGGGTCGGGCCAGAGGGGTCCGCGGGTTTGCCTCCACGTACGCCAGGTGCCCGCACACCGGGCCCAGGTGTTTGAGCCCCGTGGAGGCAGAGGGCTGCTTATTGCTGGATGCAAGTGTCCTGCGGGGTCAAGGAAGGGCATGGGCACTCCCGGGCGACACAGGGCACCGGGCCCTGAGAGAGTTCCATGGAAAATCCCCCGCCCAGGCCCCCGGTATCCAAGTCTGTCCTTAGCACACTGTCTGTGCGGGGCTGAGAGTGCTGCTGGGCAGTGTGGCCTAGGGGAAATGGCGCGGTGCTCTGAGTGGCAGGGAGGGCTTCTGTTTCCACGGACAGGTGCGCAGGGACCCTCTGAAACTGCTGTGACCTCTCAAGGGCGGGTCACCTGAACCCTCCAGGGTGGGACAGGTGACCTCCCAAGGGTGGGTCTCGAGACCCCTCAAGGGTGGGGCACGTGACCCCGCAAGGGTGGGTCTCGAGACCCCTCAAGGGTGGGGCACGTGACCCTCCAGGGTGGGTCACGAGACCCCTCAGGGGTGGGTCACGTGACCCCTCAGGTTTGGGTCACGTGACCCGTCAGGGGTGGGTCACGAGACCCCTCAGGGGTGGGTCACGTGACCCGTCAGGGGTGGGTCACGAGACCCCTCAGGGGTGGGTCACGTGACCCCTCAGGGTTGGGTCACGTGACCCGTCAGGGGTGGGTCACGAGACCCCTCAGGGGTGGGTCACGTGACCCGTCAGGGGTGGGTCACGTGACCGCTCAGGGGTGCGTCACGTGACCCCCCAGGGTTGGGTCACGTGACCCCTCAGGGGTGCGTCACGTGACCGCTCAGGGGTGCGTCACGTGACCCCTCAGGGGTGCGTCACGTGACCCCTCAGGGGTGCGTCACGTGACCCCTCAGGGGTGGGTCACGAGACCCCTCAGGGGTGGGTCACGTGACCCCTCAGGGGTGGGTCACGAGACCACTCAGGGGTGGGTCGCGTGACCCCTCAAGGGTGGGTCAGGAGACACCTCTAGTGTGGGTCCCGTGACCCGAGGGAGACTTGTGGTAGGGAGCCTGAGTGCCCATGCACGGCCCACATATAGGCCAGAAAGGAGCCAGCCGCGGCTCGGAGAAAAGCCATCTCCTGGGGGCCTCCCCGTGTTCTTCCACTCCTGAAGCGTGACCCCTTTACGGATGGAAGAAAAGGAGGATCTTCGCAGTGGTGGGGTCGGGCCTGAGGTGTCTGTTTGTTTTCCTCCATGTAGGCCAGTTGCTGGCACACCGGGCCCAGGTGTCCCTGCCCCATGTGGCTAGAGGGCCGCTTATGGCTGGAATCAGGTCTCCTGCGGGGGTCAAGGGACGGCTTGGACACTCAGCGGGCGAGAGAGGACGCCTGGTCATCAGACAGTCCCCTGGAAAATCCCCCGCCCAGGCCCCCGTTCCCCAAGTCTTTCCTGCGCACACTGTGTCTGAGGAGCTGGGAGAGCTGCTGGGAAGTGTGGCCCATGGGAAATCGCGCGGTCCTCTGGGTGGCGGGGTGGGCTTCCGTTTACATACAGGTGCCTAGGGACCCTGTGCAAATGGTCTGACAGCTCAAGGGTGGGTCAGGTGAGCCGAGGGAGGCGTGTGCTTGGGAGCCTGAGTGCGCATGCGCGGCCCACGAATAGACCCGAAAGGAGCCAGCCGCGGCTCGGAGAAAAGCCATCTCCTGGGGGTCTCCCCATGTTCCTCCAGTCCCCAAGGAGCACCCCTTTACGGATGGAAGAAATGGGGGATCTTCGCAGTGGTGGGTTCGGGCCAGAGGGGTCGGCGGGTTTGCCTGCACGTACGCCAGGTGCTCGCACAACGGGCCCAGGTGTTTGAGCCCCGTGGAGGCAGAGGGCTGCTTATTGCTGGATGATAGTGTCCTGCAGGGTTAAGGGACGGCGTGGGCACTCCCAGGGCGACAGAGGGCACCTGGCCTTTAGAGAATTCCCTGGAAAATTCCCCGCCCAGGCCCCTGGTCCACAACTCTATCCTGCGCACAGTGTCTGTGCCAGGCTGGGAGTGCTTCTGGGCAGTGTTCCCCAGCGGAAATCGCGTGGTCCTCTAGGTGGCAGGGAGGGCTCCTGTGTCCACGGACAGGTGCCCAGGGACCGTGTGGAACTGCTGTGACCTCTAAAGGGTGGGTCTGGTGAGCCGAGGGAGGCGTGTGCTTGGGAGCCTGAGTGCGCATGCGCGGCCCAGGTGTTGGCCCGAAACCAGGCAGACTCGGCTCGGAGAAAAGCCATCTCCTGGGGGCCTCCCCATGTTCCTCCACTCCCCAAGGAGGACCCCTTTACGGATGGAAGAAAAGGGGGATCTTCGCAGTGGTGGGTTCGGGCCAGAGGGGTCCGCGGGTTTGCCTCCACGTACGCCAGGTGCCCGCACACCGGGCCCAGGTGTTTGAGCCCCGTGGAGGCAGAGGGCTGCTTATTGCTGGATGCAAGTGTCCTGCGGGGTCAAGGAAGGGCATGGGCACTCCCGGGCGACACAGGGCACCGGGCCCTGAGAGAGTTCCATGGAAAATCCCCCGCCCAGGCCCCCGGTATCCAAGTCTGTCCTTAGCACACTGTCTGTGCGGGGCTGAGAGTGCTGCTGGGCAGTGTGGCCTAGGGGAAATGGCGCGGTGCTCTGAGTGGCAGGGAGGGCTTCTGTTTCCACGGACAGGTGCGCAGGGACCCTCTGAAACTGCTGTGACCTCTCAAGGGCGGGTCACCTGACCCCTCCAGGGTGGGACAGGTGACCTCCCAAGGGTGGGTCTAGAGACCCCTCAAGGGTGGGGCACGTGACCCCGCAAGGGTGGGTCTCGAGACCCCTCAAGGGTGGGGCACGTGACCCTCCAGGGTGGGTCTCGAGACCCCTCAAGGGTGGGGCACGTGACCCTCCAGGTTTGGGTCACGTGACCCGTCAGGGGTGGGTCACGAGACCCCTCAGGGGTGGGTCACGTGACCCGGCAGGGGTGGGTCACGTGACCCCTCAGGGGTGCGTCACGTAACCCCCCAGGGGTGCGTCAGGTGACCCCTCAGGGGTGTGTCACGTGACCCCTCAGGGGTGGGTCACGAGACCCCTCAGGGGTGGGTCACGTGACCCCTCAGGGTTGCGTCACGTGATCCCTCAGGGGTGGGTCACGTGACCCCTCAGGGGTGGGTCACGAGACTCCTCAGGGGTGGGTCACGTGACCCCTCAGGTGTGGGTCACGAGACCACTCAGGGGTGGGTCGCGTGACCCCTCAAGGGTGGGTCAGGAGACACCTCTAGTGTGGGTCCCGTGACCCGAGGGAGGCTTGTGGTAGGGAGCCTGAGTGCGCATGCACGGCCCACATATAGGCCAGAAAGGAGCCAGCCGCGGCTCGGAGAAAAGCCATCTCCTGGGGGCCTCCCCGTGTTCTTCCACTCCTGAAGCGTGACCCCTTTACGGATGGAAGAAAAGGGGGATCTTCGCAGTGGTGGGGTCGGGCCTGAGGTGTCTGTTTGTTTGCCTCCATGTAGGCCAGTTGCTGGCACACCGGGCCCAGGTGTCCCCGCCCCATGTGGCTAGAGGGCCGCTTATGGCAGGAATCAGGTCTCCTGCGGGGGTCAAGGGACGGCTTGGACACTCAGCGGGCGAGAGAGGACGCCTGGTCATCAGACAGCCCCCTGGAAAATCCCCCGCCCAGGCCCCCGTTCCCCAAGTCTTTCCTGCGCACACTGTGTCTGAGGAGCTGGGAGAGCTGTTGGGAAGTGTGGCCCATGGGAAATCGCGCGGTCCTCTGGGTGGCGGGGTGGGCTTCCGTTTCCAGACAGGTGCCTAGGGACCCTGTGCAAATGGTCTGACAGCTCAAGGGTGGGTCCGGTGAGCCGAGGGAGGCGTGTGCTTGGGAGCCTGAGTGCGCATGCGCGGCCCACGAATAGGCCCGAAAGGAGCCAGCCGCGGCTCGGAGAAAAGCCATCTCCTGGGGGTCTCCCCATGTTCCTCCAGTCCCCAAGGAGCACCCCTTTACGGATGGAAGAAATGGGGGATCTTCGCAGTGGTGGGTTCGGGCCAGAGGGGTCGGCGGGTTTGCCTGCACGTACGCCAGGTGCTCGCACAACGGGCCCAGGTGTTTGAGCCCCGTGGAGGCAGAGGGCTGCTTATTGCTGGATGATAGTGTCCTGCAGGGTTAAGGGACGGCGTGGGCACTCCCAGGGCGACAGAGGGCACCTGGCCTTTAGAGAATTCCCTGGAAAATTCCCCGCCCAGGCCCCTGGTCCACAAGTCTATCCTGCGCACAGTGTCTGTGCCAGGCTGGGAGTGCTTCTGGGCAGTGTTCCCCAGCGGAAATCGCGTGGTCCTCTAGGTGGCAGGGAGGGCTCCTGTGTCCACGGACAGGTGCCCAGGGACCGTGTGGAACTGCTGTGACCTCTAAAGGGTGGGTCTGGTGAGCCGAGGGAGGCGTGTGCTTGGGAGCCTGAGTGCGCATGCGCGGCCCAGGTGTTGGCCCGAAACCAGGCAGACTCGGCTCGGAGAAAAGCCATCTCCTGGGGGCCTCCCCATGTTCCTCCACTCCCCAAGGAGGACCCCTTTACGGATGGAAGAAAAGGGGGATCTTCGCAGTGGTGGGGTCGGGCCAGAGGGGTCCGCGGGTTTGCCTCCACGTACGCCAGGTGCCCGCACACCGGGCCCAGGTGTTTGAGCCCCGTGGAGGCAGAGGGCTGCTTATTGCTGGATGCAAGTGTCCTGCGGGGTCAAGGAAGGGCATGGGCACTCCCGGGCGACACAGGGCACCGGGCCCTGAGAGAGTTCCATGGAAAATCCCCCGCCCAGGCCCCCGGTATCCAAGTCTGTCCTTAGCACACTGTCTGTGCGGGGCTGAGAGTGCTGCTGGGCAGTGTGGCCTAGGGGAAATGGCGCGGTGCTCTGAGTGGCAGGGAGGGCTTCTGTTTCCACGGACAGGTGCGCAGGGACCCTCTGAAACTGCTGTGACCTCTCAAGGGCGGGTCACCTGAACCCTCCAGGGTGGGACAGGTGACCTCCCAAGGGTGGGTCTCGAGACCCCTCAAGGGTGGGGCACGTGACCCCGCAAGGGTGGGTCTCGAGACCCCTCAAGGGTGGGGCACGTGACCCTCCAGGGTGGGTCACGAGACCCCTCAGGGGTGGGTCACGTGACCCCTCAGGTTTGGGTCACGTGACCCGTCAGGGGTGGGTCACGAGACCCCTCAGGGGTGGGTCACGTGACCCGTCAGGGGTGGGTCACGAGACCCCTCAGGGGTGGGTCACGTGACCCCTCAGGGTTGGGTCACGTGACCCGTCAGGGGTGGGTCACGAGACCCCTCAGGGGTGGGTCACGTGACCCGTCAGGGGTGGGTCACGTGACCGCTCAGGGGTGCGTCACGTGACCCCCCAGGGTTGGGTCACGTGACCCCTCAGGGGTGCGTCACGTGACCGCTCAGGGGTGCGTCACGTGACCCCTCAGGGGTGCGTCACGTGACCCCTCAGGGGTGCGTCACGTGACCCCTCAGGGGTGGGTCACGAGACCCCTCAGGGGTGGGTCACGTGACCCCTCAGGGGTGGGTCACGAGACCACTCAGGGGTGGGTCGCGTGACCCCTCAAGGGTGGGTCAGGAGACACCTCTAGTGTGGGTCCCGTGACCCGAGGGAGACTTGTGGTAGGGAGCCTGAGTGCCCATGCACGGCCCACATATAGGCCAGAAAGGAGCCAGCCGCGGCTCGGAGAAAAGCCATCTCCTGGGGGCCTCCCCGTGTTCTTCCACTCCTGAAGCGTGACCCCTTTACGGATGGAAGAAAAGGAGGATCTTCGCAGTGGTGGGGTCGGGCCTGAGGTGTCTGTTTGTTTTCCTCCATGTAGGCCAGTTGCTGGCACACCGGGCCCAGGTGTCCCTGCCCCATGTGGCTAGAGGGCCGCTTATGGCTGGAATCAGGTCTCCTGCGGGGGTCAAGGGACGGCTTGGACACTCAGCGGGCGAGAGAGGACGCCTGGTCATCAGACAGCCCCCTGGAAAATCCCCCGCCCAGGCCCCCGTTCCCCAAGTCTTTCCTGCGCACACTGTGTCTGAGGAGCTGGGAGAGCTGTTGGGAAGTGTGGCCCATGGGAAATCGCGCGGTCCTCTGGGTGGCGGGGTGGGCTTCCGTTTCCAGACAGGTGCCTAGGGACCCTGTGCAAATGGTCTGACAGCTCAAGGGTGGGTCCGGTGAGCCGAGGGAGGCGTGTGCTTGGGAGCCTGAGTGCGCATGCGCGGCCCACGAATAGGCCCGAAAGGAGCCAGCCGCGGCTCGGAGAAAAGCCATCTCCTGGGGGTCTCCCCATGTTCCTCCAGTCCCCAAGGAGCACCCCTTTACGGATGGAAGAAATGGGGGATCTTCGCAGTGGTGGGTTCGGGCCAGAGGGGTCGGCGGGTTTGCCTGCACGTACGCCAGGTGCTCGCACAACGGGCCCAGGTGTTTGAGCCCCGTGGAGGCAGAGGGCTGCTTATTGCTGGATGATAGTGTCCTGCAGGGTTAAGGGACGGCGTGGGCACTCCCAGGGCGACAGAGGGCACCTGGCCTTTAGAGAATTCCCTGGAAAATTCCCCGCCCAGGCCCCTGGTCCACAAGTCTATCCTGCGCACAGTGTCTGTGCCAGGCTGGGAGTGCTTCTGGGCAGTGTTCCCCAGCGGAAATCGCGTGGTCCTCTAGGTGGCAGGGAGGGCTCCTGTGTCCACGGACAGGTGCCCAGGGACCGTGTGGAACTGCTGTGACCTCTAAAGGGTGGGTCTGGTGAGCCGAGGGAGGCGTGTGCTTGGGAGCCTGAGTGCGCATGCGCGGCCCAGGTGTTGGCCCGAAACCAGGCAGACTCGGCTCGGAGAAAAGCCATCTCCTGGGGGCCTCCCCATGTTCCTCCACTCCCCAAGGAGGACCCCTTTACGGATGGAAGAAAAGGGGGATCTTCGCAGTGGTGGGGTCGGGCCAGAGGGGTCCGCGGGTTTGCCTCCACGTACGCCAGGTGCCCGCACACCGGGCCCAGGTGTTTGAGCCCCGTGGAGGCAGAGGGCTGCTTATTGCTGGATGCAAGTGTCCTGCGGGGTCAAGGAAGGGCATGGGCACTCCCGGGCGACACAGGGCACCGGGCCCTGAGAGAGTTCCATGGAAAATCCCCCGCCCAGGCCCCCGGTATCCAAGTCTGTCCTTAGCACACTGTCTGTGCGGGGCTGAGAGTGCTGCTGGGCAGTGTGGCCTAGGGGAAATGGCGCGGTGCTCTGAGTGGCAGGGAGGGCTTCTGTTTCCACGGACAGGTGCGCAGGGACCCTCTGAAACTGCTGTGACCTCTCAAGGGCGGGTCACCTGAACCCTCCAGGGTGGGACAGGTGACCTCCCAAGGGTGGGTCTCGAGACCCCTCAAGGGTGGGGCACGTGACCCCGCAAGGGTGGGTCTCGAGACCCCTCAAGGGTGGGGCACGTGACCCTCCAGGGTGGGTCACGAGACCCCTCAGGGGTGGGTCACGTGACCCCTCAGGTTTGGGTCACGTGACCCGTCAGGGGTGGGTCACGAGACCCCTCAGGGGTGGGTCACGTGACCCGTCAGGGGTGGGTCACGAGACCCCTCAGGGGTGGGTCACGTGACCCCTCAGGGTTGGGTCACGTGACCCGTCAGGGGTGGGTCACGAGACCCCTCAGGGGTGGGTCACGTGACCCGTCAGGGGTGGGTCACGTGACCGCTCAGGGGTGCGTCACGTGACCCCCCAGTGTTGGGTCACGTGACCCCTCAGGGGTGCGTCACGTGACCGCTCAGGGGTGCGTCACGTGACCCCTCAGGGGTGCGTCACGTGACCCCTCAGGGGTGCGTCACGTGACCCCTCAGGGGTGGGTCACGAGACCCCTCAGGGGTGGGTCACGTGACCCCTCAGGGGTGGGTCACGAGACCACTCAGGGGTGGGTCGCGTGACCCCTCAAGGGTGGGTCAGGAGACACCTCTAGTGTGGGTCCCGTGACCCGAGGGAGACTTGTGGTAGGGAGCCTGAGTGCCCATGCACGGCCCACATATAGGCCAGAAAGGAGCCAGCCGCGGCTCGGAGAAAAGCCATCTCCTGGGGGCCTCCCCGTGTTCTTCCACTCCTGAAGCGTGACCCCTTTACGGATGGAAGAAAAGGAGGATCTTCGCAGTGGTGGGGTCGGGCCTGAGGTGTCTGTTTGTTTTCCTCCATGTAGGCCAGTTGCTGGCACACCGGGCCCAGGTGTCCCTGCCCCATGTGGCTAGAGGGCCGCTTATGGCTGGAATCAGGTCTCCTGCGGGGGTCAAGGGACGGCTTGGACACTCAGCGGGCGAGAGAGGACGCCTGGTCATCAGACAGTCCCCTGGAAAATCCCCCGCCCAGGCCCCCGTTCCCCAAGTCTTTCCTGCGCACACTGTGTCTGAGGAGCTGGGAGAGCTGCTGGGAAGTGTGGCCCATGGGAAATCGCGCGGTCCTCTGGGTGGCGGGGTGGGCTTCCGTTTCCATACAGGTGCCTAGGGACCCTGTGCAAATGGTCTGACAGCTCAAGGGTGGGTCAGGTGAGCCGAGGGAGGCGTGTGCTTGGGAGCCTGTGTGCGCATGCGCGGCCCACGAATAGACCCGAAAGGAGCCAGCCGCGGCTCGGAGAAAAGCCATCTCCTGGGGGTCTCCCCATGTTCCTCCAGTCCCCAAGGAGCACCCCTTTACGGATGGAAGAAATGGGGGATCTTCGCAGTGGTGGGTTCGGGCCAGAGGGGTCGGCGGGTTTGCCTGCACGTACGCCAGGTGCTCGCACAACGGGCCCAGGTGTTTGAGCCCCGTGGAGGCAGAGGGCTGCTTATTGCTGGATGATAGTGTCCTGCAGGGTTAAGGGACGGCGTGGGCACTCCCAGGGCGACAGAGGGCACCTGGCCTTTAGAGAATTCCCTGGAAAATTCCCCGCCCAGGCCCCTGGTCCACAACTCTATCCTGCGCACAGTGTCTGTGCCAGGCTGGGAGTGCTTCTGGGCAGTGTTCCCCAGCGGAAATCGCGTGGTCCTCTAGGTGGCAGGGAGGGCTCCTGTGTCCACGGACAGGTGCCCAGGGACCGTGTGGAACTGCTGTGACCTCTAAAGGGTGGGTCTGGTGAGCCGAGGGAGGCGTGTGCTTGGGAGCCTGAGTGCGCATGCGCGGCCCAGGTGTTGGCCCGAAACCAGGCAGACTCGGCTCGGAGAAAAGCCATCTCCTGGGGGCCTCCCCATGTTCCTCCACTCCCCAAGGAGGACCCCTTTACGGATGGAAGAAAAGGGGGATCTTCGCAGTGGTGGGTTCGGGCCAGAGGGGTCCGCGGGTTTGCCTCCACGTACGCCAGGTGCCCGCACACCGGGCCCAGGTGTTTGAGCCCCGTGGAGGCAGAGGGCTGCTTATTGCTGGATGCAAGTGTCCTGCGGGGTCAAGGAAGGGCATGGGCACTCCCGGGCGACACAGGGCACCGGGCCCTGAGAGAGTTCCATGGAAAATCCCCCGCCCAGGCCCCCGGTATCCAAGTCTGTCCTTAGCACACTGTCTGTGCGGGGCTGAGAGTGCTGCTGGGCAGTGTGGCCTAGGGGAAATGGCGCGGTGCTCTGAGTGGCAGGGAGGGCTTCTGTTTCCACGGACAGGTGCGCAGGGACCCTCTGAAACTGCTGTGACCTCTCAAGGGCGGGTCACCTGACCCCTCCAGGGTGGGACAGGTGACCTCCCAAGGGTGGGTCTAGAGACCCCTCAAGGGTGGGGCACGTGACCCCGCAAGGGTGGGTCTCGAGACCCCTCAAGGGTGGGGCACGTGACCCTCCAGGGTGGGTCTCGAGACCCCTCAAGGGTGGGGCACGTGACCCTCCAGGTTTGGGTCACGTGACCCGTCAGGGGTGGGTCACGAGACCCCTCAGGGGTGGGTCACGTGACCCGGCAGGGGTGGGTCACGTGACCCCTCAGGGGTGCGTCACGTAACCCCCCAGGGGTGCGTCAGGTGACCCCTCAGGGGTGTGTCACATGACCCCTCAGGGGTGGGTCACGAGACCCCTCAGGGGTGGGTCACGTGACCCCTCAGGGTTGCGTCACGTGATCCCTCAGGGGTGGGTCACGTGACCCCTCAGGGGTGGGTCACGAGACTCCTCAGGGGTGGGTCACGTGACCCCTCAGGTGTGGGTCACGAGACCACTCAGGGGTGGGTCGCGTGACCCCTCAAGGGTGGGTCAGGAGACACCTCTAGTGTGGGTCCCGTGACCCGAGGGAGGCTTGTGGTAGGGAGCCTGAGTGCGCATGCACGGCCCACATATAGGCCAGAAAGGAGCCAGCCGCGGCTCGGAGAAAAGCCATCTCCTGGGGGCCTCCCCGTGTTCTTCCACTCCTGAAGCGTGACCCCTTTACGGATGGAAGAAAAGGGGGATCTTCGCAGTGGTGGGGTCGGGCCTGAGGTGTCTGTTTGTTTGCCTCCATGTAGGCCAGTTGCTGGCACACCGGGCCCAGGTGTCCCTGCCCCATGTGGCTAGAGGGCCGCTTATGGCAGGAATCAGGTCTCCTGCGGGGGTCAAGGGACGGCTTGGACACTCACCGGGCGAGAGAGGACGCCTGGTCATCAGACAGCCCCCTGGAAAATCCCCCGCCCAGGCCCCCGTTCCCCAAGTCTTTCCTGCGCACACTGTGTCTGAGGAGCTGGGAGAGCTGCTGGGAAGTGTGGCCCATGGGAAATCGCGGGGTCCTCTGGGTGGCGGGGTGGGCTTCCGTTTCCAGACAGGTGCCTAGGGACCCTGTGCAAATGGTCTGACAGCTCAAGGGTGGGTCAGGTGAGCCGAGGGAGGCGTGTGCTTGGGAGCCTGAGTGCGCATGCGTGGCCCACGAATAGGCCCGAAAGGAGCCAGCCGCGGCTCGGAGAAAAGCCATCTCCTGGGGGTCTCCCCATGTTCCTCCAGTCCCCAAGGAGCACCCCTTTACGGATGGAAGAAATGGGGGATCTTCGCAGTGGTGGGTTCGGGACAGAGGGGTCGGCGGGTTTGCCTGCACGTACGCCAGGTGCTCGCACAACGGGCCCAGGTGTTTGAGCCCCGTGGAGGCAGAGGGCTGCTTATTGCTGGATGATAGTGTCCTGCAGGGTTAAGGGACGGCGTGGGCACTCCCAGGGCGACAGAGGGCACCTGGCCTTTAGAGAATTCCCTGGAAAATTCCCCGCCCAGGCCCCTGGTCCACAAGTCTATCCTGCGCACAGTGTCTGTGCCAGGCTGGGAGTGCTTCTGGGCAGTGTTCCCCAGCGGAAATCGCGTGGTCCTCTAGGTGGCAGGGAGGGCTCCTGTGTCCACGGACAGGTGCCCAGGGACCGTGTGGAACTGCTGTGACCTCTAAAGGGTGGGTCTGGTGAGCCGAGGGAGGCGTGTGCTTGGGAGCCTGAGTGCGCATGCGCGGCCCAGGTGTTGGCCCGAAACCAGGCAGACTCGGCTCGGAGAAAAGCCATCTCCTGGGGGCCTCCCCATGTTCCTCCACTCCCCAAGGAGGACCCCTTTACGGATGGAAGAAAAGGGGGATCTTCGCAGTGGTGGGGTCGGGCCAGAGGGGTCCGCGGGTTTGCCTCCACGTACGCCAGGTGCCCGCACACCGGGCCCAGGTGTTTGAGCCCCGTGGAGGCAGAGGGCTGCTTATTGCTGGATGCAAGTGTCCTGCGGGGTCAAGGAAGGGCATGGGCACTCCCGGGCGACACAGGGCACCGGGCCCTGAGAGAGTTCCATGGAAAATCCCCCGCCCAGGCCCCCGGTATCCAAGTCTGTCCTTAGCACACTGTCTGTGCGGGGCTGAGAGTGCTGCTGGGCAGTGTGGCCTAGGGGAAATGGCGCGGTGCTCTGAGTGGCAGGGAGGGCTTCTGTTTCCACGGACAGGTGCGCAGGGACCCTCTGAAACTGCTGTGACCTCTCAAGGGCGGGTCACCTGAACCCTCCAGGGTGGGACAGGTGACCTCCCAAGGGTGGGTCTCGAGACCCCTCAAGGGTGGGGCACGTGACCCCGCAAGGGTGGGTCTCGAGACCCCTCAAGGGTGGGGCACGTGACCCTCCAGGGTGGGTCACGAGACCCCTCAGGGGTGGGTCACGTGACCCCTCAGGGTTGGGTCACGTGACCCGTCAGGGGTGGGTCACGAGACCCCTCAGGGGTGGGTCACGTGACCCGTCAGGGGTGGGTCACGAGACCCCTCAGGGGTGCGTCACGTGACCCCTCAGGGGTGGGTCACGTGACCCCTCAGGGGTGGGTCACGAGACTCCTCAGGGGTGGGTCACGTGACCCCTCAGGTGTGGGTCACGAGACCCCTCAGGGGTGCGTCACGTGACCCCTCAGGGGTGGGTCACGTGACCCCTCAGGTGTGGGTCACGAGACCACTCAGGGGTGGGTCGCGTGACCCCTCAGGGGTGGGTCACGTGACCCCTCAGGGGTGGGTCACGAGACTCCTCAGGGGTGGGTCACGTGACCCCTCAGGTGTGGGTCACGAGACCACTCAGGGGTGGGTCGCGTGACCCCTCAAGGGTGGGTCAGGAGACACCTCTAGTGTGGGTCCCGTGACCCGAGGGAGACTTGTGGTAGGGAGCCTGAGTGCGCATGCACGGCCCACATATAGGCCAGAAAGGAGCCAGCCGCGGCTCGGAGAAAAGCCATCTCCTGGGGGCCTCCCCGTGTTCTTCCACTCCTGAAGCGTGACCCCTTTACGGATGGAAGAAAAGGGGGATCTTCGCAGTGGTGGGGTCGGGCCTGAGGTGTCTGTTTGTTTGCCTCCATGTAGGCCAGTTGCTGGCACACCGGGCCCAGGTGTCCCTGCCCCATGTGGCTAGAGGGCCGCTTATGGCAGGAATCAGGTCTCCTGCGGGGGTCAAGGGACGGCTTGGACACTCAGCGGGCGAGAGAGGACGCCTGGTCATCAGACAGCCCCCTGGAAAATCCCCCGCCCAGGCCCCCGTTCCCCAAGTCTTTCCTGCGCACACTGTGTCTGAGGAGCTGGGAGAGCTGCTGGGAAGTGTGGCCCATGGGAAATC
This sequence comes from Desmodus rotundus, assembly GCF_022682495.2. Taxonomy (NCBI): domain Eukaryota; kingdom Metazoa; phylum Chordata; class Mammalia; order Chiroptera; family Phyllostomidae; genus Desmodus; species Desmodus rotundus. The sequence continues at coordinate 788,412 of NW_026527247.1, read as the reverse complement.
GCGCGGTCCTCTGGGTGGCGGGGTGGGCTTCCGTTTCCAGACAGGTGCCTAGGGACCCTGTGCAAATGGTCTGACAGCTCAAGGGTGGGTCCGGTGAGCCGAGGGAGGCGTGTGCTTGGGAGCCTGAGTGCGCATGCGCGGCCCACGAATAGGCCCGAAAGGAGCCAGCCGCGGCTCGGAGAAAAGCCATCTCCTGGGGGTCTCCCCATGTTCCTCCAGTCCCCAAGGAGCACCCCTTTACGGATGGAAGAAATGGGGGATCTTCGCAGTGGTGGGTTCGGGCCAGAGGGGTCGGCGGGTTTGCCTGCACGTACTCCAGGTGCTCGCACAACGGGCCCAGGTGTTTGAGCCCCGTGGAGGCAGAGGGCTGCTTATTGCTGGATGATAGTGTCCTGCAGGGTTAAGGGACGGCGTGGGCACTCCCAGGGCGACAGAGGGCACCTGGCCTTTAGAGAATTCCCTGGAAAATTCCCCGCCCAGGCCCCTGGTCCACAAGTCTATCCTGCGCACAGTGTCTGTGCCAGGCTGGGAGTGCTTCTGGGCAGTGTTCCCCAGCGGAAATCGCGTGGTCCTCTAGGTGGCAGGGAGGGCTCCTGTGTCCACGGACAGGTGCCCAGGGACCGTGTGGAACTGCTGTGACCTCTAAAGGGTGGGTCTGGTGAGCCGAGGGAGGCGTGTGCTTGGGAGCCTGAGTGCGCATGCGCGGCCCAGGTGTTGGCCCGAAACCAGGCAGACTCGGCTCGGAGAAAAGCCATCTCCTGGGGGCCTCCCCATGTTCCTCCACTCCCCAAGGAGGACCCCTTTACGGATGGAAGAAAAGGGGGATCTTCGCAGTGGTGGGTTCGGGCCAGAGGGGTCCGCGGGTTTGCCTCCACGTACGCCAGGTGCCCGCACACCGGGCCCAGGTGTTTGAGCCCCGTGGAGGCAGAGGGCTGCTTATTGCTGGATGCAAGTGTCCTGCGGGGTCAAGGAAGGGCATGGGCACTCCCGGGCGACACAGGGCACCGGGCCCTGAGAGAGTTCCATGGAAAATCCCCCGCCCAGGCCCCCGGTATCCAAGTCTGTCCTTAGCACACTGTCTGTGCGGGGCTGAGAGTGCTGCTGGGCAGTGTGGCCTAGGGGAAATGGCGCGGTGCTCTGAGTGGCAGGGAGGGCTTCTGTTTCCACGGACAGGTGCGCAGGGACCCTCTGAAACTGCTGTGACCTCTCAAGGGCGGGTCACCTGACCCCTCCAGGGTGGGACAGGTGACCTCCCAAGGGTGGGTCTCGAGACCCCTCAAGGGTGGGGCACGTGACCCCGCAAGGGTGAGTCTCGAGACCCCTCAAGGGTGGGGCACGTGACCCTCCAGGGTGGGTCACGAGACCCCTCAGGGGTGGGTCACGTGACCCCTCAGGGTTGGGTCACGTGACCCGTCAGGGGTGGGTCACGTGACCCCTCAGGGGTGGGTCACGTGACCCCTCAGGGGTGGGTCACATGACCCCTCAGGGGTGCGTCACGTGACCCCCCAGGGGTGCGTCACGTGACCCCTCAGGGGTGGGTCACATGACCCCTCAGGGGTGGGTCACGAGACCCCTCAGGGGTGGGTCATGTGACCCCTCAGGTGTGCGTCACGTGACCCCTCAGGGGTGGGTCACGTGACCCCTCAGGGGTGCGTCACGTGACCCCTCAGGGGTGGGTCACGTGACCCCTCAGGTGTGGGTCAGGAGACTCCTCAGGGGTGGGTCACGTGACCCCTCAGCTGTGGGTCACCAGACCACTCAGGGGTGGGTCGCGTGACCCCTCAAGGGTGGGTCAGGAGACACCTCTAGTGTGGGTCCCGTGACCCGAGGGAGGCTTGTGGTAGGGAGCCTGAGTGCGCATGCACGCCCCACATATAGGCCAGAAAGGAGCCAGCCGCGGCTCGGAGAAAAGCCATCTCCTGGGGGCCTCCCCGTGTTCTTCCACTCCTGAAGCGTGACCCCTTTACGGATGGAAGAAAAGGGGGATCTTCGCAGTGGTGGGGTCGGGCCTGAGGTGTCTGTTTGTTTGCCTCCATGTAGGCCAGTTGCTGGCACACCGGGCCCAGGTGTCCCTGCCCCATGTGGCTAGAGGGCCGCTTATGGCAGGAATCAGGTCTCCTGCGGGGGTCAAGGGACGGCTTGGACACTCACCGGGCGAGAGAGGACGCCTGGTCATCAGACAGCCCCCTGGAAAATCCCCCGCCCAGGCCCCCGTTCCCCAAGTCTTTCCTGCGCACACTGTGTCTGAGGAGCTGGGAGAGCTGCTGGGAAGTGTGGCCCATGGGAAATCGCGCGGTCCTCTGGGTGGCGGGGTGGGCTTCCGTTTTCAGACAGGTGCCTAGGGACCCTGTGCAAAATGTCTGACAGCTCAAGCGTGGGTCAGGTGAGCCGAGGGAGGCGTGTGCTTGGGAGCCTGAGTGCGCATGCGCGGCCCACGAATAGGCCCGAAAGGAGCCAGCCGCGGCTCGGAGAAAAGCCATCTCCTGGGGGTCTCCCCATGTTCCTCCAGTCCCCAAGGAGCACCCCTTTACGGATGGAAGAAATGGGGGATCTTCGCAGTGGTGGGTTCGGGCCAGAGGGGTCGGCGGGTTTGCCTGCACGTACGCCAGGTGCTCGCACAACGGGCCCAGGTGTTTGAGCCCCGTGGAGGCAGAGGGCTGCTTATTGCTGGATGATAGTGTCCTGCAGGGTTAAGGGACGGCGTGGGCACTCCCAGGGCGACAGAGGGCACCTGGCCTTTAGAGAATTCCCTGGAAAATTCCCCGCCCAGGCCCCAGGTCCACAAGTCTATCCTGCGCACAGTGTCTGTGCCAGGCTGGGAGTGCTTCTGGGCAGTGTTCCCCAGCGGAAATCGCGTGGTCCTCTAGGTGGCAGGGAGGGCTCCTGTGTCCACGGACAGGTGCCCAGGGACCGTGTGGAACTGCTGTGACCTCTAAAGGGTGGGTCTGGTGAGCCGAGGGAGGCGTGTGCTTGGGAGCCTGAGTGCGCATGCGCGGCCCAGGTGTTGGCCCGAAACCAGGCAGACTCGGCTCGGAGAAAAGCCATCTCCTGGGGGCCTCCCCGTGTTCTTCCACTCCTGAAGCGTGACCCCTTTACGGATGGAAGAAAAGGAGGATCTTCGCAGTGGTGGGGTCGGGCCTGAGGTGTCTGTTTGTTTTCCTCCATGTAGGCCAGTTGCTGGCACACCGGGCCCAGGTGTCCCTGCCCCATGTGGCTAGAGGGCCGCTTATGACTGGAATCAGGTCTCATGCGGGGGTCAAGGGACGGCTTGGACACTCAGCGGGCGAGAGAGGACGCCTGGTCATCAGACAGTCCCCTGGAAAATCCCCCGCCCAGTCCCCCGTTCCCCAAGTCTTTCCTGCGCACACTGTGTCTGAGGAGCTGGGAGAGCTGCTGGGAAGTGTGGCCCATGGGAAATCGCGCGGTCCTCTGGGTGGCGGGGTGGGCTTCCGTTTCCATACAGGTGCCTAGGGACCCTGTGCAAATGGTCTGACAGCTCAAGGGTGGGTCAGGTGAGCCGAGGGAGGCGTGTGCTTGGGAGCCTGAGTGCGCATGCGCGGCCCACGAATAGACCCGAAAGGAGCCAGCCGCGGCTCGGAGAAAAGCCATCTCCTGGGGGTCTCCCCATGTTCCTCCAGTCCCCAAGGAGCACCCCTTTACGGATGGAAGAAATGGGGGATCTTCGCAGTGGTGGGTTCGGGCCAGAGGGGTCGGCGGGTTTGCCTGCACGTAAGCCAGGTGCTCGCACAACGGGCCCAGGTGTTTGAGCCCCGTGGAGGCAGAGGGCTGCTTATTGCTGGATGATAGTGTCCTGCAGGGTTAAGGGACGGCGTGGGCACTCCCAGGGCGACAGAGGGCACCTGGCCTTTAGAGAATTCCCTGGAAAATTCCCCGCCCAGGCCCCTGGTCCACAACTCTATCCTGCGCACAGTGTCTGTGCCAGGCTGGGAGTGCTTCTGGGCAGTGTTCCCCAGCGGAAATCGCGTGGTCCTCTAGGTGGCAGGGAGGGCTCCTGTGTCCACGGACAGGTGCCCAGGGACCGTGTGGAACTGCTGTGACCTCTAAAGGGTGGGTCTGGTGAGCCGAGGGAGGCGTGTGCTTGGGAGCCTGAGTGCGCATGCGCGGCCCAGGTGTTGGCCCGAAACCAGGCAGACTCGGCTCGGAGAAAAGCCATCTCCTGGGGGCCTCCCCATGTTCCTCCACTCCCCAAGGAGGACCCCTTTACGGATGGAAGAAAAGGGGGATCTTCGCAGTGGTGGGTTCGGGCCAGAGGGGTCCGCGGGTTTGCCTCCACGTACGCCAGGTGCCCGCACACCGGGCCCAGGTGTTTGAGCCCCGTGGAGGCAGAGGGCTGCTTATTGCTGGATGCAAGTGTCCTGCGGGGTCAAGGAAGGGCATGGGCACTCCCGGGCGACACAGGGCACCGGGCCCTGAGAGAGTTCCATGGAAAATCCCCCGCTCAGGCCCCCGGTATCCAAGTCTGTCCTTAGCACACTGTCTGTGCGGGGCTGAGAGTGCTGCTGGGCAGTGTGGCCTAGGGGAAATGGCGCGGTGCTCTGAGTGGCAGGGAGGGCTTCTGTTTCCACGGACAGGTGCGCAGGGACCCTCTGAAACTGCTGTGACCTCTCAAGGGCGGGTCACCTGACCCCTCCAGGGTGGGACAGGTGACCTCCCAAGGGTGGGTCTAGAGACCCCTCAAGGGTGGGGCACGTGACCCCGCAAGGGTGGGTCTCGAGACCCCTCAAGGGTGGGGCACGTGACCCGTCAGGGGTGGGTCACGTGACCCCTCAGGGGTGCGTCACGTGACCCCCCAGGGGTGCGTCACGTGACCCCTCAGTGGTGGGTCACGTGACCCCTCAGGGGTGGGTCACGAGACCCCTCAGGGGTGGGTCACGTGACCCCCCAGGGGTGCGTCACGTGACCCCTCAGGGGTGCGTCACGTGACCCCTCAGGGGTGGGTCACGTGACCCCTCAGGGGTGCGTCACGTGACCCCTCAGGGGTGGGTCACGTGACCTCTCAGGGGTGGGTCACGAGACTCCTCAGGGGTGGGTCACGTGACCCCTCAGGTGTGGGTCACGAGACCACTCAGGGGTGGGTCGCGTGACCCCTCAAGGGTGGGTCAGGAGACACCTCTAGTGTGGGTCCCGTGACCCGAGGGAGACTTGTGGTAGGGAGCCTGAGTGCGCATGCACGTCCCACATATAGGCCAGAAAGGAGCCAGCCGCGGCTCGGAGAAAAGCCATCTCCTGGGGGCCTCCCCGTGTTCTTCCACTCCTGAAGCGTGACCCCTTTACGGATGGAAGAAAAGGGGGATCTTCGCAGTGGTGGGGTCGGGCCTGAGGTGTCTGTTTGTTTGCCTCCATGTAGGCCAGTTGCTGGCACACCGGGCCCAGGTGTCCCCGCCCCATGTGGCTAGAGGGCCGCTTATGGCAGGAATCAGGTCTCCTGCGGGGGTCAAGGGACGGCTTGGACACTCAGCGGGCGAGAGAGGACGCCTGGTCATCAGACAGCCCCCTGGAAAATCCCCCGCCCAGGCCCCCGTTCCCCAAGTCTTTCCTGCGCACACTGTGTCTGAGGAGCTGGGAGAGCTGTTGGGAAGTGTGGCCCATGGGAAATCGCGCGGTCCTCTGGGTGGCGGGGTGGGCTTCCGTTTCCAGACAGGTGCCTAGGGACCCTGTGCAAATGGTCTGACAGCTCAAGGGTGGGTCCGGTGAGCCGAGGGAGGCGTGTGCTTGGGAGCCTGAGTGCGCATGCGCGGCCCACGAATAGGCCCGAAAGGAGCCAGCCGCGGCTCGGAGAAAAGCCATCTCCTGGGGGTCTCCCCATGTTCCTCCAGTCCCCAAGGAGCACCCCTTTACGGATGGAAGAAATGGGGGATCTTCGCAGTGGTGGGTTCGGGCCAGAGGGGTCGGCGGGTTTGCCTGCACGTACGCCAGGTGCTCGCACAACGGGCCCAGGTGTTTGAGCCCCGTGGAGGCAGAGGGCTGCTTATTGCTGGATGATAGTGTCCTGCAGGGTTAAGGGACGGCGTGGGCACTCCCAGGGCGACAGAGGGCACCTGGCCTTTAGAGAATTCCCTGGAAAATTCCCCGCCCAGGCCCCTGGTCCACAAGTCTATCCTGCGCACAGTGTCTGTGCCAGGCTGGGAGTGCTTCTGGGCAGTGTTCCCCAGCGGAAATCGCGTGGTCCTCTAGGTGGCAGGGAGGGCTCCTGTGTCCACGGACAGGTGCCCAGGGACCGTGTGGAACTGCTGTGACCTCTAAAGGGTGGGTCTGGTGAGCCGAGGGAGGCGTGTGCTTGGGAGCCTGAGTGCGCATGCGCGGCCCAGGTGTTGGCCCGAAACCAGGCAGACTCGGCTCGGAGAAAAGCCATCTCCTGGGGGCCTCCCCATGTTCCTCCACTCCCCAAGGAGGACCCCTTTACGGATGGAAGAAAAGGGGGATCTTCGCAGTGGTGGGGTCGGGCCAGAGGGGTCCGCGGGTTTGCCTCCACGTACGCCAGGTGCCCGCACACCGGGCCCAGGTGTTTGAGCCCCGTGGAGGCAGAGGGCTGCTTATTGCTGGATGCAAGTGTCCTGCGGGGTCAAGGAAGGGCATGGGCACTCCCGGGCGACACAGGGCACCGGGCCCTGAGAGAGTTCCATGGAAAATCCCCCGCCCAGGCCCCCGGTATCCAAGTCTGTCCTTAGCACACTGTCTGTGCGGGGCTGAGAGTGCTGCTGGGCAGTGTGGCCTAGGGGAAATGGCGCGGTGCTCTGAGTGGCAGGGAGGGCTTCTGTTTCCACGGACAGGTGCGCAGGGACCCTCTGAAACTGCTGTGACCTCTCAAGGGCGGGTCACCTGAACCCTCCAGGGTGGGACAGGTGACCTCCCAAGGGTGGGTCTCGAGACCCCTCAAGGGTGGGGCACGTGACCCCGCAAGGGTGGGTCTCGAGACCCCTCAAGGGTGGGGCACGTGACCCTCCAGGGTGGGTCACGAGACCCCTCAGGGGTGGGTCACGTGACCCCTCAGGTTTGGGTCACGTGACCCGTCAGGGGTGGGTCACGAGACCCCTCAGGGGTGGGTCACGTGACCCGTCAGGGGTGGGTCACGAGACCCCTCAGGGGTGGGTCACGTGACCCCTCAGGGTTGGGTCACGTGACCCGTCAGGGGTGGGTCACGAGACCCCTCAGGGGTGGGTCACGTGACCCGTCAGGGGTGGGTCACGTGACCGCTCAGGGGTGCGTCACGTGACCCCCCAGGGTTGGGTCACGTGACCCCTCAGGGGTGCGTCACGTGACCGCTCAGGGGTGCGTCACGTGACCCCTCAGGGGTGCGTCACGTGACCCCTCAGGGGTGCGTCACGTGACCCCTCAGGGGTGGGTCACGAGACCCCTCAGGGGTGGGTCACGTGACCCCTCAGGGGTGGGTCACGAGACCACTCAGGGGTGGGTCGCGTGACCCCTCAAGGGTGGGTCAGGAGACACCTCTAGTGTGGGTCCCGTGACCCGAGGGAGACTTGTGGTAGGGAGCCTGAGTGCCCATGCACGGCCCACATATAGGCCAGAAAGGAGCCAGCCGCGGCTCGGAGAAAAGCCATCTCCTGGGGGCCTCCCCGTGTTCTTCCACTCCTGAAGCGTGACCCCTTTACGGATGGAAGAAAAGGAGGATCTTCGCAGTGGTGGGGTCGGGCCTGAGGTGTCTGTTTGTTTTCCTCCATGTAGGCCAGTTGCTGGCACACCGGGCCCAGGTGTCCCTGCCCCATGTGGCTAGAGGGCCGCTTATGGCTGGAATCAGGTCTCCTGCGGGGGTCAAGGGACGGCTTGGACACTCAGCGGGCGAGAGAGGACGCCTGGTCATCAGACAGTCCCCTGGAAAATCCCCCGCCCAGGCCCCCGTTCCCCAAGTCTTTCCTGCGCACACTGTGTCTGAGGAGCTGGGAGAGCTGCTGGGAAGTGTGGCCCATGGGAAATCGCGCGGTCCTCTGGGTGGCGGGGTGGGCTTCCGTTTCCATACAGGTGCCTAGGGACCCTGTGCAAATGGTCTGACAGCTCAAGGGTGGGTCAGGTGAGCCGAGGGAGGCGTGTGCTTGGGAGCCTGAGTGCGCATGCGCGGCCCACGAATAGACCCGAAAGGAGCCAGCCGCGGCTCGGAGAAAAGCCATCTCCTGGGGGTCTCCCCATGTTCCTCCAGTCCCCAAGGAGCACCCCTTTACGGATGGAAGAAATGGGGGATCTTCGCAGTGGTGGGTTCGGGCCAGAGGGGTCGGCGGGTTTGCCTGCACGTACGCCAGGTGCTCGCACAACGGGCCCAGGTGTTTGAGCCCCGTGGAGGCAGAGGGCTGCTTATTGCTGGATGATAGTGTCCTGCAGGGTTAAGGGACGGCGTGGGCACTCCCAGGGCGACAGAGGGCACCTGGCCTTTAGAGAATTCCCTGGAAAATTCCCCGCCCAGGCCCCTGGTCCACAACTCTATCCTGCGCACAGTGTCTGTGCCAGGCTGGGAGTGCTTCTGGGCAGTGTTCCCCAGCGGAAATCGCGTGGTCCTCTAGGTGGCAGGGAGGGCTCCTGTGTCCACGGACAGGTGCCCAGGGACCGTGTGGAACTGCTGTGACCTCTAAAGGGTGGGTCTGGTGAGCCGAGGGAGGCGTGTGCTTGGGAGCCTGAGTGCGCATGCGCGGCCCAGGTGTTGGCCCGAAACCAGGCAGACTCGGCTCGGAGAAAAGCCATCTCCTGGGGGCCTCCCCATGTTCCTCCACTCCCCAAGGAGGACCCCTTTACGGATGGAAGAAAAGGGGGATCTTCGCAGTGGTGGGTTCGGGCCAGAGGGGTCCGCGGGTTTGCCTCCACGTACGCCAGGTGCCCGCACACCGGGCCCAGGTGTTTGAGCCCCGTGGAGGCAGAGGGCTGCTTATTGCTGGATGCAAGTGTCCTGCGGGGTCAAGGAAGGGCATGGGCACTCCCGGGCGACACAGGGCACCGGGCCCTGAGAGAGTTCCATGGAAAATCCCCCGCCCAGGCCCCCGGTATCCAAGTCTGTCCTTAGCACACTGTCTGTGCGGGGCTGAGAGTGCTGCTGGGCAGTGTGGCCTAGGGGAAATGGCGTGGTGCTCTGAGTGGCAGGGAGGGCTTCTGTTTCCACGGACAGGTGCGCAGGGACCCTCTGAAACTGCTGTGACCTCTCAAGGGCGGGTCACCTGACCCCTCCAGGGTGGGACAGGTGACCTCCCAAGGGTGGGTCTAGAGACCCCTCAAGGGTGGGGCACGTGACCCCGCAAGGGTGGGTCTCGAGACCCCTCAAGGGTGGGGCACGTGACCCTCCAGGGTGGGTCTCGAGACCCCTCAAGGGTGGGGCACGTGACCCTCCAGGTTTGGGTCACGTGACCCGTCAGGGGTGGGTCACGAGACCCCTCAGGGGTGGGTCACGTGACCCGGCAGGGGTGGGTCACGTGACCCCTCAGGGGTGCGTCACGTAACCCCCCAGGGGTGCGTCAGGTGACCCCTCAGGGGTGTGTCACGTGACCCCTCAGGGGTGGGTCACGAGACCCCTCAGGGGTGGGTCACGTGACCCCTCAGGGTTGCGTCACGTGATCCCTCAGGGGTGGGTCACGTGACCCCTCAGGGGTGGGTCACGAGACTCCTCAGGGGTGGGTCACGTGACCCCTCAGGTGTGGGTCACGAGACCACTCAGGGGTGGGTCGCGTGACCCCTCAAGGGTGGGTCAGGAGACACCTCTAGTGTGGGTCCCGTGACCCGAGGGAGGCTTGTGGTAGGGAGCCTGAGTGCGCATGCACGGCCCACATATAGGCCAGAAAGGAGCCAGCCGCGGCTCGGAGAAAAGCCATCTCCTGGGGGCCTCCCCGTGTTCTTCCACTCCTGAAGCGTGACCCCTTTACGGATGGAAGAAAAGGGGGATCTTCGCAGTGGTGGGGTCGGGCCTGAGGTGTCTGTTTGTTTGCCTCCATGTAGGCCAGTTGCTGGCACACCGGGCCCAGGTGTCCCTGCCCCATGTGGCTAGAGGGCCGCTTATGGCAGGAATCAGGTCTCCTGCGGGGGTCAAGGGACGGCTTGGACACTCACCGGGCGAGAGAGGACGCCTGGTCATCAGACAGCCCCCTGGAAAATCCCCCGCCCAGGCCCCCGTTCCCCAAGTCTTTCCTGCGCACACTGTGTCTGAGGAGCTGGGAGAGCTGCTGGGAAGTGTGGCCCATGGGAAATCGCGGGGTCCTCTGGGTGGCGGGGTGGGCTTCCGTTTCCAGACAGGTGCCTAGGGACCCTGTGCAAATGGTCTGACAGCTCAAGGGTGGGTCAGGTGAGCCGAGGGAGGCGTGTGCTTGGGAGCCTGAGTGCGCATGCGTGGCCCACGAATAGGCCCGAAAGGAGCCAGCCGCGGCTCGGAGAAAAGCCATCTCCTGGGGGTCTCCCCATGTTCCTCCAGTCCCCAAGGAGCACCCCTTTACGGATGGAAGAAATGGGGGATCTTCGCAGTGGTGGGTTCGGGACAGAGGGGTCGGCGGGTTTGCCTGCACGTACGCCAGGTGCTCGCACAACGGGCCCAGGTGTTTGAGCCCCGTGGAGGCAGAGGGCTGCTTATTGCTGGATGATAGTGTCCTGCAGGGTTAAGGGACGGCGTGGGCACTCCCAGGGCGACAGAGGGCACCTGGCCTTTAGAGAATTCCCTGGAAAATTCCCCGCCCAGGCCCCTGGTCCACAAGTCTATCCTGCGCACAGTGTCTGTGCCAGGCTGGGAGTGCTTCTGGGCAGTGTTCCCCAGCGGAAATCGCGTGGTCCTCTAGGTGGCAGGGAGGGCTCCTGTGTCCACGGACAGGTGCCCAGGGACCGTGTGGAACTGCTGTGACCTCTAAAGGGTGGGTCTGGTGAGCCGAGGGAGGCGTGTGCTTGGGAGCCTGAGTGCGCATGCGCGGCCCAGGTGTTGGCCCGAAACCAGGCAGACTCGGCTCGGAGAAAAGCCATCTCCTGGGGGCCTCCCCATGTTCCTCCACTCCCCAAGGAGGACCCCTTTACGGATGGAAGAAAAGGGGGATCTTCGCAGTGGTGGGGTCGGGCCAGAGGGGTCCGCGGGTTTGCCTCCACGTACGCCAGGTGCCCGCACACCGGGCCCAGGTGTTTGAGCCCCGTGGAGGCAGAGGGCTGCTTATTGCTGGATGCAAGTGTCCTGCGGGGTCAAGGAAGGGCATGGGCACTCCCGGGCGACACAGGGCACCGGGCCCTGAGAGAGTTCCATGGAAAATCCCCCGCCCAGGCCCCCGGTATCCAAGTCTGTCCTTAGCACACTGTCTGTGCGGGGCTGAGAGTGCTGCTGGGCAGTGTGGCCTAGGGGAAATGGCGCGGTGCTCTGAGTGGCAGGGAGGGCTTCTGTTTCCACGGACAGGTGCGCAGGGACCCTCTGAAACTGCTGTGACCTCTCAAGGGCGGGTCACCTGAACCCTCCAGGGTGGGACAGGTGACCTCCCAAGGGTGGGTCTCGAGACCCCTCAAGGGTGGGGCACGTGACCCCGCAAGGGTGGGTCTCGAGACCCCTCAAGGGTGGGGCACGTGACCCTCCAGGGTGGGTCACGAGACCCCTCAGGGGTGGGTCACGTGACCCCTCAGGGTTGGGTCACGTGACCCGTCAGGGGTGGGTCACGAGACCCCTCAGGGGTGGGTCACGTGACCCGTCAGGGGTGGGTCACGAGACCCCTCAGGGGTGCGTCACGTGACCCCTCAGGGGTGGGTCACGTGACCCCTCAGGGGTGGGTCACGAGACTCCTCAGGGGTGGGTCACGTGACCCCTCAGGTGTGGGTCACGAGACCCCTCAGGGGTGCGTCACGTGACCCCTCAGGGGTGGGTCACGTGACCCCTCAGGTGTGGGTCACGAGACCACTCAGGGGTGGGTCGCGTGACCCCTCAGGGGTGGGTCACGTGACCCCTCAGGGGTGGGTCACGAGACTCCTCAGGGGTGGGTCACGTGACCCCTCAGGTGTGGGTCACGAGACCACTCAGGGGTGGGTCGCGTGACCCCTCAAGGGTGGGTCAGGAGACACCTCTAGTGTGGGTCCCGTGACCCGAGGGAGACTTGTGGTAGGGAGCCTGAGTGCGCATGCACGGCCCACATATAGGCCAGAAAGGAGCCAGCCGCGGCTCGGAGAAAAGCCATCTCCTGGGGGCCTCCCCGTGTTCTTCCACTCCTGAAGCGTGACCCCTTTACGGATGGAAGAAAAGGGGGATCTTCGCAGTGGTGGGGTCGGGCCTGAGGTGTCTGTTTGTTTGCCTCCATGTAGGCCAGTTGCTGGCACACCGGGCCCAGGTGTCCCTGCCCCATGTGGCTAGAGGGCCGCTTATGGCAGGAATCAGGTCTCCTGCGGGGGTCAAGGGACGGCTTGGACACTCAGCGGGCGAGAGAGGACGCCTGGTCATCAGACAGCCCCCTGGAAAATCCCCCGCCCAGGCCCCCGTTCCCCAAGTCTTTCCTGCGCACACTGTGTCTGAGGAGCTGGGAGAGCTGCTGGGAAGTGTGGCCCATGGGAAATCGCGCGGTCCTCTGGGTGGCGGGGTGGGCTTCCGTTTCCAGACAGGTGCCTAGGGACCCTGTGCAAATGGTCTGACAGCTCAAGGGTGGGTCCGGTGAGCCGAGGGAGGCGTGTGCTTGGGAGCCTGAGTGCGCATGCGCGGCCCACGAATAGGCCCGAAAGGAGCCAGCCGCGGCTCGGAGAAAAGCCATCTCCTGGGGGTCTCCCCATGTTCCTCCAGTCCCCAAGGAGCACCCCTTTACGGATGGAAGAAATGGGGGATCTTCGCAGTGGTGGGTTCGGGCCAGAGGGGTCGGCGGGTTTGCCTGCACGTACTCCAGGTGCTCGCACAACGGGCCCAGGTGTTTGAGCCCCGTGGAGGCAGAGGGCTGCTTATTGCTGGATGATAGTGTCCTGCAGGGTTAAGGGACGGCGTGGGCACTCCCAGGGCGACAGAGGGCACCTGGCCTTTAGAGAATTCCCTGGAAAATTCCCCGCCCAGGCCCCTGGTCCACAAGTCTATCCTGCGCACAGTGTCTGTGCCAGGCTGGGAGTGCTTCTGGGCAGTGTTCCCCAGCGGAAATCGCGTGGTCCTCTAGGTGGCAGGGAGGGCTCCTGTGTCCACGGACAGGTGCCCAGGGACCGTGTGGAACTGCTGTGACCTCTAAAGGGTGGGTCTGGTGAGCCGAGGGAGGCGTGTGCTTGGGAGCCTGAGTGCGCATGCGCGGCCCAGGTGTTGGCCCGAAACCAGGCAGACTCGGCTCGGAGAAAAGCCATCTCCTGGGGGCCTCCCCATGTTCCTCCACTCCCCAAGGAGGACCCCTTTACGGATGGAAGAAAAGGGGGATCTTCGCAGTGGTGGGTTCGGGCCAGAGGGGTCCGCGGGTTTGCCTCCACGTACGCCAGGTGCCCGCACACCGGGCCCAGGTGTTTGAGCCCCGTGGAGGCAGAGGGCTGCTTATTGCTGGATGCAAGTGTCCTGCGGGGTCAAGGAAGGGCATGGGCACTCCCGGGCGACACAGGGCACGGGGCCCTGAGAGAGTTCCATGGAAAATCCCCCGCCCAGGCCCCCGGTATCCAAGTCTGTCCTTAGCACACTGTCTGTGCGGGGCTGAGAGTGCTGCTGGGCAGTGTGGCCTAGGGGAAATGGCGCGGTGCTCTGAGTGGCAGGGAGGGCTTCTGTTTCCACGGACAGGTGCGCAGGGACCCTCTGAAACTGCTGTGACCTCTCAAGGGCGGGTCACCTGACCCCTCCAGGGTGGGACAGGTGACCTCCCAAGGGTGGGTCTCGAGACCCCTCAAGGGTGGGGCACGTGACCCCGCAAGGGTGGGTCTCGAGACCCCTCAAGGGTGGGGCACGTGACCCTCCAGGGTGGGTCACGAGACCCCTCAGGGGTGGGTCACGTGACCCCTCAGGGTTGGGTCACGTGACCCGTCAGGGGTGGGTCACGAGACCCCTCAGGGGTGGGTCACGTGACCCGTCAGGGGTGGGTCACGAGACCCCTCAGGGGTGCGTCACGTGACCCCTCAGGGGTGGGTCACGTGACCCCTCAGGGGTGGGTCACGAGACTCCTCAGGGGTGGGTCACGTGACCCCTCAGGTGTGGGTCACGAGACCCCTCAGGGGTGCGTCACGTGACCCCTCAGGGGTGGGTCACGTGACCCCTCAGGTGTGGGTCACGAGACCACTCAGGGGTGGGTCGCGTGACCCCTCAGGGGTGGGTCACGTGACCCCTCAGGGGTGGGTCACGAGACTCCTCAGGGGTGGGTCACGTGACCCCTCAGGTGTGGGTCACGAGACCACTCAGGGGTGGGTCGCGTGACCCCTCAAGGGTGGGTCAGGAGACACCTCTAGTGTGGGTCCCGTGACCCGAGGGAGACTTGTGGTAGGGAGCCTGAGTGCGCATGCACGGCCCACATATAGGCCAGAAAGGAGCCAGCCGCGGCTCGGAGAAAAGCCATCTCCTGGGGGCCTCCCCGTGTTCTTCCACTCCTGAAGCGTGACCCCTTTACGGATGGAAGAAAAGGGGGATCTTCGCAGTGGTGGGGTCGGGCCTGAGGTGTCTGTTTGTTTGCCTCCATGTAGGCCAGTTGCTGGCACACCGGGCCCAGGTGTCCCTGCCCCATGTGGCTAGAGGGCCGCTTATGGCAGGAATCAGGTCTCCTGCGGGGGTCAAGGGACGGCTTGGACACTCAGCGGGCGAGAGAGGACGCCTGGTCATCAGACAGCCCCCTGGAAAATCCCCCGCCCAGGCCCCCGTTCCCCAAGTCTTTCCTGCGCACACTGTGTCTGAGGAGCTGGGAGAGCTGCTGGGAAGTGTGGCCCATGGGAAATCGCGCGGTCCTCTGGGTGGCGGGGTGGGCTTCCGTTTCCAGACAGGTGCCTAGGGACCCTGTGCAAATGGTCTGACAGCTCAAGGGTGGGTCCGGTGAGCCGAGGGAGGCGTGTGCTTGGGAGCCTGAGTGCGCATGCGCGGCCCACGAATAGGCCCGAAAGGAGCCAGCCGCGGCTCGGAGAAAAGCCATCTCCTGGGGGTCTCCCCATGTTCCTCCAGTCCCCAAGGAGCACCCCTTTACGGATGGAAGAAATGGGGGATCTTCGCAGTGGTGGGTTCGGGCCAGAGGGGTCGGCGGGTTTGCCTGCACGTACTCCAGGTGCTCGCACAACGGGCCCAGGTGTTTGAGCCCCGTGGAGGCAGAGGGCTGCTTATTGCTGGATGATAGTGTCCTGCAGGGTTAAGGGACGGCGTGGGCACTCCCAGGGCGACAGAGGGCACCTGGCCTTTAGAGAATTCCCTGGAAAATTCCCCGCCCAGGCCCCTGGTCCACAAGTCTATCCTGCGCACAGTGTCTGTGCCAGGCTGGGAGTGCTTCTGGGCAGTGTTCCCCAGCGGAAATCGCGTGGTCCTCTAGGTGGCAGGGAGGGCTCCTGTGTCCACGGACAGGTGCCCAGGGACCGTGTGGAACTGCTGTGACCTCTAAAGGGTGGGTCTGGTGAGCCGAGGGAGGCGTGTGCTTGGGAGCCTGAGTGCGCATGCGCGGCCCAGGTGTTGGCCCGAAACCAGGCAGACTCGGCTCGGAGAAAAGCCATCTCCTGGGGGCCTCCCCATGTTCCTCCACTCCCCAAGGAGGACCCCTTTACGGATGGAAGAAAAGGGGGATCTTCGCAGTGGTGGGTTCGGGCCAGAGGGGTCCGCGGGTTTGCCTCCACGTACGCCAGGTGCCCGCACACCGGGCCCAGGTGTTTGAGCCCCGTGGAGGCAGAGGGCTGCTTATTGCTGGATGCAAGTGTCCTGCGGGGTCAAGGAAGGGCATGGGCACTCCCGGGCGACACAGGGCACGGGGCCCTGAGAGAGTTCCATGGAAAATCCCCCGCCCAGGCCCCCGGTATCCAAGTCTGTCCTTAGCACACTGTCTGTGCGGGGCTGAGAGTGCTGCTGGGCAGTGTGGCCTAGGGGAAATGGCGCGGTGCTCTGAGTGGCAGGGAGGGCTTCTGTTTCCACGGACAGGTGCGCAGGGACCCTCTGAAACTGCTGTGACCTCTCAAGGGCGGGTCACCTGACCCCTCCAGGGTGGGACAGGTGACCTCCCAAGGGTGGGTCTCGAGACCCCTCAAGGGTGGGGCACGTGACCCCGCAAGGGTGGGTCTCGAGACCCCTCAAGGGTGGGGCACGTGACCCTCAAGGGTGGGTCACGAGAACCCTCAGGGGTGGGTCACGTGACCCCTCAGGGTTGGGTCACGTGACCCGTCAGGGGTGGGTCACGAGACCCCTCAGGGGTGGGTCACGTGACCCGTCAGGGGTGGGTCACGTGACCGCTCAGGGGTGCGTCACGTGACCGCTCAGGGGTGGGTCACGTGACCGCTCAGGGGTGCGTCACGTGACCGCTCAGGGGTGCGTCACGTGACCCCTCAGGGGTGCGTCACGTGACCCCTCAGAGGTGCGTCACGTGACCCCTCAGGGGTGGGTCACGAGACCCCTCAGGGGTGGGTCACGTGACCCCTCAGGTGTGGGTCACGAGACCACTCAGGGGTGGGTCGCGTGACCCCTCAAGGGTGGGTCAGGAGACACCTCTAGTGTGGGTCCCGTGACCCGAGGGAGACTTGTGGTAGGGAGCCTGAGTGCCCATGCACGGCCCACATATAGGCCAGAAAGGAGCCAGCCGCGGCTCGGAGAAAAGCCATCTCCTGGGGGCCTCCCCGTGTTCTTCCACTCCTGAAGCGTGACCCCTTTACGGATGGAAGAAAAGGAGGATCTTCGCAGTGGTGGGGTCGGGCCTGAGGTGTCTGTTTGTTTTCCTCCATGTAGGCCAGTTGCTGGCACACCGGGCCCAGGTGTCCCTGCCCCATGTGGCTAGAGGGCCGCTTATGGCAGGAATCAGGTCTCCTGCGGGGGTCAAGGGACGGCTTGGACACTCACCGGGCGAGAGAGGACGCCTGGTCATCAGACAGCCCCCTGGAAAATCCCCCGCCCAGGCCCCCGTTCCCCAAGTCTTTCCTGCGCACACTGTGTCTGAGGAGCTGGGAGAGCTGCTGGGAAGTGTGGCCCATGGGAAATCGCGCGGTCCTCTGGGTGGCGGGGTGGGCTTCCGTTTCCAGACAGGTGCCTAGGGACCCTGTGCAAATGGTCTGACAGCTCAAGGGTGGGTCAGGTGAGCCGAGGGAGGCGTGTGCTTGGGAGCCTGAGTGCGCATGCGCGGCCCACGAATAGGCCCGAAAGGAGCCAGCCGCGGCTCAGAGAAAAGCCATCTCCTGGGGGTCTCCCCATGTTCCTCCAGTCCCCAAGGAGCACCCCTTTACGGATGGAAGAAATGGGGGATCTTCGCAGTGGTGGGTTCGGGCCAGAGGGGTCGGCGGGTTTGCCTGCACGTACTCCAGGTGCTCGCACAACGGGCCCAGGTGTTTGAGCCCCGTGGAGGCAGAGGGCTGCTTATTGCTGGATGATAGTGTCCTGCAGGGTTAAGGGACGGCGTGGGCACTCCCAGGGCGACAGAGGGCACCTGGCCTTTAGAGAATTCCCTGGAAAATTCCCCGCCCAGGCCCCTGGTCCACAAGTCTATCCTGCGCACAGTGTCTGTGCCAGGCTGGGAGTGCTTCTGGGCAGTGTTCCCCAGCGGAAATCGCGTGGTCCTCTAGGTGGCAGGGAGGGCTCCTGTGTCCACGGACAGGTGCCCAGGGACCGTGTGGAACTGCTGTGACCTCTAAAGGGTGGGTCTGGTGAGCCGAGGGAGGCGTGTGCTTGGGAGCCTGAGTGCGCATGCGCGGCCCAGGTGTTGGCCCGAAACCAGGCAGACTCGGCTCGGAGAAAAGCCATCTCCTGGGGGCCTCCCCATGTTCCTCCACTCCCCAAGGAGGACCCCTTTACGGATGGAAGAAAAGGGGGATCTTCGCAGTGGTGGGTTCGGGCCAGAGGGGTCCGCGGGTTTGCCTCCACGTACGCCAGGTGCCCGCACACCGGGCCCAGGTGTTTGAGCCCCGTGGAGGCAGAGGGCTGCTTATTGCTGGATGCAAGTGTCCTGCGGGGTCAAGGAAGGGCATGGGCACTCCCGGGCGACACAGGGCACGGGGCCCTGAGAGAGTTCCATGGAAAATCCCCCGCCCAGGCCCCCGGTATCCAAGTCTGTCCTTAGCACACTGTCTGTGCGGGGCTGAGAGTGCTGCTGGGCAGTGTGGCCTAGGGGAAATGGCGCGGTGCTCTGAGTGGCAGGGAGGGCTTCTGTTTCCACGGACAGGTGCGCAGGGACCCTCTGAAACTGCTGTGACCTCTCAAGGGCGGGTCACCTGACCCCTCCAGGGTGGGACAGGTGACCTCCCAAGGGTGGGTCTCGAGACCCCTCAAGGGTGGGGCACGTGACCCCGCAAGGGTGGGTCTCGAGACCCCTCAAGGGTGGGGCACGTGACCCTCAAGGGTGGGTCACGAGACCCCTCAGGGGTGGGTCACGTGACCCCTCAGGGTTGGGTCACGTGACCCGTCAGGGGTGGGTCACGAGACCCCTCAGGGGTGGGTCACGTGACCCGTCAGGGGTGGGTCACGTGACCGCTCAGGGGTGCGTCACGTGACCCCCCAGGGGTGGGTCACGTGACCCGTCAGGGGTGGGTCACGTGACCGCTCAGGGGTGCGTCACGTGACCGCTCAGGGGTGCGTCACGTGACCCCTCAGGGGTGCGTCACGTGACCCCTCAGGGGTGCGTCACGTGACCCCTCAGGGGTGGGTCACGAGACCACTCAGGGGTGGGTCGCGTGACCCCTCAAGGGTGGGTCATGAGACACCTCTAGTGTGGGTCCCGTGACCCGAGGGAGACTTGTGGTAGGGAGCCTGAGTGCCCATGCACGGCCCACATATAGGCCAGAAAGGAGCCAGCCGCGGCTCGGAGAAAAGCCATCTCCTGGGGGCCTCCCCGTGTTCTTCCACTCCTGAAGCGTGACCCCTTTACGGATGGAAGAAAAGGAGGATCTTCGCAGTGGTGGGGTCGGGCCTGAGGTGTCTGTTTGTTTTCCTCCATGTAGGCCAGTTGCTGGCACACCGGGCCCAGGTGTCCCTGCCCCATGTGGCTAGAGGGCCGCTTATGGCTGGAATCAGGTCTCCTGCGGGGGTCAAGGGACGGCTTGGACACTCAGCGGGCGAGAGAGGACGCGTGGTCATCAGACAGTCCCCTGGAAAATCCCCCGCCCAGGCCCCCGTTCCCCAAGTCTTTCCTGCGCACACTGTGTCTGAGGAGCTGGGAGAGCTGCTGGGAAGTGTGGCCCATGGGAAATCGCGCGGTCCTCTGGGTGGCGGGGTGGGCTTCCGTTTCCAGACAGGTGCCTAGGGACCCTGTGCAAATGGTCTGACAGCTCAAGGGTGGGTCAGGTGAGCCGAGGGAGGCGTGTGCTTGGGAGCCTGAGTGCGCATGCGCGGCCCACGAATAGACCCGAAAGGAGCCAGCCGCGGCTCGGAGAAAAGCCATCTCCTGGGGGTCTCCCCATGTTCCTCCAGTCCCCAAGGAGCACCCCTTTACGGATGGAAGAAATGGGGGATCTTCGCAGTGGTGGGTTCGGGCCAGAGGGGTCGGCGGGTTTGCCTGCACGTACGCCAGGTGCTCGCACAACGGGCCCAGGTGTTTGAGCCCCGTGGAGGCATAGGGCTGCTTATTGCTGGATGATAGTGTCCTGCAGGGTTAAGGGACGGCGTGGGCACTCCCAGGGCGACAGAGGGCACCTGGCCTTTAGAGAATTCCCTGGAAAATTCCCCGCCCAGGCCCCTGGTCCACAACTCTATCCTGCGCACAGTGTCTGTGCCAGGCTGGGAGTGCTTCTGGGCAGTGTTCCCCAGCGGAAATCGCGTGGTCCTCTAGGTGGCAGGGAGGGCTCCTGTGTCCACGGACAGGTGCCCAGGGACCGTGTGGAACTGCTGTGACCTCTAAAGGGTGGGTCTGGTGAGCCGAGGGAGGCGTGTGCTTGGGAGCCTGAGTGCGCATGCGCGGCCCAGGTGTTGGCCCGAAACCAGGCAGACTCGGCTCGGAGAAAAGCCATCTCCTGGGGGCCTCCCCATGTTCCTCCACTCCCCAAGGAGGACCCCTTTACGGATGGAAGAAAAGGGGGATCTTCGCAGTGGTGGGTTCGGGCCAGAGGGGTCCGCGGGTTTGCCTCCACGTACGCCAGGTGCCCGCACACCGGGCCCAGGTGTTTGAGCCCCGTGGAGGCAGAGGGCTGCTTATTGCTGGATGCAAGTGTCCTGCGGGGTCAAGGAAGGGCATGGGCACTCCCGGGCGACACAGGGCACCGGGCCCTGAGAGAGTTCCATGGAAAATCCCCCGCCCAGGCCCCCGGTATCCAAGTCTGTCCTTAGCACACTGTCTGTGCGGGGCTGAGAGTGCTGCTGGGCAGTGTGGCCTAGGGGAAATGGCGCGGTGCTCTGAGTGGCAGGGAGGGCTTCTGTTTCCACGGACAGGTGCGCAGGGACCCTCTGAAACTGCTGTGACCTCTCAAGGGCGGGTCACCTGACCCCTCCAGGGTGGGACAGGTGACCTCCCAAGGGTGGGTCTAGAGACCCCTCAAGGGTGGGGCACGTGACCCCGCAAGGGTGGGTCTCGAGACCCCTCAAGGGTGGGGCACGTGACCCGTCAGGGGTGGGTCACGTGACCCCTCAGGGGTGCGTCACGTGACCCCCCAGGGGTGCGTCACGTGACCCCTCAGGGGTGGGTCACGTGACCCCTCAGGGGCGGGTCACGAGACCCCTCAGGTGTGGGTCACGTGACCCCTCAGGGGTGCGTCACGTGACCCCTCAGGGGTGGGTCACGTGACCCCTCAGGGGTGCGTCACGTGACCCCTCAGGGGTGCGTCACGTGACCCCTCAGGGGTGGGTCACGTGACCCCTCAGGGGTGGGTCACGAGACTCCTCAGGGGTGGGTCACGTGACCCCTCAGGTGTGGGTCACGAGACCACTCAGGGGTGGGTCGCGTGACCCCTCAAGGGTGGGTCAGGAGACACCTCTAGTGTGGGTCCCGTGACCCGAGGGAGGCTTGTGGTAGGGAGCCTGAGTGCGCATGCACGGCCCACATATAGGCCAGAAAGGAGCCAGCCGCGGCTCGGAGAAAAGCCATCTCCTGGGGGCCTCCCCGTGTTCTTCCACTCCTGAAGCGTGACCCCTTTACGGATGGAAGAAAAGGGGGATCTTCGCAGTGGTGGGGTCGGGCCTGAGGTGTCTGTTTGTTTGCCTCCATGTAGGCCAGTTGCTGGCACACCGGGCCCAGGTGTCCCTGCCCCATGTGGCTAGAGGGCCGCTTATGGCAGGAATCAGGTCTCCTGCGGGGGTCAAGGGACGGCTTGGACACTCAGCGGGCGAGAGAGGACGCCTGGTCATCAGACAGCCCCCTGGAAAATCCCCCGCCCAGGCCCCCGTTCCCCAAGTCTTTCCTGCGCACACTGTGTCTGAGGAGCTGGGAGAGCTGCTGGGAAGTGTGGCCCATGGGAAATCGCGCGGTCCTCTGGGTGGCGGGGTGGGCTTCCGTTTCCAGACAGGTGCCTTGGGACCCTGTGCAAATGGTCTGACAGCTCAAGGGTGGGTCCGGTGAGCCGAGGGAGGCGTGTGCTTGGGAGCCTGAGTGCGCATGCGCGGCCCACGAATAGGCCCGAAAGGAGCCAGCCGCGGCTCGGAGAAAAGCCATCTCCTGGGGGTCTCCCCATGTTCCTCCAGTCCCCAAGGAGCACCCCTTTACGGATGGAAGAAATGGGGGATCTTCGCAGTGGTGGGTTCGGGCCAGAGGGGTCGGCGGGTTTGCCTGCACGTACGCCAGGTGCTCGCACAACGGGCCCAGGTGTTTGAGCCCCGTGGAGGCAGAGGGCTGCTTATTGCTGGATGATAGTGTTCTGCAGGGTTAAGGGACGGCGTGGGCACTCCCAGGGCGACAGAGGGCACCTGGCCTTTAGAGAATTCCCTGGAAAATTCCCCGCCCAGGCCCCTGGTCCACAAGTCTATCCTGCGCACAGTGTCTGTGCCAGGCTGGGAGTGCTTCTGGGCAGTGTTCCCCAGCGGAAATCGCGTGGTCCTCTAGGTGGCAGGGAGGGCTCCTGTGTCCACGGACAGGTGCCCAGGGACCGTGTGGAACTGCTGTGACCTCTAAAGGGTGGGTCTGGTGAGCCGAGGGAGGCGTGTGCTTGGGAGCCTGAGTGCGCATGCGCGGCCCAGGTGTTGGCCCGAAACCAGGCAGACTCGGCTCGGAGAAAAGCCATCTCCTGGGGGCCTCCCCATGTTCCTCCACTCCCCAAGGAGGACCCCTTTACGGATGGAAGAAAAGGGGGATCTTCGCAGTGGTGGGTTCGGGCCAGAGGGGTCCGCGGGTTTGCCTCCACGTACGCCAGGTGCCCGCACACCGGGCCCAGGTGTTTGAGCCCCGTGGAGGCAGAGGGCTGCTTATTGCTGGATGCAAGTGTCCTGCGGGGTCAAGGAAGGGCATGGGCACTCCCGGGCGACACAGGGCACGGGGCCCTGAGAGAGTTCCATGGAAAATCCCCCGCCCAGGCCCCCGGTATCCAAGTCTGTCCTTAGCACACTGTCTGTGCGGGGCTGAGAGTGCTGCTGGGCAGTGTGGCCTAGGGGAAATGGCGCGGTGCTCTGAGTGGCAGGGAGGGCTTCTGTTTCCACGGACAGGTGCGCAGGGACCCTCTGAAACTGCTGTGACCTCTCAAGGGCGGGTCACCTGACCCCTCCAGGGTGGGACAGGTGACCTCCCAAGGGTGGGTCTCGAGACCCCTCAAGGGTGGGGCACGTGACCCCGCAAGGGTGGGTCTCGAGACCCCTCAAGGGTGGGGCACGTGACCCTCAAGGGTGGGTCACGAGAACCCTCAGGGGTGGGTCACGTGACCCCTCAGGGTTGGGTCACGTGACCCGTCAGGGGTGGGTCACGAGACCCCTCAGGGGTGGGTCACGTGACCCGTCAGGGGTGGGTCACGTGACCCGTCAGGGGTGGGTCACGTGACCCCCCAGGGGTGGGTCACGTGACCCGTCAGGGGTGGGTCACGTGACCGCTCAGGGGTGCGTCACGTGACCGCTCAGGGGTGGGTCACGTGACCGCTCAGGGGTGCGTCACGTGACCGCTCAGGGGTGCGTCACGTGACCCCTCAGGGGTGCGTCACGTGACCCCTCAGGGGTGCGTCACGTGACCCCTCAGGGGTGGGTCACGAGACCCCTCAGGGGTGGGTCACGTGACCCCTCAGGTGTGGGTCACGAGACCACTCAGGGGTGGGTCGCGTGACCCCTCAAGGGTGGGTCAGGAGACACCTCTAGTGTGGGTCCCGTGACCCGAGGGAGACTTGTGGTAGGGAGCCTGAGTGCCCATGCACGGCCCACATATAGGCCAGAAAGGAGCCAGCCGCGGCTCGGAGAAAAGCCATCTCCTGGGGGCCTCCCCGTGTTCTTCCACTCCTGAAGCGTGACCCCTTTACGGATGGAAGAAAAGGAGGATCTTCGCAGTGGTGGGGTCGGGCCTGAGGTGTCTGTTTGTTTTCCTCCATGTAGGCCAGTTGCTGGCACACCGGGCCCAGGTGTCCCTGCCCCATGTGGCTAGAGGGCCGCTTATGGCAGGAATCAGGTCTCCTGCGGGGGTCAAGGGACGGCTTGGACACTCACCGGGCGAGAGAGGACGCCTGGTCATCAGACAGCCCCCTGGAAAATCCCCCGCCCAGGCCCCCGTTCCCCAAGTCTTTCCTGCGCACACTGTGTCTGAGGAGCTGGGAGAGCTGCTGGGAAGTGTGGCCCATGGGAAATCGCGCGGTCCTCTGGGTGGCGGGGTGGGCTTCCGTTTCCAGACAGGTGCCTAGGGACCCTGTGCAAATGGTCTGACAGCTCAAGGGTGGGTCAGGTGAGCCGAGGGAGGCGTGTGCTTGGGAGCCTGAGTGCGCATGCGCGGCCCACGAATAGACCCGAAAGGAGCCAGCCGCGGCTCGGAGAAAAGCCATCTCCTGGGGGTCTCCCCATGTTCCTCCAGTCCCCAAGGAGCACCCCTTTACGGATGGAAGAAATGGGGGATCTTCGCAGTGGTGGGTTCGGGCCAGAGGGGTCGGCGGGTTTGCCTGCACGTACGCCAGGTGCTCGCACAACGGGCCCAGGTGTTTGAGCCCCGTGGAGGCAGAGGGCTGCTTATTGCTGGATGATAGTGTCCTGCAGGGTTAAGGGACGGCGTGGGCACTCCCAGGGCGACAGAGGGCACCTGGCCTTTAGAGAATTCCCTGGAAAATTCCCCGCCCAGGCCCCTGGTCCACAAGTCTATCCTGCGCACAGTGTCTGTGCCAGGCTGGGAGTGCTTCTGGGCAGTGTTCCCCAGCGGAAATCGCGTGGTCCTCTAGGTGGCAGGGAGGGCTCCTGTGTCCACGGACAGGTGCCCAGGGACCGTGTGGAACTGCTGGGACCTCTAAAGGGTGGGTCTGGTGAGCCGAGGGAGGCGTGTGCTTGGGAGCCTGAGTGCGCATGCGCGGCCCAGGTGTTGGCCCGAAACCAGGCAGACTCGGCTCGGAGAAAAGCCATCTCCTGGGGGCCTCCCCATGTTCCTCCACTCCCCAAGGAGGACCCCTTTACGGATGGAAGAAAAGGGGGATCTTCGCAGTGGTGGGTTCGGGCCAGAGGGGTCCGCGGGTTTGCCTCCACGTACGCCAGGTGCCCCCACACCGGGCCCAGGTGTTTGAGCCCCGTGGAGGCAGAGGGCTGCTTATTGCTGGATGCAAGTGTCCTGCGGGGTCAAGGAAGGGCATGGGCACTCCCGGGCGACACAGGGCACCGGGCCCTGAGAGAGTTCCATGGAAAATCCCCCGCCCAGGCCCCCGGTATCCAAGTCTGTCCTTAGCACACTGTCTGTGCGGGGCTGAGAGTGCTGCTGGGCAGTGTGGCCTAGGGGAAATGGCGCGGTGCTCTGAGTGGCAGGGAGGGCTTCTGTTTCCACGGACAGGTGCGCAGGGACCCTCTGAAACTGCTGTGACCTCTCAAGGGCGGGTCACCTGACCCCTCCAGGGTGGGACAGGTGACCTCCCAAGGGTGGGTCTAGAGACCCCTCAAGGGTGGGGCACGTGACCCCGCAAGGGTGGGTCTCGAGACCCCTCAAGGGTGGGGCACGTGACCCGTCAGGGGTGGGTCACGTGACCCCTCAGGGGTGCGTCACGTGACCCCCCAGGGGTGCGTCACGTGACCCCCCAGGGGTGGGTCACGTGACCCCTCAGGGGTGGGTCACGAGACCCCTCAGGGGTGGGTCACGTGACCCCTCAGGGGTGGGTCACGTGACCCCTCAGGGGTGCGTCACGTGACCCCTCAGGGGTGGGTCACGTGACCCCTCAGGGGTGCGTCACGTGACCCCTCAGGGGTGCGTCACGTGACCCCTCAGGGGTGGGTCACGTGACCCCTCAGGGGTGGGTCACGAGACTCCTCAGGGGTGGGTCACGTGACCCCTCAGGTGTGGGTCACGAGACCACTCAGGGGTGGGTCGCGTGACCCCTCAAGGGTGGGTCAGGAGACACCTCTAGTGTGGGTCCCGTGACCCGAGGGAGGCTTGTGGTAGGGAGCCTGAGTGCGCATGCACGGCCCACATATAGGCCAGAAAGGAGCCAGCCGCGGCTCGGAGAAAAGCCATCTCCTGGGGGCCTCCCCGTGTTCTTCCACTCCTGAAGCGTGACCCCTTTACGGATGGAAGAAAAGGGGGATCTTCGCAGTGGTGGGGTCGGGCCTGAGGTGTCTGTTTGCTTGCCTCCATGTAGGCCAGTTGCTGGCACACCGGGCCCAGGTGTCCCTGCCCCATGTGGCTAGAGGGCCGCTTATGGCAGGAATCAGGTCTCCTGCGGGGGTCAAGGGACGGCTTGGACACTCAGCGGGCGAGAGAGGACGCCTGGTCATCAGACAGCCCCCTGGAAAATCCCCCGCCCAGGCCCCCGTTCCCCAAGTCTTTCCTGCGCACACTGTGTCTGAGGAGCTGGGAGAGCTGCTGGGAAGTGTGGCCCATGGGAAATCGCGCGGTCCTCTGGGTGGCGGGGTGGGCTTCCGTTTCCAGACAGGTGCCTAGGGACCCTGTGCAAATGGTCTGACAGCTCAAGGGTGGGTCCGGTGAGCCGAGGGAGGCGTGTGCTTGGGAGCCTGAGTGCGCATGCGCGGCCCACGAATAGGCCCGAAAGGAGCCAGCCGCGGCTCGGAGAAAAGCCATCTCCTGGGGGTCTCCCCATGTTCCTCCAGTCCCCAAGGAGCACCCCTTTACGGATGGAAGAAATGGGGGATCTTCGCAGTGGTGGGTTCGGGACAGAGGGGTCGGCGGGTTTGCCTGCACGTACGCCAGGTGCTCGCACAACGGGCCCAGGTGTTTGAGCCCCGTGGAGGCAGAGGGCTGCTTATTGCTGGATGATAGTGTCCTGCAGGGTTAAGGGACGGCGTGGGCACTCCCAGGGCGACAGAGGGCACCTGGCCTTTAGAGAATTCCCTGGAAAATTCCCCGCCCAGGCCCCTGGTCCACAAGTCTATCCTGCGCACAGTGTCTGTGCCAGGCTGGGAGTGCTTCTGGGCAGTGTTCCCCAGCGGAAATCGCGTGGTCCTCTAGGTGGCAGGGAGGGCTCCTGTGTCCACGGACAGGTGCCCAGGGACCGTGTGGAACTGCTGTGACCTCTAAAGGGTGGGTCTGGTGATCCGAGGGAGGCGTGTGCTTGGGAGCCTGAGTGCGCATGCGCGGCCCAGGTGTTGGCCCGAAACCAGGCAGACTCGGCTCGGAGAAAAGCCATCTCCTGGGGGCCTCCCCATGTTCCTCCACTCCCCAAGGAGGACCCCTTTACGGATGGAAGAAAAGGGGGATCTTCGCAGTGGTGGGGTCGGGCCAGAGGGGTCCGCCTCCACGTACGCCAGGTGCCCGCACACCGGGCCCAGGTGTTTGAGCCCCGTGGAGGCAGAGGGCTGCTTATTGCTGGATGCAAGTGTCCTGCGGGGTCAAGGAAGGGCATGGGCACTCCCGGGCGACACAGGGCACCGGGCCCTGAGAGAGTTCCATGGAAAATCCCCCGCCCAGGCCCCCGGTATCCAAGTCTGTCCTTAGCACACTGTCTGTGCGGGGCTGAGAGTGCTGCTGGGCAGTGTGGCCTAGGGGAAATGGCGCGGTGCTCTGAGTGGCAGGGAGGGCTTCTGTTTCCACGGACAGGTGCGCAGGGACCCTCTGAAACTGCTGTGACCTCTCAAGGGCGGGTCACCTGAACCCTCCAGGGTGGGACAGGTGACCTCCCAAGGGTGGGTCTCGAGACCCCTCAAGGGTGGGGCACGTGACCCCGCAAGGGTGGGTCTCGAGACCCCTCAAGGGTGGGGCACGTGACCCTCCAGGGTGGGTCACGAGACCCCTCAGGGGTGGGTCACGTGACCCCTCAGGGTTGGGTCACGTGACCCGTCAGGGGTGGGTCACGAGACCCCTCAGGGGTGGGTCACGTGACCCGTCAGGGGTGGGTCACGAGACCCCTCAGGGGTGGGTCACGTGACCCCTCAGGGGTGGGTCACGTGACCCCTCAGGGGTGGGTCACGAGACCCCTCAGGTGTGGGTCACGTGACCCGTCAGGGGTGGGTCACGTGACCGCTCAGGGGTGTGTCACGTGACCCCCCAGGGGTGGGTCACGTGACCCCTCAGGGGTGCGTCACGTGACCGCTCAGGGGTGCGTCACGTGACCCCTCAGGGGTGCGTCACGTGACCCCTCAGGGGTGCGTCACGTGACCCCTCAGGGGTGGGTCACGAGAACCCTCAGGGGTGGGTCACGTGACCCCTCAGGGGTGGGTCACGAGACCACTCAGGGGTGGGTCGCGTGACCCCTCAAGGGTGGGTCAGGAGACACCTCTAGTGTGGGTCCCGTGACCCGAGGGAGACTTGTGGTAGGGAGCCTGAGTGCCCATGCACGGCCCACATATAGGCCAGAAAGGAGCCAGCCGCGGCTCGGAGAAAAGCCATCTCCTGGGGGCCTCCCCGTGTTCTTCCACTCCTGAAGCGTGACCCCTTTACGGATGGAAGAAAAGGAGGATCTTCGCAGTGGTGGGGTCGGGCCTGAGGTGTCTGTTTGTTTTCCTCCATGTAGGCCAGTTGCTGGCACACCGGGCCCAGGTGTCCCTGCCCCATGTGGCTAGAGGGCCGCTTATGGCTGGAATCAGGTCTCCTGCGGGGGTCAAGGGACGGCTTGGACACTCAGCGGGCGAGAGAGGACGCCTGGTCATCAGACAGTCCCCTGGAAAATCCCCCGCCCAGGCCCCCGTTCCCCAAGTCTTTCCTGCGCACACTGTGTCTGAGGAGCTGGGAGAGCTGCTGGGAAGTGTGGCCCATGGGAAATCGCGCGGTCCTCTGGGTGGCGGGGTGGGCTTCCGTTTCCATACAGGTGCCTAGGGACCCTGTGCAAATGGTCTGACAGCTCAAGGGTGGGTCAGGTGAGCCGAGGGAGGCGTGTGCTTGGGAGCCTGAGTGCGCATGCGCGGCCCACGAATAGACCCGAAAGGAGCCAGCCGCGGCTCGGAGAAAAGCCATCTCCTGGGGGTCTCCCCATGTTCCTCCAGTCCCCAAGGAGCACCCCTTTACGGATGGAAGAAATGGGGGATCTTCGCAGTGGTGGGTTCGGGCCAGAGGGGTCGGCGGGTTTGCCTGCACGTACGCCAGGTGCTCGCACAACGGGCCCAGGTGTTTGAGCCCCGTGGAGGCAGAGGGCTGCTTATTGCTGGATGATAGTGTCCTGCAGGGTTAAGGGACGGCGTGGGCACTCCCAGGGCGACAGAGGGCACCTGGCCTTTAGAGAATTCCCTGGAAAATTCCCCGCCCAGGCCCCTGGTCCACAACTCTATCCTGCGCACAGTGTCTGTGCCAGGCTGGGAGTGCTTCTGGGCAGTGTTCCCCAGCGGAAATCGCGTGGTCCTCTAGGTGGCAGGGAGGGCTCCTGTGTCCACGGACAGGTGCCCAGGGACCGTGTGGAACTGCTGTGACCTCTAAAGGGTGGGTCTGGTGAGCCGAGGGAGGCGTGTGCTTGGGAGCCTGAGTGCGCATGCGCGGCCCAGGTGTTGGCCCGAAACCAGGCAGACTCGGCTCGGAGAAAAGCCATCTCCTGGGGGCCTCCCCATGTTCCTCCACTCCCCAAGGAGGACCCCTTTACGGATGGAAGAAAAGGGGGATCTTCGCAGTGGTGGGTTCGGGCCAGAAGGGTCCGCGGGTTTGCCTCCACGTACGCCAGGTGCCCGCACACCGGGCCCAGGTGTTTGAGCCCCGTGGAGGCAGAGGGCTGCTTATTGCTGGATGCAAGTGTCCTGCGGGGTCAAGGAAGGGCATGGGCACTCCCGGGCGACACAGGGCACGGGGCCCTGAGAGAGTTCCATGGAAAATCCCCCGCCCAGGCCCCCGGTATCCAAGTCTGTCCTTAGCACACTGTCTGTGCGGGGCTGAGAGTGCTGCTGGGCAGTGTGGCCTAGGGGAAATGGCGCGGTGCTCTGAGTGGCAGGGAGGGCTTCTGTTTCCACGGACAGGTGCGCAGGGACCCTCTGAAACTGCTGTGACCTCTCAAGGGCGGGTCACCTGAACCCTCCAGGGTGGGACAGGTGACCTCCCAAGGGTGGGTCTCGAGACCCCTCAAGGGTGGGGCACGTGACCCCGCAAGGGTGGGTCTCGAGACCCCTCAAGGGTGGGGCACGTGACCCTCCAGGGTGGGTCACGAGACCCCTCAGGGGTGGGTCACGTGACCCCTCAGGGTTGGGTCACGTGACCCGTCAGGGGTGGGTCACGAGACCCCTCAGGGGTGGGTCACGTGACCCGTCAGGGGTGGGTCACGAGACCCCTCAGGGGTGGGTCACGTGACCCCTCAGGGTTGGGTCACGTGACCCGTCAGGGGTGGGTCACGAGACCCCTCAGGGGTGGGTCACGTGACCCGTCAGGGGTGGGTCACGTGACCCCTCAGGGGTGCGTCACGTGACCGCTCAGGGGTGCGTCACGTGACCCCTCAGGGGTGCGTCACGTGACCCCTCAGGGGTGCGTCACGTGACCCCTCAGGGGTGGGTCACGAGACCCCTCAGGGGTGGGTCACGTGACCCCTCAGGGGTGGGTCACGAGACCACTCAGGGGTGGGTCGCGTGACCCCTCAAGGGTGGGTCAGGAGACACCTCTAGTGTGGGTCCCGTGACCCGAGGGAGACTTGTGGTAGGGAGCCTGAGTGCCCATGCACGGCCCACATATAGGCCAGAAAGGAGCCAGCCGCGGCTCGGAGAAAAGCCATCTCCTGGGGGCCTCCCCGTGTTCTTCCACTCCTGAAGCGTGACCCCTTTACGGATGGAAGAAAAGGAGGATCTTCGCAGTGGTGGGGTCGGGCCTGAGGTGTCTGTTTGTTTTCCTCCATGTAGGCCAGTTGCTGGCACACCGGGCCCAGGTGTCCCTGCCCCATGTGGCTAGAGGGCCGCTTATGGCTGGAATCAGGTCTCCTGCGGGGGTCAAGGGACGGCTTGGACACTCAGCGGGCGAGAGAGGACGCCTGGTCATCAGACAGTCCCCTGGAAAATCCCCCGCCCAGGCCCCCGTTCCCCAAGTCTTTCCTGCGCACACTGTGTCTGAGGAGCTGGGAGAGCTGCTGGGAAGTGTGGCCCATGGGAAATCGCGCGGTCCTCTGGGTGGCGGGGTGGGCTTCCGTTTCCATACAGGTGCCTAGGGACCCTGTGCAAATGGTCTGACAGCTCAAGGGTGGGTCAGGTGAGCCGAGGGAGGCGTGTGCTTGGGAGCCTGAGTGCGCATGCGCGGCCCACGAATAGACCCGAAAGGAGCCAGCCGCGGCTCGGAGAAAAGCCATCTCCTGGGGGTCTCCCCATGTTCCTCCAGTCCCCAAGGAGCACCCCTTTACGGATGGAAGAAATGGGGGATCTTCGCAGTGGTGGGTTCGGGCCAGAGGGGTCGGCGGGTTTGCCTGCACGTACGCCAGGTGCTCGCACAACGGGCCCAGGTGTTTGAGCCCCGTGGAGGCAGAGGGCTGCTTATTGCTGGATGATAGTGTCCTGCAGGGTTAAGGGACGGCGTGGGCACTCCCAGGGCGACAGAGGGCACCTGGCCTTTAGAGAATTCCCTGGAAAATTCCCCGCCCAGGCCCCTGGTCCACAACTCTATCCTGCGCACAGTGTCTGTGCCAGGCTGGGAGTGCTTCTGGGCAGTGTTCCCCAGCGGAAATCGCGTGGTCCTCTAGGTGGCAGGGAGGGCTCCTGTGTCCACGGACAGGTGCCCAGGGACCGTGTGGAACTGCTGTGACCTCTAAAGGGTGGGTCTGGTGATCCGAGGGAGGCGTGTGCTTGGGAGCCTGAGTGCGCATGCGCGGCCCAGGTGTTGGCCCGAAACCAGGCAGACTCGGCTCGGAGAAAAGCCATCTCCTGGGGGCCTCCCCATGTTCCTCCACTCCCCAAGGAGGACCCCTTTACGGATGGAAGAAAAGGGGGATCTTCGCAGTGGTGGGTTCGGGCCAGAGGGGTCCGCGGGTTTGCCTCCACGTACGCCAGGTGCCCGCACACCGGGCCCAGGTGTTTGAGCCCCGTGGAGGCAGAGGGCTGCTTATTGCTGGATGCAAGTGTCCTGCGGGGTCAAGGAAGGGCATGGGCACTCCCGGGCGACACAGGGCACCGGGCCCTGAGAGAGTTCCATGGAAAATCCCCCGCCCAGGCCCCCGGTATCCAAGTCTGTCCTTAGCACACTGTCTGTGCGGGGCTGAGAGTGCTGCTGGGCAGTGTGGCCTAGGGGAAATGGCGCGGTGCTCTGAGTGGCAGGGAGGGCTTCTGTTTCCACGGACAGGTGCGCAGGGACCCTCTGAAACTGCTGTGACCTCTCAAGGGCGGGTCACCTGACCCCTCCAGGGTGGGACAGGTGACCTCCCAAGGGTGGGTCTAGAGACCCCTCAAGGGTGGGGCACGTGACCCCGCAAGGGTGGGTCTCGAGACCCCTCAAGGGTGGGGCACGTGACCCTCCAGGGTGGGTCTCGAGACCCCTCAAGGGTGGGGCACGTGACCCTCCAGGTTTGGGTCACGTGACCCGTCAGGGGTGGGTCACGAGACCCCTCAGGGGTGGGTCACGTGACCCGGCAGGGGTGGGTCACGTGACCCCTCAGGGGTGCGTCACGTAACCCCCCAGGGGTGCGTCAGGTGACCCCTCAGGGGTGGGTCACGTGACCCCTCAGGGGTGGGTCACGAGACCCCTCAGGGGTGGGTCACGTGACCCCTCAGGGTTGCGTCACGTGATCCCTCAGGGGTGGGTCACGTGACCCCTCAGGGGTGGGTCACGAGACTCCTCAGGGGTGGGTCACGTGACCCCTCAGCTGTGGGTCACCAGACCACTCAGGGGTGGGTCGCGTGACCCCTCAAGGGTGGGTCAGGAGACACCTCTAGTGTGGGTCCCGTGACCCGAGGGAGGCTTGTGGTAGGGAGCCTGAGTGCGCATGCACGGCCCACATATAGGCCAGAAAGGAGCCAGCCGCGGCTCGGAGAAAAGCCATCTCCTGGGGGCCTCCCCGTGTTCTTCCACTCCTGAAGCGTGACCCCTTTACGGATGGAAGAAAAGGGGGATCTTCGCAGTGGTGGGGTCGGGCCTGAGGTGTCTGTTTGTTTGCCTCCATGTAGGCCAGTTGCTGGCACACCGGGCCCAGGTGTCCCTGCCCCATGTGGCTAGAGGGCCGCTTATGGCAGGAATCAGGTCTCCTGCGGGGGTCAAGGGACGGCTTGGACACTCACCGGGCGAGAGAGGACGCCTGGTCATCAGACAGCCCCCTGGAAAATCCCCCGCCCAGGCCCCCGTTCCCCAAGTCTTTCCTGCGCACACTGTGTCTGAGGAGCTGGGAGAGCTGCTGGGAAGTGTGGCCCATGGGAAATCGCGCGGTCCTCTGGGTGGCGGGGTGGGCTTCCGTTTCCAGACAGGTGCCTAGGGACCCTGTGCAAATGGTCTGACAGCTCAAGGGTGGGTCAGGTGAGCCGAGGGAGGCGTGTGCTTGGGAGCCTGAGTGCGCATGCGCGGCCCACGAATAGGCCCGAAAGGAGCCAGCCGCGGCTCGGAGAAAAGCCATCTCCTGGGGGTCTCCCCATGTTCCTCCAGTCCCCAAGGAGCACCCCTTTACGGATGGAAGAAATGGGGGATCTTCGCAGTGGTGGGTTCGGGACAGAGGGGTCGGCGGGTTTGCCTGCACGTACGCCAGGTGCTCGCACAATGGGCCCAGGTGTTTGAGCCCCGTGGAGGCAGAGGGCTGCTTATTGCTGGATGATAGTGTCCTGCAGGGTTAAGGGACGGCGTGGGCACTCCCAGGGCGACAGAGGGCACCTGGCCTTTAGAGAATTCCCTGGAAAATTCCCCGCCCAGGCCCCTGGTCCACAAGTCTATCCTGCGCACAGTGTCTGTGCCAGGCTGGGAGTGCTTCTGGGCAGTGTTCCCCAGCGGAAATCGCGTGGTCCTCTAGGTGGCAGGGAGGGCTCCTGTGTCCACGGACAGGTGCCCAGGGACCGTGTGGAACTGCTGTGACCTCTAAAGGGTGGGTCTGGTGATCCGAGGGAGGCGTGTGCTTGGGAGCCTGAGTGCGCATGCGCGGCCCAGGTGTTGGCCCGAAACCAGGCAGACTCGGCTCGGAGAAAAGCCATCTCCTGGGGGCCTCCCCATGTTCCTCCACTCCCCAAGGAGGACCCCTTTACGGATGGAAGAAAAGGGGGATCTTCGCAGTGGTGGGGTCGGGCCAGAGGGGTCCGCGGGTTTGCCTCCACGTACGCCAGGTGCCCGCACACCGGGCCCAGGTGTTTGAGCCCCGTGGAGGCAGAGGGCTGCTTATTGCTGGATGCAAGTGTCCTGCGGGGTCAAGGAAGGGCATGGGCACTCCCGGGCGACACAGGGCACCGGGCCCTGAGAGAGTTCCATGGAAAATCCCCCGCCCAGGCCCCCGGTATCCAAGTCTGTCCTTAGCACACTGTCTGTGCGGGGCTGAGAGTGCTGCTGGGCAGTGTGGCCTAGGGGAAATGGCGCGGTGCTCTGAGTGGCAGGGAGGGCTTCTGTTTCCACGGACAGGTGCGCAGGGACCCTCTGAAACTGCTGTGACCTCTCAAGGGCGGGTCACCTGAACCCTCCAGGGTGGGACAGGTGACCTCCCAAGGGTGGGTCTCGAGACCCCTCAAGGGTGGGGCACGTGACCCCGCAAGGGTGGGTCTCGAGACCCCTCAAGGGTGGGGCACGTGACCCTCCAGGGTGGGTCACGAGACCCCTCAGGGGTGGGTCACGTGACCCCTCAGGGTTGGGTCACGTGACCCGTCAGGGGTGGGTCACGAGACCCCTCAGGGGTGGGTCACGTGACCCGTCAGGGGTGGGTCACGAGACCCCTCAGGGGTGGGTCACGTGACCCCTCAGGGTTGGGTCACGTGACCCGTCAGGGGTGGGTCACGAGACCCCTCAGGGGTGGGCCACGTGACCCGTCAGGGGTGGGTCACGTGACCCCTCAGGGGTGCGTCACGTGACCGCTCAGGGGTGCGTCACGTGACCCCTCAGGGGTGCGTCACGTGACCCCTCAGGGGTGCGTCACGTGACCCCTCAGGGGTGGGTCACGAGACCCCTCAGGGGTGGGTCACGTGACCCCTCAGGGGTGGGTCACGAGACCACTCAGGGGTGGGTCGCGTGACCCCTCAAGGGTGGGTCAGGAGACACCTCTAGTGTGGGTCCCGTGACCCGAGGGAGACTTGTGGTAGGGAGCCTGAGTGCCCATGCACGGCCCACATATAGGCCAGAAAGGAGCCAGCCGCGGCTCGGAGAAAAGCCATCTCCTGGGGGCCTCCCCGTGTTCTTCCACTCCTGAAGCGTGACCCCTTTACGGATGGAAGAAAAGGAGGATCTTCGCAGTGGTGGGGTCGGGCCTGAGGTGTCTGTTTGTTTTCCTCCATGTAGGCCAGTTGCTGGCACACCGGGCCCAGGTGTCCCTGCCCCATGTGGCTAGAGGGCCGCTTATGGCTGGAATCAGGTCTCCTGCGGGGGTCAAGGGACGGCTTGGACACTCAGCGGGCGAGAGAGGACGCCTGGTCATCAGACAGTCCCCTGGAAAATCCCCCGCCCAGGCCCCCGTTCCCCAAGTCTTTCCTGCGCACACTGTGTCTGAGGAGCTGGGAGAGCTGCTGGGAAGTGTGGCCCATGGGAAATCGCGCGGTCCTCTGGGTGGCGGGGTGGGCTTCCGTTTCCATACAGGTGCCTAGGGACCCTGTGCAAATGGTCTGACAGCTCAAGGGTGGGTCAGGTGAGCCGAGGGAGGCGTGTGCTTGGGAGCCTGAGTGCGCATGCGCGGCCCACGAATAGACCCGAAAGGAGCCAGCCGCGGCTCGGAGAAAAGCCATCTCCTGGGGGTCTCCCCATGTTCCTCCAGTCCCCAAGGAGCACCCCTTTACGGATGGAAGAAATGGGGGATCTTCGCAGTGGTGGGTTCGGGCCAGAGGGGTCGGCGGGTTTGCCTGCACGTAGGCCAGGTGCTCGCACAACGGGCCCAGGTGTTTGAGCCCCGTGGAGGCAGAGGGCTGCTTATTGCTGGATGATAGTGTCCTGCAGGGTTAAGGGACGGCGTGGGCACTCCCAGGGCGACAGAGGGCACCTGGCCTTTAGAGAATTCCCTGGAAAATTCCCCGCCCAGGCCCCTGGTCCACAAGTCTATCCTGCGCACAGTGTCTGTGCCAGGCTGGGAGTGCTTCTGGGCAGTGTTCCCCAGCGGAAATCGCGTGGTCCTCTAGGTGGCAGGGAGGGCTCCTGTGTCCACGGACAGGTGCCCAGGGACCGTGTGGAACTGCTGTGACCTCTAAAGGGTGGGTCTGGTGATCCGAGGGAGGCGTGTGCTTGGGAGCCTGAGTGCGCATGCGCGGCCCAGGTGTTGGCCCGAAACCAGGCAGACTCGGCTCGGAGAAAAGCCATCTCCTGGGGGCCTCCCCATGTTCCTCCACTCCCCAAGGAGGACCCCTTTACGGATGGAAGAAAAGGGGGATCTTCGCAGTGGTGGGTTCGGGCCAGAGGGGTCCGCGGGTTTGCCTCCACGTACGCCAGGTGCCCGCACACCGGGCCCAGGTGTTTGAGCCCCGTGGAGGCAGAGGGCTGCTTATTGCTGGATGCAAGTGTCCTGCGGGGTCAAGGAAGGGCATGGGCACTCCCGGGCGACACAGGGCACCGGGCCCTGAGAGAGTTCCATGGAAAATCCCCCGCCCAGGCCCCCGGTATCCAAGTCTGTCCTTAGCACACTGTCTGTGCGGGGCTGAGAGTGCTGCTGGGCAGTGTGGCCTAGGGGAAATGGCGTGGTGCTCTGAGTGGCAGGGAGGGCTTCTGTTTCCACGGACAGGTGCGCAGGGACCCTCTGAAACTGCTGTGACCTCTCAAGGGCGGGTCACCTGACCCCTCCAGGGTGGGACAGGTGACCTCCCAAGGGTGGGTCTCGAGACCCCTCAAGGGTGGGGCACGTGACCCCGCAAGGGTGAGTCTCGAGACCCCTCAAGGGTGGGGCACGTGACCCTCCAGGGTGGGTCACGAGACCCCTCAGGGGTGGGTCACGTGACCCCTCAGGGTTGGGTCACGTGACCCGTCAGGGGTGGGTCACGTGACCCCTCAGGGGTGGGTCACGTGACCCCTCAGGGGTGGGTCACATGACCCCTCAGGGGTGCGTCACGTGACCCCCCAGGGGTGCGTCACGTGACCCCTCAGGGGTGGGTCACATGACCCCTCAGGGGTGGGTCACGAGACCCCTCAGGGGTGGGTCATGTGACCCCTCAGGTGTGCGTCACGTGACCCCTCAGGGGTGGGTCACGTGACCCCTCAGGGGTGCGTCACGTGACCCCTCAGGGG
The DNA here is from genome assembly GCF_022682495.2 of Desmodus rotundus. NCBI lineage: Eukaryota > Metazoa > Chordata > Mammalia > Chiroptera > Phyllostomidae > Desmodus > Desmodus rotundus. The sequence continues at coordinate 751,633 of NW_026527247.1, read as the reverse complement.
TGGGTCACGTGACCCCTCAGGTGTGGGTCAGGAGACTCCTCAGGGGTGGGTCACGTGACCCCTCAGCTGTGGGTCACCAGACCACTCAGGGGTGGGTCGCGTGACCCCTCAAGGGTGGGTCAGGAGACAGCTCTAGTGTGGGTCCCGTGACCCGAGGGAGGCTTGTGGTAGGGAGCCTGAGTGCGCATGCACGCCCCACATATAGGCCAGAAAGGAGCCAGCCGCGGCTCGGAGAAAAGCCATCTCCTGGGGGCCTCCCCGTGTTCTTCCACTCCTGAAGCGTGACCCCTTTACGGATGGAAGAAAAGGGGGATCTTCGCAGTGGTGGGGTCGGGCCTGAGGTGTCTGTTTGTTTGCCTCCATGTAGGCCAGTTGCTGGCACACCGGGCCCAGGTGTCCCTGCCCCATGTGGCTAGAGGGCCGCTTATGGCAGGAATCAGGTCTCCTGCGGGGGTCAAGGGACGGCTTGGACACTCACCGGGCGAGAGAGGACGCCTGGTCATCAGACAGCCCCCTGGAAAATCCCCCGCCCAGGCCCCCGTTCCCCAAGTCTTTCCTGCGCACACTGTGTCTGAGGAGCTGGGAGAGCTGCTGGGAAGTGTGGCCCATGGGAAATCGCGCGGTCCTCTGGGTGGCGGGGTGGGCTTCCGTTTTCAGACAGGTGCCTAGGGACCCTGTGCAAAATGTCTGACAGCTCAAGCGTGGGTCAGGTGAGCCGAGGGAGGCGTGTGCTTGGGAGCCTGAGTGCGCATGCGCGGCCCACGAATAGGCCCGAAAGGAGCCAGCCGCGGCTCGGAGAAAAGCCATCTCCTGGGGGTCTCCCCATGTTCCTCCAGTCCCCAAGGAGCACCCCTTTACGGATGGAAGAAATGGGGGATCTTCGCAGTGGTGGGTTCGGGCCAGAGGGGTCGGCGGGTTTGCCTGCACGTACGCCAGGTGCTCGCACAACGGGCCCAGGTGTTTGAGCCCCGTGGAGGCAGAGGGCTGCTTATTGCTGGATGATAGTGTCCTGCAGGGTTAAGGGACGGCGTGGGCACTCCCAGGGCGACAGAGGGCACCTGGCCTTTAGAGAATTCCCTGGAAAATTCCCCGCCCAGGCCCCAGGTCCACAAGTCTATCCTGCGCACAGTGTCTGTGCCAGGCTGGGAGTGCTTCTGGGCAGTGTTCCCCAGCGGAAATCGCGTGGTCCTCTAGGTGGCAGGGAGGGCTCCTGTGTCCACGGACAGGTGCCCAGGGACCGTGTGGAACTGCTGTGACCTCTAAAGGGTGGGTCTGGTGAGCCGAGGGAGGCGTGTGCTTGGGAGCCTGAGTGCGCATGCGCGGCCCAGGTGTTGGCCCGAAACCAGGCAGACTCGGCTCGGAGAAAAGCCATCTCCTGGGGGCCTCCCCGTGTTCTTCCACTCCTGAAGCGTGACCCCTTTACGGATGGAAGAAAAGGAGGATCTTCGCAGTGGTGGGGTCGGGCCTGAGGTGTCTGTTTGTTTTCCTCCATGTAGGCCAGTTGCTGGCACACCGGGCCCAGGTGTCCCTGCCCCATGTGGCTAGAGGGCCGCTTATGACTGGAATCAGGTCTCATGCGGGGGTCAAGGGACGGCTTGGACACTCAGCGGGCGAGAGAGGACGCCTGGTCATCAGACAGCCCCCTGGAAAATCCCCCGCCCAGGCCCCCGTTCCCCAAGTCTTTCCTGCGCACACTGTGTCTGAGGAGCTGGGAGAGCTGCTGGGAAGTGTGGCCCATGGGAAATCGCGCGGTCCTCTGGGTGGCGGGGTGGGCTTCCGTTTTCAGACAGGTGCCTAGGGACCCTGTGCAAAATGTCTGACAGCTCAAGCGTGGGTCAGGTGAGCCGAGGGAGGCGTGTGCTTGGGAGCCTGAGTGCGCATGCGCGGCCCACGAATAGGCCCGAAAGGAGCCAGCCGCGGCTCGGAGAAAAGCCATCTCCTGGGGGTCTCCCCATGTTCCTCCAGTCCCCAAGGAGCACCCCTTTACGGATGGAAGAAATGGGGGATCTTCGCAGTGGTGGGTTCGGGCCAGAGGGGTCGGCGGGTTTGCCTGCACGTACGCCAGGTGCTCGCACAACGGGCCCAGGTGTTTGAGCCCCGTGGAGGCAGAGGGCTGCTTATTGCTGGATGATAGTGTCCTGCAGGGTTAAGGGACGGCGTGGGCACTCCCAGGGCGACAGAGGGCACCTGGCCTTTAGAGAATTCCCTGGAAAATTCCCCGCCCAGGCCCCTGGTCCACAAGTCTATCCTGCGCACAGTGTCTGTGCCAGGCTGGGAGTGCTTCTGGGCAGTGTTCCCCAGCGGAAATCGCGTGGTCCTCTAGGTGGCAGGGAGGGCTCCTGTGTCCACGGACAGGTGCCCAGGGACCGTGTGGAACTGCTGTGACCTCTAAAGGGTGGGTCTGGTGAGCCGAGGGAGGCGTGTGCTTGGGAGCCTGAGTGCGCATGCGCGGCCCAGGTGTTGGCCCGAAACCAGGCAGACTCGGCTCGGAGAAAAGCCATCTCCTGGGGGCCTCCCCATGTTCCTCCACTCCCCAAGGAGGACCCCTTTACGGATGGAAGAAAAGGGGGATCTTCGCAGTGGTGGGTTCGGGCCAGAGGGGTCCGCGGGTTTGCCTCCACGTACGCCAGGTGCCCGCACACCGGGCCCAGGTGTTTGAGCCCCGTGGAGGCAGAGGGCTGCTTATTGCTGGATGCAAGTGTCCTGCGGGGTCAAGGAAGGGCATGGGCACTCCCGGGCGACACAGGGCACGGGGCCCTGAGAGAGTTCCATGGAAAATCCCCCGCCCAGGCCCCCGGTATCCAAGTCTGTCCTTAGCACACTGTCTGTGCGGGGCTGAGAGTGCTGCTGGGCAGTGTGGCCTAGGGGAAATGGCGCGGTGCTCTGAGTGGCAGGGAGGGCTTCTGTTTCCACGGACAGGTGCGCAGGGACCCTCTGAAACTGCTGTGACCTCTCAAGGGCGGGTCACCTGACCCCTCCAGGGTGGGACAGGTGACCTCCCAAGGGTGGGTCTCGAGACCCCTCAAGGGTGGGGCACGTGACCCCGCAAGGGTGGGTCTCGAGACCCCTCAAGGGTGGGGCACGTGACCCTCAAGGGTGGGTCACGAGACCCCTCAGGGGTGGGTCACGTGACCCCTCAGGGTTGGGTCACGTGACCCGTCAGGGGTGGGTCACGAGACCCCTCAGGGGTGGGTCACGTGACCCGTCAGGGGTGGGTCACGTGACCGCTCAGGGGTGCGTCACGTGACCCCCCAGGGGTGGGTCACGTGACCCGTCAGGGGTGGGTCACGTGACCGCTCAGGGGTGCGTCACGTGACCGCTCAGGGGTGCGTCACGTGACCCCTCAGGGGTGCGTCACGTGACCCCTCAGGGGTGCGTCACGTGACCCCTCAGGGGTGGGTCACGAGACCACTCAGGGGTGGGTCGCGTGACCCCTCAAGGGTGGGTCATGAGACACCTCTAGTGTGGGTCCCGTGACCCGAGGGAGACTTGTGGTAGGGAGCCTGAGTGCCCATGCACGGCCCACATATAGGCCAGAAAGGAGCCAGCCGCGGCTCGGAGAAAAGCCATCTCCTGGGGGCCTCCCCGTGTTCTTCCACTCCTGAAGCGTGACCCCTTTACGGATGGAAGAAAAGGAGGATCTTCGCAGTGGTGGGGTCGGGCCTGAGGTGTCTGTTTGTTTTCCTCCATGTAGGCCAGTTGCTGGCACACCGGGCCCAGGTGTCCCTGCCCCATGTGGCTAGAGGGCCGCTTATGGCTGGAATCAGGTCTCCTGCGGGGGTCAAGGGACGGCTTGGACACTCAGCGGGCGAGAGAGGACGCGTGGTCATCAGACAGTCCCCTGGAAAATCCCCCGCCCAGGCCCCCGTTCCCCAAGTCTTTCCTGCGCACACTGTGTCTGAGGAGCTGGGAGAGCTGCTGGGAAGTGTGGCCCATGGGAAATCGCGCGGTCCTCTGGGTGGCGGGGTGGGCTTCCGTTTCCAGACAGGTGCCTAGGGACCCTGTGCAAATGGTCTGACAGCTCAAGGGTGGGTCAGGTGAGCCGAGGGAGGCGTGTGCTTGGGAGCCTGAGTGCGCATGCGCGGCCCACGAATAGACCCGAAAGGAGCCAGCCGCGGCTCGGAGAAAAGCCATCTCCTGGGGGTCTCCCCATGTTCCTCCAGTCCCCAAGGAGCACCCCTTTACGGATGGAAGAAATGGGGGATCTTCGCAGTGGTGGGTTCGGGCCAGAGGGGTCGGCGGGTTTGCCTGCACGTACGCCAGGTGCTCGCACAACGGGCCCAGGTGTTTGAGCCCCGTGGAGGCATAGGGCTGCTTATTGCTGGATGATAGTGTCCTGCAGGGTTAAGGGACGGCGTGGGCACTCCCAGGGCGACAGAGGGCACCTGGCCTTTAGAGAATTCCCTGGAAAATTCCCCGCCCAGGCCCCTGGTCCACAAGTCTATCCTGCGCACAGTGTCTGTGCCAGGCTGGGAGTGCTTCTGGGCAGTGTTCCCCAGCGGAAATCGCGTGGTCCTCTAGGTGGCAGGGAGGGCTCCTGTGTCCACGGACAGGTGCCCAGGGACCGTGTGGAACTGCTGTGACCTCTAAAGGGTGGGTCTGGTGAGCCGAGGGAGGCGTGTGCTTGGGAGCCTGAGTGCGCATGCGCGGCCCAGGTGTTGGCCCGAAACCAGGCAGACTCGGCTCGGAGAAAAGCCATCTCCTGGGGGCCTCCCCATGTTCCTCCACTCCGCAAGGAGGACCCCTTTACGGATGGAAGAAAAGGGGGATCTTCGCAGTGGTGGGTTCGGGCCAGAGGGGTCCGCGGGTTTGCCTCCACGTACGCCAGGTGCCCGCACACCGGGCCCAGGTGTTTGAGCCCCGTGGAGGCAGAGGGCTGCTTATTGCTGGATGCAAGTGTCCTGCGGGGTCAAGGAAGGGCATGGGCACTCCCGGGCGACACAGGGCACCGGGCCCTGAGAGAGTTCCATGGAAAATCCCCCGCCCAGGCCCCCGGTATCCAAGTCTGTCCTTAGCACACTGTCTGTGCGGGGCTGAGAGTGCTGCTGGGCAGTGTGGCCTAGGGGAAATGGCGCGGTGCTCTGAGTGGCAGGGAGGGCTTCTGTTTCCACGGACAGGTGCGCAGGGACCCTCTGAAACTGCTGTGACCTCTCAAGGGCGGGTCACCTGACCCCTCCAGGGTGGGACAGGTGACCTCCCAAGGGTGGGTCTAGAGACCCCTCAAGGGTGGGGCACGTGACCCCGCAAGGGTGGGTCTCGAGACCCCTCAAGGGTGGGGCACGTGACCCGTCAGGGGTGGGTCACGTGACCCCTCAGGGGTGCGTCACGTGACCCCCCAGGGGTGCGTCACGTGACCCCTCAGGGGTGGGTCACGTGACCCCTCAGGGGCGGGTCACGAGACCCCTCAGGTGTGGGTCACGTGACCCCTCAGGGGTGCGTCACGTGACCCCTCAGGGGTGGGTCACGTGACCCCTCAGGGGTGCGTCACGTGACCCCTCAGCGGTGCGTCACGTGACCCCTCAGGGGTGGGTCACGTGACCCCTCAGGGGTGGGTCACGAGACTCCTCAGGGGTGGGTCACGTGACCCCTCAGGTGTGGGTCACGAGACCACTCAGGGGTGGGTCGCGTGACCCCTCAAGGGTGGGTCCGGAGACACCTCTAGTGTGGGTCCCGTGACCCGAGGGAGGCTTGTGGTAGGGAGCCTGAGTGCGCATGCACGGCCCACATATAGGCCAGAAAGGAGCCAGCCGCGGCTCGGAGAAAAGCCATCTCCTGGGGGCCTCCCCGTGTTCTTCCACTCCTGAAGCGTGACCCCTTTACGGATGGAAGAAAAGGGGGATCTTCGCAGTGGTGGGGTCGGGCCTGAGGTGTCTGTTTGTTTGCCTCCATGTAGGCCAGTTGCTGGCACACCGGGCCCAGGTGTCCCTGCCCCATGTGGCTAGAGGGCCGCTTATGGCAGGAATCAGGTCTCCTGCGGGGGTCAAGGGACGGCTTGGACACTCAGCGGGCGAGAGAGGACGCCTGGTCATCAGACAGCCCCCTGGAAAATCCCCCGCCCAGGCCCCCGTTCCCCAAGTCTTTCCTGCGCACACTGTGTCTGAGGAGCTGGGAGAGCTGCTGGGAAGTGTGGCCCATGGGAAATCGCGCGGTCCTCTGGGTGGCGGGGTGGGCTTCCGTTTCCAGACAGGTGCCTTGGGACCCTGTGCAAATGGTCTGACAGCTCAAGGGTGGGTCCGGTGAGCCGAGGGAGGCGTGTGCTTGGGAGCCTGAGTGCGCATGCGCGGCCCACGAATAGGCCCGAAAGGAGCCAGCCGCGGCTCGGAGAAAAGCCATCTCCTGGGGGTCTCCCCATGTTCCTCCAGTCCCCAAGGAGCACCCCTTTACGGATGGAAGAAATGGGGGATCTTCGCAGTGGTGGGTTCGGGCCAGAGGGGTCGGCGGGTTTGCCTGCACGTACGCCAGGTGCTCGCACAACGGGCCCAGGTGTTTGAGCCCCGTGGAGGCAGAGGGCTGCTTATTGCTGGATGATAGTGTTCTGCAGGGTTAAGGGACGGCGTGGGCACTCCCAGGGCGACAGAGGGCACCTGGCCTTTAGAGAATTCCCTGGAAAATTCCCCGCCCAGGCCCCTGGTCCACAAGTCTATCCTGCGCACAGTGTCTGTGCCAGGCTGGGAGTGCTTCTGGGCAGTGTTCCCCAGCGGAAATCGCGTGGTCCTCTAGGTGGCAGGGAGGGCTCCTGTGTCCACGGACAGGTGCCCAGGGACCGTGTGGAACTGCTGTGACCTCTAAAGGGTGGGTCTGGTGAGCCGAGGGAGGCGTGTGCTTGGGAGCCTGAGTGCGCATGCGCGGCCCAGGTGTTGGCCCGAAACCAGGCAGACTCGGCTCGGAGAAAAGCCATCTCCTGGGGGCCTCCCCATGTTCCTCCACTCCCCAAGGAGGACCCCTTTACGGATGGAAGAAAAGGGGGATCTTCGCAGTGGTGGGTTCGGGCCAGAGGGGTCCGCGGGTTTGCCTCCACGTACGCCAGGTGCCCGCACACCGGGCCCAGGTGTTTGAGCCCCGTGGAGGCAGAGGGCTGCTTATTGCTGGATGCAAGTGTCCTGCGGGGTCAAGGAAGGGCATGGGCACTCCCGGGCGACACAGGGCACGGGGCCCTGAGAGAGTTCCATGGAAAATCCCCCGCCCAGGCCCCCGGTATCCAAGTCTGTCCTTAGCACACTGTCTGTGCGGGGCTGAGAGTGCTGCTGGGCAGTGTGGCCTAGGGGAAATGGCGCGGTGCTCTGAGTGGCAGGGAGGGCTTCTGTTTCCACGGACAGGTGCGCAGGGACCCTCTGAAACTGCTGTGACCTCTCAAGGGCGGGTCACCTGACCCCTCCAGGGTGGGACAGGTGACCTCCCAAGGGTGGGTCTCGAGACCCCTCAAGGGTGGGGCACGTGACCCCGCAAGGGTGGGTCTCGAGACCCCTCAAGGGTGGGGCACGTGACCCTCAAGGGTGGGTCACGAGAACCCTCAGGGGTGGGTCACGTGACCCCTCAGGGTTGGGTCACGTGACCCGTCAGGGGTGGGTCACGAGACCCCTCAGGGGTGGGTCACGTGACCCGTCAGGGGTGGGTCACGTGACCGCTCAGGGGTGCGTCACGTGACCCCCCAGGGGTGGGTCACGTGACCCGTCAGGGGTGGGTCACGTGACCGCTCAGGGGTGCGTCACGTGACCGCTCAGGGGTGGGTCACGTGACCGCTCAGGGGTGCGTCACGTGACCGCTCAGGGGTGCGTCACGTGACCCCTCAGGGGTGCGTCACGTGACCCCTCAGGGGTGGGTCACGAGACCCCTCAGGGGTGGGTCACGTGACCCCTCAGGTGTGGGTCACGAGACCACTCAGGGGTGGGTCGCGTGACCCCTCAAGGGTGGGTCAGGAGACACCTCTAGTGTGGGTCCCGTGACCCGAGGGAGACTTGTGGTAGGGAGCCTGAGTGCCCATGCACGGCCCACATATAGGCCAGAAAGGAGCCAGCCGCGGCTCGGAGAAAAGCCATCTCCTGGGGGCCTCCCCGTGTTCTTCCACTCCTGAAGCGTGACCCCTTTACGGATGGAAGAAAAGGAGGATCTTCGCAGTGGTGGGGTCGGGCCTGAGGTGTCTGTTTGTTTTCCTCCATGTAGGCCAGTTGCTGGCACACCGGGCCCAGGTGTCCCTGCCCCATGTGGCTAGAGGGCCGCTTATGGCAGGAATCAGGTCTCCTGCGGGGGTCAAGGGACGGCTTGGACACTCACCGGGCGAGAGAGGACGCCTGGTCATCAGACAGCCCCCTGGAAAATCCCCCGCCCAGGCCCCCGTTCCCCAAGTCTTTCCTGCGCACACTGTGTCTGAGGAGCTGGGAGAGCTGCTGGGAAGTGTGGCCCATGGGAAATCGCGCGGTCCTCTGGGTGGCGGGGTGGGCTTCCGTTTCCAGACAGGTGCCTAGGGACCCTGTGCAAATGGTCTGACAGCTCAAGGGTGGGTCAGGTGAGCCGAGGGAGGCGTGTGCTTGGGAGCCTGAGTGCGCATGCGCGGCCCACGAATAGGCCCGAAAGGAGCCAGCCGCGGCTCGGAGAAAAGCCATCTCCTGGGGGTCTCCCCATGTTCCTCCAGTCCCCAAGGAGCACCCCTTTACGGATGGAAGAAATGGGGGATCTTCGCAGTGGTGGGTTCGGGACAGAGGGGTCGGCGGGTTTGCCTGCACGTACGCCAGGTGCTCGCACAACGGGCCCAGGTGTTTGAGCCCCGTGGAGGCAGAGGGCTGCTTATTGCTGGATGATAGTGTCCTGCAGGGTTAAGGGACGGCGTGGGCACTCCCAGGGCGACAGAGGGCACCTGGCCTTTAGAGAATTCCCTGGAAAATTCCCCGCCCAGGCCCCTGGTCCACAAGTCTATCCTGCGCACAGTGTCTGTGCCAGGCTGGGAGTGCTTCTGGGCAGTGTTCCCCAGCGGAAATCGCGTGGTCCTCTAGGTGGCAGGGAGGGCTCCTGTGTCCACGGACAGGTGCCCAGGGACCGTGTGGAACTGCTGGGACCTCTAAAGGGTGGGTCTGGTGAGCCGAGGGAGGCGTGTGCTTGGGAGCCTGAGTGCGCATGCGCGGCCCAGGTGTTGGCCCGAAACCAGGCAGACTCGGCTCGGAGAAAAGCCATCTCCTGGGGGCCTCCCCATGTTCCTCCACTCCCCAAGGAGGACCCCTTTACGGATGGAAGAAAAGGGGGATCTTCGCAGTGGTGGGTTCGGGCCAGAGGGGTCCGCGGGTTTGCCTCCACGTACGCCAGGTGCCCCCACACCGGGCCCAGGTGTTTGAGCCCCGTGGAGGCAGAGGGCTGCTTATTGCTGGATGCAAGTGTCCTGCGGGGTCAAGGAAGGGCATGGGCACTCCCGGGCGACACAGGGCACCGGGCCCTGAGAGAGTTCCATGGAAAATCCCCCGCCCAGGCCCCCGGTATCCAAGTCTGTCCTTAGCACACTGTCTGTGCGGGGCTGAGAGTGCTGCTGGGCAGTGTGGCCTAGGGGAAATGGCGCGGTGCTCTGAGTGGCAGGGAGGGCTTCTGTTTCCACGGACAGGTGCGCAGGGACCCTCTGAAACTGCTGTGACCTCTCAAGGGCGGGTCACCTGACCCCTCCAGGGTGGGACAGGTGACCTCCCAAGGGTGGGTCTAGAGACCCCTCAAGGGTGGGGCACGTGACCCCGCAAGGGTGGGTCTCGAGACCCCTCAAGGGTGGGGCACGTGACCCGTCAGGGGTGGGTCACGTGACCCCTCAGGGGTGCGTCACGTGACCCCCCAGGGGTGCGTCACGTGACCCCGCAGGGGTGGGTCACGTGACCCCTCAGGGGTGGGTCACGAGACCCCTCAGGGGTGGGTCACGTGACCCCTCAGGGGTGGGTCACGTGACCCCTCAGGGGTGCGTCACGTGACCCCTCAGGGGTGGGTCACGTGACCCCTCAGGGGTGCGTCACGTGACCCCTCAGGGGTGCGTCACGTGACCCCTCAGGGGTGGGTCACGTGACCCCTCAGGGGTGGGTCACGAGACTCCTCAGGGGTGGGTCACGTGACCCCTCAGGTGTGGGTCACGAGACCACTCAGGGGTGGGTCGCGTGACCCCTCAAGGGTGGGTCAGGAGACACCTCTAGTGTGGGTCCCGTGACCCGAGGGAGGCTTGTGGTAGGGAGCCTGAGTGCGCATGCACGGCCCACATATAGGCCAGAAAGGAGCCAGCCGCGGCTCGGAGAAAAGCCATCTCCTGGGGGCCTCCCCGTGTTCTTCCACTCCTGAAGCGTGACCCCTTTACGGATGGAAGAAAAGGGGGATCTTCGCAGTGGTGGGGTCGGGCCTGAGGTGTCTGTTTGTTTGCCTCCATGTAGGCCAGTTGCTGGCACACCGGGCCCAGGTGTCCCTGCCCCATGTGGCTAGAGGGCCGCTTATGGCAGGAATCAGGTCTCCTGCGGGGGTCAAGGGACGGCTTGGACACTCAGCGGGCGAGAGAGGACGCCTGGTCATCAGACAGCCCCCTGGAAAATCCCCCGCCCAGGCCCCCGTTCCCCAAGTCTTTCCTGCGCACACTGTGTCTGAGGAGCTGGGAGAGCTGCTGGGAAGTGTGGCCCATGGGAAATCGCGCGGTCCTCTGGGTGGCGGGGTGGGCTTCCGTTTCCAGACAGGTGCCTAGGGACCCTGTGCAAATGGTCTGACAGCTCAAGGGTGGGTCCGGTGAGCCGAGGGAGGCGTGTGCTTGGGAGCCTGAGTGCGCATGCGCGGCCCACGAATAGGCCCGAAAGGAGCCAGCCGCGGCTCGGAGAAAAGCCATCTCCTGGGGGTCTCCCCATGTTCCTCCAGTCCCCAAGGAGCACCCCTTTACGGATGGAAGAAATGGGGGATCTTCGCAGTGGTGGGTTCGGGCCAGAGGGGTCGGCGGGTTTGCCTGCACGTACGCCAGGTGCTCGCACAACGGGCCCAGGTGTTTGAGCCCCGTGGAGGCAGAGGGCTGCTTATTGCTGGATGATAGTGTCCTGCAGGGTTAAGGGACGGCGTGGGCACTCCCAGGGCGACAGAGGGCACCTGGCCTTTAGAGAATTCCCTGGAAAATTCCCCGCCCAGGCCCCTGGTCCACAAGTCTATCCTGCGCACAGTGTCTGTGCCAGGCTGGGAGTGCTTCTGGGCAGTGTTCCCCAGCGGAAATCGCGTGGTCCTCTAGGTGGCAGGGAGGGCTCCTGTGTCCACGGACAGGTGCCCAGGGACCGTGTGGAACTGCTGTGACCTCTAAAGGGTGGGTCTGGTGATCCGAGGGAGGCGTGTGCTTGGGAGCCTGAGTGCGCATGCGCGGCCCAGGTGTTGGCCCGAAACCAGGCAGACTCGGCTCGGAGAAAAGCCATCTCCTGGGGGCCTCCCCATGTTCCTCCACTCCCCAAGGAGGACCCCTTTACGGATGGAAGAAAAGGGGGATCTTCGCAGTGGTGGGGTCGGGCCAGAGGGGTCCGCGGGTTTGCCTCCACGTACGCCAGGTGCCCGCACACCGGGCCCAGGTGTTTGAGCCCCGTGGAGGCAGAGGGCTGCTTATTGCTGGATGCAAGTGTCCTGCGGGGTCAAGGAAGGGCATGGGCACTCCCGGGCGACACAGGGCACCGGGCCCTGAGAGAGTTCCATGGAAAATCCCCCGCCCAGGCCCCCGGTATCCAAGTCTGTCCTTAGCACACTGTCTGTGCGGGGCTGAGAGTGCTGCTGGGCAGTGTGGCCTAGGGGAAATGGCGCGGTGCTCTGAGTGGCAGGGAGGGCTTCTGTTTCCACGGACAGGTGCGCAGGGACCCTCTGAAACTGCTGTGACCTCTCAAGGGCGGGTCACCTGACCCCTCCAGGGTGGGACAGGTGACCTCCCAAGGGTGGGTCTCGAGACCCCTCAAGGGTGGGGCACGTGACCCCGCAAGGGTGGGTCTCGAGACCCCTCAAGGGTGGGGCACGTGACCCTCAAGGGTGGGTCACGAGAACCCTCAGGGGTGGGTCACGTGACCCCTCAGGGTTGGGTCACGTGACCCGTCAGGGGTGGGTCACGAGACCCCTCAGGGGTGGGTCACGTGACCCGTCAGGGGTGGGTCACGTGACCGCTCAGGGGTGCGTCACGTGACCCCCCAGGGGTGGGTCACGTGACCCGTCAGGGGTGGGTCACGTGACCGCTCAGGGGTGCGTCACGTGACCGCTCAGGGGTGGGTCACGTGACCGCTCAGGGGTGCGTCACGTGACCGCTCAGGGGTGCGTCACGTGACCCCTCAGGGGTGCGTCACGTGACCCCTCAGGGGTGGGTCACGAGACCCCTCAGGGGTGGGTCACGTGACCCCTCAGGTGTGGGTCACGAGACCACTCAGGGGTGGGTCGCGTGACCCCTCAAGGGTGGGTCAGGAGACACCTCTAGTGTGGGTCCCGTGACCCGAGGGAGACTTGTGGTAGGGAGCCTGAGTGCCCATGCACGGCCCACATATAGGCCAGAAAGGAGCCAGCCGCGGCTCGGAGAAAAGCCATCTCCTGGGGGCCTCCCCGTGTTCTTCCACTCCTGAAGCGTGACCCCTTTACGGATGGAAGAAAAGGAGGATCTTCGCAGTGGTGGGGTCGGGCCTGAGGTGTCTGTTTGTTTTCCTCCATGTAGGCCAGTTGCTGGCACACCGGGCCCAGGTGTCCCTGCCCCATGTGGCTAGAGGGCCGCTTATGGCAGGAATCAGGTCTCCTGCGGGGGTCAAGGGACGGCTTGGACACTCACCGGGCGAGAGAGGACGCCTGGTCATCAGACAGCCCCCTGGAAAATCCCCCGCCCAGGCCCCCGTTCCCCAAGTCTTTCCTGCGCACACTGTGTCTGAGGAGCTGGGAGAGCTGCTGGGAAGTGTGGCCCATGGGAAATCGCGCGGTCCTCTGGGTGGCGGGGTGGGCTTCCGTTTCCAGACAGGTGCCTAGGGACCCTGTGCAAATGGTCTGACAGCTCAAGGGTGGGTCAGGTGAGCCGAGGGAGGCGTGTGCTTGGGAGCCTGAGTGCGCATGCGCGGCCCACGAATAGGCCCGAAAGGAGCCAGCCGCGGCTCGGAGAAAAGCCATCTCCTGGGGGTCTCCCCATGTTCCTCCAGTCCCCAAGGAGCACCCCTTTACGGATGGAAGAAATGGGGGATCTTCGCAGTGGTGGGTTCGGGACAGAGGGGTCGGCGGGTTTGCCTGCACGTACGCCAGGTGCTCGCACAACGGGCCCAGGTGTTTGAGCCCCGTGGAGGCAGAGGGCTGCTTATTGCTGGATGATAGTGTCCTGCAGGGTTAAGGGACGGCGTGGGCACTCCCAGGGCGACAGAGGGCACCTGGCCTTTAGAGAATTCCCTGGAAAATTCCCCGCCCAGGCCCCTGGTCCACAAGTCTATCCTGCGCACAGTGTCTGTGCCAGGCTGGGAGTGCTTCTGGGCAGTGTTCCCCAGCGGAAATCGCGTGGTCCTCTAGGTGGCAGGGAGGGCTCCTGTGTCCACGGACAGGTGCCCAGGGACCGTGTGGAACTGCTGGGACCTCTAAAGGGTGGGTCTGGTGAGCCGAGGGAGGCGTGTGCTTGGGAGCCTGAGTGCGCATGCGCGGCCCAGGTGTTGGCCCGAAACCAGGCAGACTCGGCTCGGAGAAAAGCCATCTCCTGGGGGCCTCCCCATGTTCCTCCACTCCCCAAGGAGGACCCCTTTACGGATGGAAGAAAAGGGGGATCTTCGCAGTGGTGGGTTCGGGCCAGAGGGGTCCGCGGGTTTGCCTCCACGTACGCCAGGTGCCCCCACACCGGGCCCAGGTGTTTGAGCCCCGTGGAGGCAGAGGGCTGCTTATTGCTGGATGCAAGTGTCCTGCGGGGTCAAGGAAGGGCATGGGCACTCCCGGGCGACACAGGGCACCGGGCCCTGAGAGAGTTCCATGGAAAATCCCCCGCCCAGGCCCCCGGTATCCAAGTCTGTCCTTAGCACACTGTCTGTGCGGGGCTGAGAGTGCTGCTGGGCAGTGTGGCCTAGGGGAAATGGCGCGGTGCTCTGAGTGGCAGGGAGGGCTTCTGTTTCCACGGACAGGTGCGCAGGGACCCTCTGAAACTGCTGTGACCTCTCAAGGGCGGGTCACCTGACCCCTCCAGGGTGGGACAGGTGACCTCCCAAGGGTGGGTCTAGAGACCCCTCAAGGGTGGGGCACGTGACCCCGCAAGGGTGGGTCTCGAGACCCCTCAAGGGTGGGGCACGTGACCCGTCAGGGGTGGGTCACGTGACCCCTCAGGGGTGCGTCACGTGACCCCCCAGGGGTGCGTCACGTGACCCCGCAGGGGTGGGTCACGTGACCCCTCAGGGGTGGGTCACGAGACCCCTCAGGGGTGGGTCACGTGACCCCTCAGGGGTGGGTCACGTGACCCCTCAGGGGTGCGTCACGTGACCCCTCAGGGGTGGGTCACGTGACCCCTCAGGGGTGCGTCACGTGACCCCTCAGGGGTGGGTCACGTGACCCCTCAGGGGTGGGTCACGAGACTCCTCAGGGGTGGGTCACGTGACCCCTCAGGTGTGGGTCACGAGACCACTCAGGGGTGGGTCGCGTGACCCCTCAAGGGTGGGTCAGGAGACACCTCTAGTGTGGGTCCCGTGACCCGAGGGAGGCTTGTGGTAGGGAGCCTGAGTGCGCATGCACGGCCCACATATAGGCCAGAAAGGAGCCAGCCGCGGCTCGGAGAAAAGCCATCTCCTGGGGGCCTCCCCGTGTTCTTCCACTCCTGAAGCGTGACCCCTTTACGGATGGAAGAAAAGGGGGATCTTCGCAGTGGTGGGGTCGGGCCTGAGGTGTCTGTTTGTTTGCCTCCATGTAGGCCAGTTGCTGGCACACCGGGCCCAGGTGTCCCTGCCCCATGTGGCTAGAGGGCCGCTTATGGCAGGAATCAGGTCTCCTGCGGGGGTCAAGGGACGGCTTGGACACTCAGCGGGCGAGAGAGGACGCCTGGTCATCAGACAGCCCCCTGGAAAATCCCCCGCCCAGGCCCCCGTTCCCCAAGTCTTTCCTGCGCACACTGTGTCTGAGGAGCTGGGAGAGCTGCTGGGAAGTGTGGCCCATGGGAAATCGCGCGGTCCTCTGGGTGGCGGGGTGGGCTTCCGTTTCCAGACAGGTGCCTAGGGACCCTGTGCAAATGGTCTGACAGCTCAAGGGTGGGTCCGGTGAGCCGAGGGAGGCGTGTGCTTGGGAGCCTGAGTGCGCATGCGCGGCCCACGAATAGGCCCGAAAGGAGCCAGCCGCGGCTCGGAGAAAAGCCATCTCCTGGGGGTCTCCCCATGTTCCTCCAGTCCCCAAGGAGCACCCCTTTACGGATGGAAGAAATGGGGGATCTTCGCAGTGGTGGGTTCGGGACAGAGGGGTCGGCGGGTTTGCCTGCACGTACGCCAGGTGCTCGCACAACGGGCCCAGGTGTTTGAGCCCCGTGGAGGCAGAGGGCTGCTTATTGCTGGATGATAGTGTCCTGCAGGGTTAAGGGACGGCGTGGGCACTCCCAGGGCGACAGAGGGCACCTGGCCTTTAGAGAATTCCCTGGAAAATTCCCCGCCCAGGCCCCTGGTCCACAAGTCTATCCTGCGCACAGTGTCTGTGCCAGGCTGGGAGTGCTTCTGGGCAGTGTTCCCCAGCGGAAATCGCGTGGTCCTCTAGGTGGCAGGGAGGGCTCCTGTGTCCACGGACAGGTGCCCAGGGACCGTGTGGAACTGCTGTGACCTCTAAAGGGTGGGTCTGGTGATCCGAGGGAGGCGTGTGCTTGGGAGCCTGAGTGCGCATGCGCGGCCCAGGTGTTGGCCCGAAACCAGGCAGACTCGGCTCGGAGAAAAGCCATCTCCTGGGGGCCTCCCCATGTTCCTCCACTCCCCAAGGAGGACCCCTTTACGGATGGAAGAAAAGGGGGATCTTCGCAGTGGTGGGGTCGGGCCAGAGGGGTCCGCGGGTTTGCCTCCACGTACGCCAGGTGCCCGCACACCGGGCCCAGGTGTTTGAGCCCCGTGGAGGCAGAGGGCTGCTTATTGCTGGATGCAAGTGTCCTGCGGGGTCAAGGAAGGGCATGGGCACTCCCGGGCGACACAGGGCACCGGGCCCTGAGAGAGTTCCATGGAAAATCCCCCGCCCAGGCCCCCGGTATCCAAGTCTGTCCTTAGCACACTGTCTGTGCGGGGCTGAGAGTGCTGCTGGGCAGTGTGGCCTAGGGGAAATGGCGCGGTGCTCTGAGTGGCAGGGAGGGCTTCTGTTTCCACGGACAGGTGCGCAGGGACCCTCTGAAACTGCTGTGACCTCTCAAGGGCGGGTCACCTGAACCCTCCAGGGTGGGACAGGTGACCTCCCAAGGGTGGGTCTCGAGACCCCTCAAGGGTGGGGCACGTGACCCCGCAAGGGTGGGTCTCGAGACCCCTCAAGGGTGGGGCACGTGACCCTCCAGGGTGGGTCACGAGACCCCTCAGGGGTGGGTCACGTGACCCCTCAGGGTTGGGTCACGTGACCCGTCAGGGGTGGGTCACGAGACCCCTCAGGGGTGGGTCACGTGACCCGTCAGGGGTGGGTCACGAGACCCCTCAGGGGTGGGTCACGTGACCCCTCAGGGGTGGGTCACGTGACCCCTCAGGGGTGGGTCACGAGACCCCTCAGGTGTGGGTCACGTGACCCGTCAGGGGTGGGTCACGTGACCGCTCAGGGGTGCGTCACGTGACCCCCCAGGGGTGGGTCACGTGACCCCTCAGGGGTGCGTCACGTGACCGCTCAGGGGTGCGTCACGTGACCCCTCAGGGGTGCGTCACGTGACCCCTCAGGGGTGCGTCACGTGACCCCTCAGGGGTGGGTCACGAGACCCCTCAGGGGTGGGTCACGTGACCCCTCAGGGGTGGGTCACGAGACCACTCAGGGGTGGGTCGCGTGACCCCTCAAGGGTGGGTCAGGAGACACCTCTAGTGTGGGTCCCGTGACCCGAGGGAGACTTGTGGTAGGGAGCCTGAGTGCCCATGCACGGCCCACATATAGGCCAGAAAGGAGCCAGCCGCGGCTCGGAGAAAAGCCATCTCCTGGGGGCCTCCCCGTGTTCTTCCACTCCTGAAGCGTGACCCCTTTACGGATGGAAGAAAAGGAGGATCTTCGCAGTGGTGGGGTCGGGCCTGAGGTGTCTGTTTGTTTTCCTCCATGTAGGCCAGTTGCTGGCACACCGGGCCCAGGTGTCCCTGCCCCATGTGGCTAGAGGGCCGCTTATGGCTGGAATCAGGTCTCCTGCGGGGGTCAAGGGACGGCTTGGACACTCAGCGGGCGAGAGAGGACGCCTGGTCATCAGACAGTCCCCTGGAAAATCCCCCGCCCAGGCCCCCGTTCCCCAAGTCTTTCCTGCGCACACTGTGTCTGAGGAGCTGGGAGAGCTGCTGGGAAGTGTGGCCCATGGGAAATCGCGCGGTCCTCTGGGTGGCGGGGTGGGCTTCCGTTTCCATACAGGTGCCTAGGGACCCTGTGCAAATGGTCTGACAGCTCAAGGGTGGGTCAGGTGAGCCGAGGGAGGCGTGTGCTTGGGAGCCTGAGTGCGCATGCGCGGCCCACGAATAGACCCGAAAGGAGCCAGCCGCGGCTCGGAGAAAAGCCATCTCCTGGGGGTCTCCCCATGTTCCTCCAGTCCCCAAGGAGCACCCCTTTACGGATGGAAGAAATGGGGGATCTTCGCAGTGGTGGGTTCGGGCCAGAGGGGTCGGCGGGTTTGCCTGCACGTACGCCAGGTGCTCGCACAACGGGCCCAGGTGTTTGAGCCCCGTGGAGGCAGAGGGCTGCTTATTGCTGGATGATAGTGTCCTGCAGGGTTAAGGGACGGCGTGGGCACTCCCAGGGCGACAGAGGGCACCTGGCCTTTAGAGAATTCCCTGGAAAATTCCCCGCCCAGGCCCCTGGTCCACAACTCTATCCTGCGCACAGTGTCTGTGCCAGGCTGGGAGTGCTTCTGGGCAGTGTTCCCCAGCGGAAATCGCGTGGTCCTCTAGGTGGCAGGGAGGGCTCCTGTGTCCACGGACAGGTGCCCAGGGACCGTGTGGAACTGCTGTGACCTCTAAAGGGTGGGTCTGGTGATCCGAGGGAGGCGTGTGCTTGGGAGCCTGAGTGCGCATGCGCGGCCCAGGTGTTGGCCCGAAACCAGGCAGACTCGGCTCGGAGAAAAGCCATCTCCTGGGGGCCTCCCCATGTTCCTCCACTCCCCAAGGAGGACCCCTTTACGGATGGAAGAAAAGGGGGATCTTCGCAGTGGTGGGTTCGGGCCAGAGGGGTCCGCGGGTTTGCCTCCACGTACGCCAGGTGCCCGCACACCGGGCCCAGGTGTTTGAGCCCCGTGGAGGCAGAGGGCTGCTTATTGCTGGATGCAAGTGTCCTGCGGGGTCAAGGAAGGGCATGGGCACTCCCGGGCGACACAGGGCACCGGGCCCTGAGAGAGTTCCATGGAAAATCCCCCGCCCAGGCCCCCGGTATCCAAGTCTGTCCTTAGCACACTGTCTGTGCGGGGCTGAGAGTGCTGCTGGGCAGTGTGGCCTAGGGGAAATGGCGCGGTGCTCTGAGTGGCAGGGAGGGCTTCTGTTTCCACGGACAGGTGCGCAGGGACCCTCTGAAACTGCTGTGACCTCTCAAGGGCGGGTCACCTGACCCCTCCAGGGTGGGACAGGTGACCTCCCAAGGGTGGGTCTAGAGACCCCTCAAGGGTGGGGCACGTGACCCCGCAAGGGTGGGTCTCGAGACCCCTCAAGGGTGGGGCACGTGACCCTCCAGGGTGGGTCTCGAGACCCCTCAAGGGTGGGGCACGTGACCCTCCAGGTTTGGGTCACGTGACCCGTCAGGGGTGGGTCACGAGACCCCTCAGGGGTGGGTCACGTGACCCGGCAGGGGTGGGTCACGTGACCCCTCAGGGGTGCGTCACGTAACCCCCCAGGGGTGCGTCAGGTGACCCCTCAGGGGTGGGTCACGTGACCCCTCAGGGGTGGGTCACGAGACCCCTCAGGGGTGGGTCACGTGACCCCTCAGGGTTGCGTCACGTGATCCCTCAGGGGTGGGTCACGTGACCCCTCAGGGGTGGGTCACGAGACTCCTCAGGGGTGGGTCACGTGACCCCTCAGGTGTGGGTCACGAGACCACTCAGGGGTGGGTCGCGTGACCCCTCAAGGGTGGGTCAGGAGACACCTCTAGTGTGGGTCCCGTGACCCGAGGGAGGCTTGTGGTAGGGAGCCTGAGTGCGCATGCACGGCCCACATATAGGCCAGAAAGGAGCCAGCCGCGGCTCGGAGAAAAGCCATCTCCTGGGGGTCTCCCCATGTTCCTCCAGTCCCCAAGGAGCACCCCTTTACGGATGGAAGAAATGGGGGATCTTCGCAGTGGTGGGTTCGGGACAGAGGGGTCGGCGGGTTTGCCTGCACGTACGCCAGGTGCTCGCACAATGGGCCCAGGTGTTTGAGCCCCGTGGAGGCAGAGGGCTGCTTATTGCTGGATGATAGTGTCCTGCAGGGTTAAGGGACGGCGTGGGCACTCCCAGGGCGACAGAGGGCACCTGGCCTTTAGAGAATTCCCTGGAAAATTCCCCGCCCAGGCCCCTGGTCCACAAGTCTATCCTGCGCACAGTGTCTGTGCCAGGCTGGGAGTGCTTCTGGGCAGTGTTCCCCAGCGGAAATCGCGTGGTCCTCTAGGTGGCAGGGAGGGCTCCTGTGTCCACGGACAGGTGCCCAGGGACCGTGTGGAACTGCTGTGACCTCTAAAGGGTGGGTCTGGTGATCCGAGGGAGGCGTGTGCTTGGGAGCCTGAGTGCGCATGCGCGGCCCAGGTGTTGGCCCGAAACCAGGCAGACTCGGCTCGGAGAAAAGCCATCTCCTGGGGGCCTCCCCATGTTCCTCCACTCCCCAAGGAGGACCCCTTTACGGATGGAAGAAAAGGGGGATCTTCGCAGTGGTGGGGTCGGGCCAGAGGGGTCCGCGGGTTTGCCTCCACGTACGCCAGGTGCCCGCACACCGGGCCCAGGTGTTTGAGCCCCGTGGAGGCAGAGGGCTGCTTATTGCTGGATGCAAGTGTCCTGCGGGGTCAAGGAAGGGCATGGGCACTCCCGGGCGACACAGGGCACCGGGCCCTGAGAGAGTTCCATGGAAAATCCCCCGCCCAGGCCCCCGGTATCCAAGTCTGTCCTTAGCACACTGTCTGTGCGGGGCTGAGAGTGCTGCTGGGCAGTGTGGCCTAGGGGAAATGGCGCGGTGCTCTGAGTGGCAGGGAGGGCTTCTGTTTCCACGGACAGGTGCGCAGGGACCCTCTGAAACTGCTGTGACCTCTCAAGGGCGGGTCACCTGAACCCTCCAGGGTGGGACAGGTGACCTCCCAAGGGTGGGTCTCGAGACCCCTCAAGGGTGGGGCACGTGACCCCGCAAGGGTGGGTCTCGAGACCCCTCAAGGGTGGGGCACGTGACCCTCCAGGGTGGGTCACGAGACCCCTCAGGGGTGGGTCACGTGACCCCTCAGGGTTGGGTCACGTGACCCGTCAGGGGTGGGTCACGAGACCCCTCAGGGGTGGGTCACGTGACCCGTCAGGGGTGGGTCACGAGACCCCTCAGGGGTGGGTCACGTGACCCCTCAGGGTTGGGTCACGTGACCCGTCAGGGGTGGGTCACGAGACCCCTCAGGGGTGGGTCACGTGACCCGTCAGGGGTGGGTCACGTGACCCCTCAGGGGTGCGTCACGTGACCGCTCAGGGGTGCGTCACGTGACCCCTCAGGGGTGCGTCACGTGACCCCTCAGGGGTGCGTCACGTGACCCCTCAGGGGTGGGTCACGAGACCCCTCAGGGGTGGGTCACGTGACCCCTCAGGGGTGGGTCACGAGACCACTCAGGGGTGGGTCGCGTGACCCCTCAAGGGTGGGTCAGGAGACACCTCTAGTGTGGGTCCCGTGACCCGAGGGAGACTTGTGGTAGGGAGCCTGAGTGCCCATGCACGGCCCACATATAGGCCAGAAAGGAGCCAGCCGCGGCTCGGAGAAAAGCCATCTCCTGGGGGCCTCCCCGTGTTCTTCCACTCCTGAAGCGTGACCCCTTTACGGATGGAAGAAAAGGAGGATCTTCGCAGTGGTGGGGTCGGGCCTGAGGTGTCTGTTTGTTTTCCTCCATGTAGGCCAGTTGCTGGCACACCGGGCCCAGGTGTCCCTGCCCCATGTGGCTAGAGGGCCGCTTATGGCTGGAATCAGGTCTCCTGCGGGGGTCAAGGGACGGCTTGGACACTCAGCGGGCGAGAGAGGACGCCTGGTCATCAGACAGTCCCCTGGAAAATCCCCCGCCCAGGCCCCCGTTCCCCAAGTCTTTCCTGCGCACACTGTGTCTGAGGAGCTGGGAGAGCTGCTGGGAAGTGTGGCCCATGGGAAATCGCGCGGTCCTCTGGGTGGCGGGGTGGGCTTCCGTTTCCATACAGGTGCCTAGGGACCCTGTGCAAATGGTCTGACAGCTCAAGGGTGGGTCAGGTGAGCCGAGGGAGGCGTGTGCTTGGGAGCCTGAGTGCGCATGCGCGGCCCACGAATAGACCCGAAAGGAGCCAGCCGCGGCTCGGAGAAAAGCCATCTCCTGGGGGTCTCCCCATGTTCCTCCAGTCCCCAAGGAGCACCCCTTTACGGATGGAAGAAATGGGGGATCTTCGCAGTGGTGGGTTCGGGCCAGAGGGGTCGGCGGGTTTGCCTGCACGTAGGCCAGGTGCTCGCACAACGGGCCCAGGTGTTTGAGCCCCGTGGAGGCAGAGGGCTGCTTATTGCTGGATGATAGTGTCCTGCAGGGTTAAGGGACGGCGTGGGCACTCCCAGGGCGACAGAGGGCACCTGGCCTTTAGAGAATTCCCTGGAAAATTCCCCGCCCAGGCCCCTGGTCCACAAGTCTATCCTGCGCACAGTGTCTGTGCCAGGCTGGGAGTGCTTCTGGGCAGTGTTCCCCAGCGGAAATCGCGTGGTCCTCTAGGTGGCAGGGAGGGCTCCTGTGTCCACGGACAGGTGCCCAGGGACCGTGTGGAACTGCTGTGACCTCTAAAGGGTGGGTCTGGTGATCCGAGGGAGGCGTGTGCTTGGGAGCCTGAGTGCGCATGCGCGGCCCAGGTGTTGGCCCGAAACCAGGCAGACTCGGCTCGGAGAAAAGCCATCTCCTGGGGGCCTCCCCATGTTCCTCCACTCCCCAAGGAGGACCCCTTTACGGATGGAAGAAAAGGGGGATCTTCGCAGTGGTGGGTTCGGGCCAGAGGGGTCCGCGGGTTTGCCTCCACGTACGCCAGGTGCCCGCACACCGGGCCCAGGTGTTTGAGCCCCGTGGAGGCAGAGGGCTGCTTATTGCTGGATGCAAGTGTCCTGCGGGGTCAAGGAAGGGCATGGGCACTCCCGGGCGACACAGGGCACCGGGCCCTGAGAGAGTTCCATGGAAAATCCCCCGCCCAGGCCCCCGGTATCCAAGTCTGTCCTTAGCACACTGTCTGTGCGGGGCTGAGAGTGCTGCTGGGCAGTGTGGCCTAGGGGAAATGGCGCGGTGCTCTGAGTGGCAGGGAGGGCTTCTGTTTCCACGGACAGGTGCGCAGGGACCCTCTGAAACTGCTGTGACCTCTCAAGGGCGGGTCACCTGACCCCTCCAGGGTGGGACAGGTGACCTCCCAAGGGTGGGTCTCGAGACCCCTCAAGGGTGGGGCACGTGACCCCGCAAGGGTGAGTCTCGAGACCCCTCAAGGGTGGGGCACGTGACCCTCCAGGGTGGGTCACGAGACCCCTCAGGGGTGGGTCACGTGACCCCTCAGGGTTGGGTCACGTGACCCGTCAGGGGTGGGTCACGTGACCCCTCAGGGGTGGGTCACGTGACCCCTCAGGGGTGGGTCACATGACCCCTCAGGGGTGCGTCACGTGACCCCCCAGGGGTGCGTCACGTGACCCCTCAGGGGTGGGTCACATGACCCCTCAGGGGTGGGTCACGAGACCCCTCAGGGGTGGGTCATGTGACCCCTCAGGTGTGCGTCACGTGACCCCTCAGGGGTGGGTCACGTGACCCCTCAGGGGTGCGTCACGTGACCCCTCAGGGGTGGGTCACGTGACCCCTCAGGTGTGGGTCAGGAGACTCCTCAGGGGTGGGTCACGTGACCCCTCAGCTGTGGGTCACCAGACCACTCAGGGGTGGGTCGCGTGACCCCTCAAGGGTGGGTCAGGAGACACCTCTAGTGTGGGTCCCGTGACCCGAGGGAGGCTTGTGGTAGGGAGCCTGAGTGCGCATGCACGCCCCACATATAGGCCAGAAAGGAGCCAGCCGCGGCTCGGAGAAAAGCCATCTCCTGGGGGCCTCCCCGTGTTCTTCCACTCCTGAAGCGTGACCCCTTTACGGATGGAAGAAAAGGGGGATCTTCGCAGTGGTGGGGTCGGGCCTGAGGTGTCTGTTTGTTTGCCTCCATGTAGGCCAGTTGCTGGCACACCGGGCCCAGGTGTCCCTGCCCCATGTGGCTAGAGGGCCGCTTATGGCAGGAATCAGGTCTCCTGCGGGGGTCAAGGGACGGCTTGGACACTCACCGGGCGAGAGAGGACGCCTGGTCATCAGACAGCCCCCTGGAAAATCCCCCGCCCAGGCCCCCGTTCCCCAAGTCTTTCCTGCGCACACTGTGTCTGAGGAGCTGGGAGAGCTGCTGGGAAGTGTGGCCCATGGGAAATCGCGCGGTCCTCTGGGTGGCGGGGTGGGCTTCCGTTTTCAGACAGGTGCCTAGGGACCCTGTGCAAAATGTCTGACAGCTCAAGCGTGGGTCAGGTGAGCCGAGGGAGGCGTGTGCTTGGGAGCCTGAGTGCGCATGCGCGGCCCACGAATAGGCCCGAAAGGAGCCAGCCGCGGCTCGGAGAAAAGCCATCTCCTGGGGGTCTCCCCATGTTCCTCCAGT
The DNA here is from genome assembly GCF_022682495.2 of Desmodus rotundus. NCBI lineage: Eukaryota > Metazoa > Chordata > Mammalia > Chiroptera > Phyllostomidae > Desmodus > Desmodus rotundus. The sequence goes on along the minus strand of NW_026527247.1, from coordinate 727,719 downwards.
CCCCAAGGAGCACCCCTTTACGGATGGAAGAAATGGGGGATCTTCGCAGTGGTGGGTTCGGGCCAGAGGGGTCGGCGGGTTTGCCTGCACGTACGCCAGGTGCTCGCACAACGGGCCCAGGTGTTTGAGCCCCGTGGAGGCAGAGGGCTGCTTATTGCTGGATGATAGTGTCCTGCAGGGTTAAGGGACGGCGTGGGCACTCCCAGGGCGACAGAGGGCACCTGGCCTTTAGAGAATTCCCTGGAAAATTCCCCGCCCAGGCCCCAGGTCCACAAGTCTATCCTGCGCACAGTGTCTGTGCCAGGCTGGGAGTGCTTCTGGGCAGTGTTCCCCAGCGGAAATCGCGTGGTCCTCTAGGTGGCAGGGAGGGCTCCTGTGTCCACGGACAGGTGCCCAGGGACCGTGTGGAACTGCTGTGACCTCTAAAGGGTGGGTCTGGTGAGCCGAGGGAGGCGTGTGCTTGGGAGCCTGAGTGCGCATGCGCGGCCCAGGTGTTGGCCCGAAACCAGGCAGACTCGGCTCGGAGAAAAGCCATCTCCTGGGGGCCTCCCCGTGTTCTTCCACTCCTGAAGCGTGACCCCTTTACGGATGGAAGAAAAGGAGGATCTTCGCAGTGGTGGGGTCGGGCCTGAGGTGTCTGTTTGTTTTCCTCCATGTAGGCCAGTTGCTGGCACACCGGGCCCAGGTGTCCCTGCCCCATGTGGCTAGAGGGCCGCTTATGACTGGAATCAGGTCTCATGCGGGGGTCAAGGGACGGCTTGGACACTCAGCGGGCGAGAGAGGACGCCTGGTCATCAGACAGTCCCCTGGAAAATCCCCCGCCCAGTCCCCCGTTCCCCAAGTCTTTCCTGCGCACACTGTGTCTGAGGAGCTGGGAGAGCTGCTGGGAAGTGTGGCCCATGGGAAATCGCGCGGTCCTCTGGGTGGCGGGGTGGGCTTCCGTTTCCATACAGGTGCCTAGGGACCCTGTGCAAATGGTCTGACAGCTCAAGGGTGGGTCAGGTGAGCCGAGGGAGGCGTGTGCTTGGGAGCCTGAGTGCGCATGCGCGGCCCACGAATAGACCCGAAAGGAGCCAGCCGCGGCTCGGAGAAAAGCCATCTCCTGGGGGCCTCCCCGTGTTCTTCCACTCCTGAAGCGTGACCCCTTTATGGATGGAAGAAAAGGGGGATCTTCGCAGTGGTGGGGTCGGGCCTGAGGTGTCTGTTTGTTTGCCTCCATGTAGGCCAGTTGCTGGCACACCGGGCCCAGGTGTCCCCGCCCCATGTGGCTAGAGGGCCGCTTATGGCAGGAATCAGGTCTCCTGCGGGGGTCAAGGGACGGCTTGGACACTCAGCGGGCGAGAGAGGACGCCTGGTCATCAGACAGCCCCCTGGAAAATCCCCCGCCCAGGCCCCCGTTCCCCAAGTCTTTCCTGCGCACACTGTGTCTGAGGAGCTGGGAGAGCTGTTGGGAAGTGTGGCCCATGGGAAATCGCGCGGTCCTCTGGGTGGCGGGGTGGGCTTCCGTTTCCAGACAGGTGCCTAGGGACCCTGTGCAAATGGTCTGACAGCTCAAGGGTGGGTCCGGTGAGCCGAGGGAGGCGTGTGCTTGGGAGCCTGAGTGCGCATGCGCGGCCCACGAATAGGCCCGAAAGGAGCCAGCCGCGGCTCGGAGAAAAGCCATCTCCTGGGGGTCTCCCCATGTTCCTCCAGTCCCCAAGGAGCACCCCTTTACGGATGGAAGAAATGGGGGATCTTCGCAGTGGTGGGTTTGGGCCAGAGGGGTCGGCGGGTTTGCCTGCACGTACGCCAGGTGCTCGCACAACGGGCCCAGGTGTTTGAGCCCCGTGGAGGCAGAGGGCTGCTTATTGCTGGATGATAGTGTCCTGCAGGGTTAAGGGACGGCGTGGGCACTCCCAGGGCGACAGAGGGCACCTGGCCTTTAGAGAATTCCCTGGAAAATTCCCCGCCCAGGCCCCTGGTCCACAAGTCTATCCTGCGCACAGTGTCTGTGCCAGGCTGGGAGTGCTTCTGGGCAGTGTTCCCCAGCGGAAATCGCGTGGTCCTCTAGGTGGCAGGGAGGGCTCCTGTGTCCACGGACAGGTGCCCAGGGACCGTGTGGAACTGCTGTGACCTCTAAAGGGTGGGTCTGGTGAGCCGAGGGAGGCGTGTGCTTGGGAGCCTGAGTGCGCATGCGCGGCCCAGGTGTTGGCCCGAAACCAGGCAGACTCGGCTCGGAGAAAAGCCATCTCCTGGGGGCCTCCCCATGTTCCTCCACTCCCCAAGGAGGACCCCTTTACGGATGGAAGAAAAGGGGGATCTTCGCAGTGGTGGGGTCGGGCCAGAGGGGTCCGCGGGTTTGCCTCCACGTACGCCAGGTGCCCGCACACCGGGCCCAGGTGTTTGAGCCCCGTGGAGGCAGAGGGCTGCTTATTGCTGGATGCAAGTGTCCTGCGGGGTCAAGGAAGGGCATGGGCACTCCCGGGCGACACAGGGCACCGGGCCCTGAGAGAGTTCCATGGAAAATCCCCCGCCCAGGCCCCCGGTATCCAAGTCTGTCCTTAGCACACTGTCTGTGCGGGGCTGAGAGTGCTGCTGGGCAGTGTGGCCTAGGGGAAATGGCGCGGTGCTCTGAGTGGCAGGGAGGGCTTCTGTTTCCACGGACAGGTGCGCAGGGACCCTCTGAAACTGCTGTGACCTCTCAAGGGCGGGTCACCTGAACCCTCCAGGGTGGGACAGGTGACCTCCCAAGGGTGGGTCTCGAGACCCCTCAAGGGTGGGGCACGTGACCCCGCAAGGGTGGGTCTCGAGACCCCTCAAGGGTGGGGCACGTGACCCTCCAGGGTGGGTCACGAGACCCCTCAGGGGTGGGTCACGTGACCCCTCAGGTTTGGGTCACGTGACCCGTCAGGGGTGGGTCACGAGACCCCTCAGGGGTGGGTCACGTGACCCGTCAGGGGTGGGTCACGAGACCCCTCAGGGGTGGGTCACGTGACCCCTCAGGGTTGGGTCACGTGACCCGTCAGGGGTGGGTCACGAGACCCCTCAGGGGTGGGTCACGTGACCCGTCAGGGGTGGGTCACGTGACCGCTCAGGGGTGCGTCACGTGACCCCCCAGGGTTGGGTCACGTGACCCCTCAGGGGTGCGTCACGTGACCGCTCAGGGGTGCGTCACGTGACCCCTCAGGGGTGCGTCACGTGACCCCTCAGGGGTGCGTCACGTGACCCCTCAGGGGTGGGTCACGAGACCCCTCAGGGGTGGGTCACGTGACCCCTCAGGGGTGGGTCACGAGACCACTCAGGGGTGGGTCGCGTGACCCCTCAAGGGTGGGTCAGGAGACACCTCTAGTGTGGGTCCCGTGACCCGAGGGAGACTTGTGGTAGGGAGCCTGAGTGCCCATGCACGGCCCACATATAGGCCAGAAAGGAGCCAGCCGCGGCTCGGAGAAAAGCCATCTCCTGGGGGCCTCCCCGTGTTCTTCCACTCCTGAAGCGTGACCCCTTTACGGATGGAAGAAAAGGAGGATCTTCGCAGTGGTGGGGTCGGGCCTGAGGTGTCTGTTTGTTTTCCTCCATGTAGGCCAGTTGCTGGCACACCGGGCCCAGGTGTCCCTGCCCCATGTGGCTAGAGGGCCGCTTATGGCTGGAATCAGGTCTCCTGCGGGGGTCAAGGGACGGCTTGGACACTCAGCGGGCGAGAGAGGACGCCTGGTCATCAGACAGTCCCCTGGAAAATCCCCCGCCCAGGCCCCCGTTCCCCAAGTCTTTCCTGCGCACACTGTGTCTGAGGAGCTGGGAGAGCTGCTGGGAAGTGTGGCCCATGGGAAATCGCGCGGTCCTCTGGGTGGCGGGGTGGGCTTCCGTTTCCATACAGGTGCCTAGGGACCCTGTGCAAATGGTCTGACAGCTCAAGGGTGGGTCAGGTGAGCCGAGGGAGGCGTGTGCTTGGGAGCCTGAGTGCGCATGCGCGGCCCACGAATAGACCCGAAAGGAGCCAGCCGCGGCTCGGAGAAAAGCCATCTCCTGGGGGTCTCCCCATGTTCCTCCAGTCCCCAAGGAGCACCCCTTTACGGATGGAAGAAATGGGGGATCTTCGCAGTGGTGGGTTCGGGCCAGAGGGGTCGGCGGGTTTGCCTGCACGTACGCCAGGTGCTCGCACAACGGGCCCAGGTGTTTGAGCCCCGTGGAGGCAGAGGGCTGCTTATTGCTGGATGATAGTGTCCTGCAGGGTTAAGGGACGGCGTGGGCACTCCCAGGGCGACAGAGGGCACCTGGCCTTTAGAGAATTCCCTGGAAAATTCCCCGCCCAGGCCCCTGGTCCACAACTCTATCCTGCGCACAGTGTCTGTGCCAGGCTGGGAGTGCTTCTGGGCAGTGTTCCCCAGCGGAAATCGCGTGGTCCTCTAGGTGGCAGGGAGGGCTCCTGTGTCCACGGACAGGTGCCCAGGGACCGTGTGGAACTGCTGTGACCTCTAAAGGGTGGGTCTGGTGAGCCGAGGGAGGCGTGTGCTTGGGAGCCTGAGTGCGCATGCGCGGCCCAGGTGTTGGCCCGAAACCAGGCAGACTCGGCTCGGAGAAAAGCCATCTCCTAGGGGCCTCCCCATGTTCCTCCACTCCCCAAGGAGGACCCCTTTACGGATGGAAGAAAAGGGGGATCTTCGCAGTGGTGGGGTCGGGCCAGAGGGGTCCGCGGGTTTGCCTCCACGTACGCCAGGTGCCCGCACACCGGGCCCAGGTGTTTGAGCCCCGTGGAGGCAGAGGGCTGCTTATTGCTGGATGCAAGTGTCCTGCGGGGTCAAGGAAGGGCATGGGCACTCCCGGGCGACACAGGGCACCGGGCCCTGAGAGAGTTCCATGGAAAATCCCCCGCCCAGGCCCCCGGTATCCAAGTCTGTCCTTAGCACACTGTCTGTGCGGGGCTGAGAGTGCTGCTGGGCAGTGTGGCCTAGGGGAAATGGCGCGGTGCTCTGAGTGGCAGGGAGGGCTTCTGTTTCCACGGACAGGTGCGCAGGGACCCTCTGAAACTGCTGTGACCTCTCAAGGGCGGGTCACCTGACCCCTCCAGGGTGGGACAGGTGACCTCCCAAGGGTGGGTCTAGAGACCCCTCAAGGGTGGGGCACGTGACCCCGCAAGGGTGGGTCTCGAGACCCCTCAAGGGTGGGGCACGTGACCCTCCAGGGTGGGTCTCGAGACCCCTCAAGGGTGGGGCACGTGACCCTCCAGGTTTGGGTCACGTGACCCGTCAGGGGTGGGTCACGAGACCCCTCAGGGGTGGGTCACGTGACCCGGCAGGGGTGGGTCACGTGACCCCTCAGGGGTGCGTCACGTAACCCCCCAGGGGTGCGTCAGGTGACCCCTCAGGGGTGTGTCACGTGACCCCTCAGGGGTGGGTCACGAGACCCCTCAGGGGTGGGTCACGTGACCCCTCAGGGTTGCGTCACGTGATCCCTCAGGGGTGGGTCACGTGACCCCTCAGGGGTGGGTCACGAGACTCCTCAGGGGTGGGTCACGTGACCCCTCAGGTGTGGGTCACGAGACCACTCAGGGGTGGGTCGCGTGACCCCTCAAGGGTGGGTCAGGAGACACCTCTAGTGTGGGTCCCGTGACCCGAGGGAGGCTTGTGGTAGGGAGCCTGAGTGCGCATGCACGGCCCACATATAGGCCAGAAAGGAGCCAGCCGCGGCTCGGAGAAAAGCCATCTCCTGGGGGCCTCCCCGTGTTCTTCCACTCCTGAAGCGTGACCCCTTTACGGATGGAAGAAAAGGGGGATCTTCGCAGTGGTGGGGTCGGGCCTGAGGTGTCTGTTTGTTTGCCTCCATGTAGGCCAGTTGCTGGCACACCGGGCCCAGGTGTCCCTGCCCCATGTGGCTAGAGGGCCGCTTATGGCAGGAATCAGGTCTCCTGCGGGGGTCAAGGGACGGCTTGGACACTCACCGGGCGAGAGAGGACGCCTGGTCATCAGACAGCCCCCTGGAAAATCCCCCGCCCAGGCCCCCGTTCCCCAAGTCTTTCCTGCGCACACTGTGTCTGAGGAGCTGGGAGAGCTGCTGGGAAGTGTGGCCCATGGGAAATCGCGGGGTCCTCTGGGTGGCGGGGTGGGCTTCCGTTTCCAGACAGGTGCCTAGGGACCCTGTGCAAATGGTCTGACAGCTCAAGGGTGGGTCAGGTGAGCCGAGGGAGGCGTGTGCTTGGGAGCCTGAGTGCGCATGCGCGGCCCACGAATAGGCCCGAAAGGAGCCAGCCGCGGCTCGGAGAAAAGCCATCTCCTGGGGGTCTCCCCATGTTCCTCCAGTCCCCAAGGAGCACCCCTTTACGGATGGAAGAAATGGGGGATCTTCGCAGTGGTGGGTTCGGGACAGAGGGGTCGGCGGGTTTGCCTGCACGTACGCCAGGTGCTCGCACAACGGGCCCAGGTGTTTGAGCCCCGTGGAGGCAGAGGGCTGCTTATTGCTGGATGATAGTGTCCTGCAGGGTTAAGGGACGGCGTGGGCACTCCCAGGGCGACAGAGGGCACCTGGCCTTTAGAGAATTCCCTGGAAAATTCCCCGCCCAGGCCCCTGGTCCACAAGTCTATCCTGCGCACAGTGTCTGTGCCAGGCTGGGAGTGCTTCTGGGCAGTGTTCCCCAGCGGAAATCGCGTGGTCCTCTAGGTGGCAGGGAGGGCTCCTGTGTCCACGGACAGGTGCCCAGGGACCGTGTGGAACTGCTGTGACCTCTAAAGGGTGGGTCTGGTGAGCCGAGGGAGGCGTGTGCTTGGGAGCCTGAGTGCGCATGCGCGGCCCAGGTGTTGGCCCGAAACCAGGCAGACTCGGCTCGGAGAAAAGCCATCTCCTGGGGGCCTCCCCATGTTCCTCCACTCCCCAAGGAGGACCCCTTTACGGATGGAAGAAAAGGGGGATCTTCGCAGTGGTGGGGTCGGGCCAGAGGGGTCCGCGGGTTTGCCTCCACGTACGCCAGGTGCCCGCACACCGGGCCCAGGTGTTTGAGCCCCGTGGAGGCAGAGGGCTGCTTATTGCTGGATGCAAGTGTCCTGCGGGGTCAAGGAAGGGCATGGGCACTCCCGGGCGACACAGGGCACCGGGCCCTGAGAGAGTTCCATGGAAAATCCCCCGCCCAGGCCCCCGGTATCCAAGTCTGTCCTTAGCACACTGTCTGTGCGGGGCTGAGAGTGCTGCTGGGCAGTGTGGCCTAGGGGAAATGGCGCGGTGCTCTGAGTGGCAGGGAGGGCTTCTGTTTCCACGGACAGGTGCGCAGGGACCCTCTGAAACTGCTGTGACCTCTCAAGGGCGGGTCACCTGAACCCTCCAGGGTGGGACAGGTGACCTCCCAAGGGTGGGTCTCGAGACCCCTCAAGGGTGGGGCACGTGACCCCGCAAGGGTGGGTCTCGAGACCCCTCAAGGGTGGGGCACGTGACCCTCCAGGGTGGGTCACGAGACCCCTCAGGGGTGGGTCACGTGACCCCTCAGGGTTGGGTCACGTGACCCGTCAGGGGTGGGTCACGAGACCCCTCAGGGGTGGGTCACGTGACCCGTCAGGGGTGGGTCACGAGACCCCTCAGGGGTGCGTCACGTGACCCCTCAGGGGTGGGTCACGTGACCCCTCAGGGGTGGGTCACGAGACTCCTCAGGGGTGGGTCACGTGACCCCTCAGGTGTGGGTCACGAGACCCCTCAGGGGTGCGTCACGTGACCCCTCAGGGGTGGGTCACGTGACCCCTCAGGTGTGGGTCACGAGACCACTCAGGGGTGGGTCGCGTGACCCCTCAGGGGTGGGTCACGTGACCCCTCAGGGGTGGGTCACGAGACTCCTCAGGGGTGGGTCACGTGACCCCTCAGGTGTGGGTCACGAGACCACTCAGGGGTGGGTCGCGTGACCCCTCAAGGGTGGGTCAGGAGACACCTCTAGTGTGGGTCCCGTGACCCGAGGGAGACTTGTGGTAGGGAGCCTGAGTGCGCATGCACGGCCCACATATAGGCCAGAAAGGAGCCAGCCGCGGCTCGGAGAAAAGCCATCTCCTGGGGGCCTCCCCGTGTTCTTCCACTCCTGAAGCGTGACCCCTTTACGGATGGAAGAAAAGGGGGATCTTCGCAGTGGTGGGGTCGGGCCTGAGGTGTCTGTTTGTTTGCCTCCATGTAGGCCAGTTGCTGGCACACCGGGCCCAGGTGTCCCTGCCCCATGTGGCTAGAGGGCCGCTTATGGCAGGAATCAGGTCTCCTGCGGGGGTCAAGGGACGGCTTGGACACTCAGCGGGCGAGAGAGGACGCCTGGTCATCAGACAGCCCCCTGGAAAATCCCCCGCCCAGGCCCCCGTTCCCCAAGTCTTTCCTGCGCACACTGTGTCTGAGGAGCTGGGAGAGCTGCTGGGAAGTGTGGCCCATGGGAAATCGCGCGGTCCTCTGGGTGGCGGGGTGGGCTTCCGTTTCCAGACAGGTGCCTAGGGACCCTGTGCAAATGGTCTGACAGCTCAAGGGTGGGTCCGGTGAGCCGAGGGAGGCGTGTGCTTGGGAGCCTGAGTGCGCATGCGCGGCCCACGAATAGGCCCGAAAGGAGCCAGCCGCGGCTCGGAGAAAAGCCATCTCCTGGGGGTCTCCCCATGTTCCTCCAGTCCCCAAGGAGCACCCCTTTACGGATGGAAGAAATGGGGGATCTTCGCAGTGGTGGGTTCGGGCCAGAGGGGTCGGCGGGTTTGCCTGCACGTACTCCAGGTGCTCGCACAACGGGCCCAGGTGTTTGAGCCCCGTGGAGGCAGAGGGCTGCTTATTGCTGGATGATAGTGTCCTGCAGGGTTAAGGGACGGCGTGGGCACTCCCAGGGCGACAGAGGGCACCTGGCCTTTAGAGAATTCCCTGGAAAATTCCCCGCCCAGGCCCCTGGTCCACAAGTCTATCCTGCGCACAGTGTCTGTGCCAGGCTGGGAGTGCTTCTGGGCAGTGTTCCCCAGCGGAAATCGCGTGGTCCTCTAGGTGGCAGGGAGGGCTCCTGTGTCCACGGACAGGTGCCCAGGGACCGTGTGGAACTGCTGTGACCTCTAAAGGGTGGGTCTGGTGAGCCGAGGGAGGCGTGTGCTTGGGAGCCTGAGTGCGCATGCGCGGCCCAGGTGTTGGCCCGAAACCAGGCAGACTCGGCTCGGAGAAAAGCCATCTCCTGGGGGCCTCCCCATGTTCCTCCACTCCCCAAGGAGGACCCCTTTACGGATGGAAGAAAAGGGGGATCTTCGCAGTGGTGGGTTCGGGCCAGAGGGGTCCGCGGGTTTGCCTCCACGTACGCCAGGTGCCCGCACACCGGGCCCAGGTGTTTGAGCCCCGTGGAGGCAGAGGGCTGCTTATTGCTGGATGCAAGTGTCCTGCGGGGTCAAGGAAGGGCATGGGCACTCCCGGGCGACACAGGGCACGGGGCCCTGAGAGAGTTCCATGGAAAATCCCCCGCCCAGGCCCCCGGTATCCAAGTCTGTCCTTAGCACACTGTCTGTGCGGGGCTGAGAGTGCTGCTGGGCAGTGTGGCCTAGGGGAAATGGCGCGGTGCTCTGAGTGGCAGGGAGGGCTTCTGTTTCCACGGACAGGTGCGCAGGGACCCTCTGAAACTGCTGTGACCTCTCAAGGGCGGGTCACCTGACCCCTCCAGGGTGGGACAGGTGACCTCCCAAGGGTGGGTCTCGAGACCCCTCAAGGGTGGGGCACGTGACCCCGCAAGGGTGGGTCTCGAGACCCCTCAAGGGTGGGGCACGTGACCCTCAAGGGTGGGTCACGAGAACCCTCAGGGGTGGGTCACGTGACCCCTCAGGGTTGGGTCACGTGACCCGTCAGGGGTGGGTCACGAGACCCCTCAGGGGTGGGTCACGTGACCCGTCAGGGGTGGGTCACGTGACCGCTCAGGGGTGCGTCACGTGACGCCCCAGGGGTGGGTCACGTGACCCGTCAGGGGTGGGTCACGTGACCGCTCAGGGGTGCGTCACGTGACCGCTCAGGGGTGGGTCACGTGACCGCTCAGGGGTGCGTCACGTGACCGCTCAGGGGTGCGTCACGTGACCCCTCAGGGGTGCGTCACGTGACCCCTCAGAGGTGCGTCACGTGACCCCTCAGGGGTGGGTCACGAGACCCCTCAGGGGTGGGTCACGTGACCCCTCAGGTGTGGGTCACGAGACCACTCAGGGGTGGGTCGCGTGACCCCTCAAGGGTGGGTCAGGAGACACCTCTAGTGTGGGTCCCGTGACCCGAGGGAGACTTGTGGTAGGGAGCCTGAGTGCCCATGCACGGCCCACATATAGGCCAGAAAGGAGCCAGCCGCGGCTCGGAGAAAAGCCATCTCCTGGGGGCCTCCCCGTGTTCTTCCACTCCTGAAGCGTGACCCCTTTACGGATGGAAGAAAAGGAGGATCTTCGCAGTGGTGGGGTCGGGCCTGAGGTGTCTGTTTGTTTTCCTCCATGTAGGCCAGTTGCTGGCACACCGGGCCCAGGTGTCCCTGCCCCATGTGGCTAGAGGGCCGCTTATGGCAGGAATCAGGTCTCCTGCGGGGGTCAAGGGACGGCTTGGACACTCACCGGGCGAGAGAGGACGCCTGGTCATCAGACAGCCCCCTGGAAAATCCCCCGCCCAGGCCCCCGTTCCCCAAGTCTTTCCTGCGCACACTGTGTCTGAGGAGCTGGGAGAGCTGCTGGGAAGTGTGGCCCATGGGAAATCGCGCGGTCCTCTGGGTGGCGGGGTGGGCTTCCGTTTCCAGACAGGTGCCTAGGGACCCTGTGCAAATGGTCTGACAGCTCAAGGGTGGGTCAGGTGAGCCGAGGGAGGCGTGTGCTTGGGAGCCTGAGTGCGCATGCGCGGCCCACGAATAGGCCCGAAAGGAGCCAGCCGCGGCTCGGAGAAAAGCCATCTCCTGGGGGTCTCCCCATGTTCCTCCAGTCCCCAAGGAGCACCCCTTTACGGATGGAAGAAATGGGGGATCTTCGCAGTGGTGGGTTCGGGCCAGAGGGGTCGGCGGGTTTGCCTGCACGTACGCCAGGTGCTCGCACAACGGGCCCAGGTGTTTGAGCCCCGTGGAGGCAGAGGGCTGCTTATTGCTGGATGATAGTGTCCTGCAGGGTTAAGGGACGGCGTGGGCACTCCCAGGGCGACAGAGGGCACCTGGCCTTTAGAGAATTCCCTGGAAAATTCCCCGCCCAGGCCCCTGGTCCACAAGTCTACCCTGCGCACAGTGTCTGTGCCAGGCTGGGAGTGCTTCTGGGCAGTGTTCCCCAGCGGAAATCGCGTGGTCCTCTAGGTGGCAGGGAGGGCTCCTGTGTCCACGGACAGGTGCCCAGGGACCGTGTGGAACTGCTGGGACCTCTAAAGGGTGGGTCTGGTGAGCCGAGGGAGGCGTGTGCTTGGGAGCCTGAGTGCGCATGCGCGGCCCAGGTGTTGGCCCGAAACCAGGCAGACTCGGCTCGGAGAAAAGCCATCTCCTGGGGGCCTCCCCATGTTCCTCCACTCCCCAAGGAGGACCCCTTTACGGATGGAAGAAAAGGGGGATCTTCGCAGTGGTGGGTTCGGGCCAGAGGGGTCCGCGGGTTTGCCTCCACGTACGCCAGGTGCCCGCACACCGGGCCCAGGTGTTTGAGCCCCGTGGAGGCAGAGGGCTGCTTATTGCTGGATGCAAGTGTCCTGCGGGGTCAAGGAAGGGCATGGGCACTCCCGGGCGACACAGGGCACGGGGCCCTGAGAGAGTTCCATGGAAAATCCCCCGCCCAGGCCCCCGGTATCCAAGTCTGTCCTTAGCACACTGTCTGTGCGGGGCTGAGAGTGCTGCTGGGCAGTGTGGCCTAGGGGAAATGGCGCGGTGCTCTGAGTGGCAGGGAGGGCTTCTGTTTCCACGGACAGGTGCGCAGGGACCCTCTGAAACTGCTGTGACCTCTCAAGGGCGGGTCACCTGACCCCTCCAGGGTGGGACAGGTGACCTCCCAAGGGTGGGTCTCGAGACCCCTCAAGGGTGGGGCACGTGACCCCGCAAGGGTGGGTCTCGAGACCCCTCAAGGGTGGGGCACGTGACCCTCAAGGGTGGGTCACGAGACCCCTCAGGGGTGGGTCACGTGACCCCTCAGGGTTGGGTCACGTGACCCGTCAGGGGTGGGTCACGAGACCCCTCAGGGGTGGGTCACGTGACCCGTCAGGGGTGGGTCACGTGACCGCTCAGGGGTGCGTCACGTGACCCCCCAGGGGTGGGTCACGTGACCCGTCAGGGGTGGGTCACGTGACCGCTCAGGGGTGCGTCACGTGACCGCTCAGGGGTGGGTCACGTGACCGCTCAGGGGTGCGTCACGTGACCGCTCAGGGGTGCGTCACGTGACCCCTCAGGGGTGCGTCACGTGACCCCTCAGAGGTGCGTCACGTGACCCCTCAGGGGTGGGTCACGAGACCCCTCAGGGGTGGGTCACGTGACCCCTCAGGTGTGGGTCACGAGACCACTCAGGGGTGGGTCGCGTGACCCCTCAAGGGTGGGTCAGGAGACACCTCTAGTGTGGGTCCCGTGACCCGAGGGAGACTTGTGGTAGGGAGCCTGAGTGCCCATGCACGGCCCACATATAGGCCAGAAAGGAGCCAGCCGCGGCTCGGAGAAAAGCCATCTCCTGGGGGCCTCCCCGTGTTCTTCCACTCCTGAAGCGTGACCCCTTTACGGATGGAAGAAAAGGAGGATCTTCGCAGTGGTGGGGTCGGGCCTGAGGTGTCTGTTTGTTTTCCTCCATGTAGGCCAGTTGCTGGCACACCGGGCCCAGGTGTCCCTGCCCCATGTGGCTAGAGGGCCGCTTATGGCAGGAATCAGGTCTCCTGCGGGGGTCAAGGGACGGCTTGGACACTCACCGGGCGAGAGAGGACGCCTGGTCATCAGACAGCCCCCTGGAAAATCCCCCGCCCAGGCCCCCGTTCCCCAAGTCTTTCCTGCGCACACTGTGTCTGAGGAGCTGGGAGAGCTGCTGGGAAGTGTGGCCCATGGGAAATCGCGCGGTCCTCTGGGTGGCGGGGTGGGCTTCCGTTTCCAGACAGGTGCCTAGGGACCCTGTGCAAATGGTCTGACAGCTCAAGGGTGGGTCAGGTGAGCCGAGGGAGGCGTGTGCTTGGGAGCCTGAGTGCGCATGCGCGGCCCACGAATAGGCCCGAAAGGAGCCAGCCGCGGCTCGGAGAAAAGCCATCTCCTGGGGGTCTCCCCATGTTCCTCCAGTCCCCAAGGAGCACCCCTTTACGGATGGAAGAAATGGGGGATCTTCGCAGTGGTGGGTTCGGGCCAGAGGGGTCGGCGGGTTTGCCTGCACGTACGCCAGGTGCTCGCACAACGGGCCCAGGTGTTTGAGCCCCGTGGAGGCAGAGGGCTGCTTATTGCTGGATGATAGTGTCCTGCAGGGTTAAGGGACGGCGTGGGCACTCCCAGGGCGACAGAGGGCACCTGGCCTTTAGAGAATTCCCTGGAAAATTCCCCGCCCAGGCCCCTGGTCCACAAGTCTACCCTGCGCACAGTGTCTGTGCCAGGCTGGGAGTGCTTCTGGGCAGTGTTCCCCAGCGGAAATCGCGTGGTCCTCTAGGTGGCAGGGAGGGCTCCTGTGTCCACGGACAGGTGCCCAGGGACCGTGTGGAACTGCTGGGACCTCTAAAGGGTGGGTCTGGTGAGCCGAGGGAGGCGTGTGCTTGGGAGCCTGAGTGCGCATGCGCGGCCCAGGTGTTGGCCCGAAACCAGGCAGACTCGGCTCGGAGAAAAGCCATCTCCTGGGGGCCTCCCCATGTTCCTCCACTCCCCAAGGAGGACCCCTTTACGGATGGAAGAAAAGGGGGATCTTCGCAGTGGTGGGTTCGGGCCAGAGGGGTCCGCGGGTTTGCCTCCACGTACGCCAGGTGCCCGCACACCGGGCCCAGGTGTTTGAGCCCCGTGGAGGCAGAGGGCTGCTTATTGCTGGATGCAAGTGTCCTGCGGGGTCAAGGAAGGGCATGGGCACTCCCGGGCGACACAGGGCACGGGGCCCTGAGAGAGTTCCATGGAAAATCCCCCGCCCAGGCCCCCGGTATCCAAGTCTGTCCTTAGCACACTGTCTGTGCGGGGCTGAGAGTGCTGCTGGGCAGTGTGGCCTAGGGGAAATGGCGCGGTGCTCTGAGTGGCAGGGAGGGCTTCTGTTTCCACGGACAGGTGCGCAGGGACCCTCTGAAACTGCTGTGACCTCTCAAGGGCGGGTCACCTGACCCCTCCAGGGTGGGACAGGTGACCTCCCAAGGGTGGGTCTCGAGACCCCTCAAGGGTGGGGCACGTGACCCCGCAAGGGTGGGTCTCGAGACCCCTCAAGGGTGGGGCACGTGACCCTCAAGGGTGGGTCACGAGACCCCTCAGGGGTGGGTCACGTGACCCCTCAGGGTTGGGTCACGTGACCCGTCAGGGGTGGGTCACGAGACCCCTCAGGGGTGGGTCACGTGACCCGTCAGGGGTGGGTCACGTGACCGCTCAGGGGTGCGTCACGTGACCCCCCAGGGGTGGGTCACGTGACCCGTCAGGGGTGGGTCACGTGACCGCTCAGGGGTGCGTCACGTGACCGCTCAGGGGTGCGTCACGTGACCCCTCAGGGGTGCGTCACGTGACCCCTCAGGGGTGCGTCACGTGACCCCTCAGGGGTGGGTCACGAGACCACTCAGGGGTGGGTCGCGTGACCCCTCAAGGGTGGGTCATGAGACACCTCTAGTGTGGGTCCCGTGACCCGAGGGAGACTTGTGGTAGGGAGCCTGAGTGCCCATGCACGGCCCACATATAGGCCAGAAAGGAGCCAGCCGCGGCTCGGAGAAAAGCCATCTCCTGGGGGCCTCCCCGTGTTCTTCCACTCCTGAAGCGTGACCCCTTTACGGATGGAAGAAAAGGAGGATCTTCGCAGTGGTGGGGTCGGGCCTGAGGTGTCTGTTTGTTTTCCTCCATGTAGGCCAGTTGCTGGCACACCGGGCCCAGGTGTCCCTGCCCCATGTGGCTAGAGGGCCGCTTATGGCTGGAATCAGGTCTCCTGCGGGGGTCAAGGGACGGCTTGGACACTCAGCGGGCGAGAGAGGACGCGTGGTCATCAGACAGTCCCCTGGAAAATCCCCCGCCCAGGCCCCCGTTCCCCAAGTCTTTCCTGCGCACACTGTGTCTGAGGAGCTGGGAGAGCTGCTGGGAAGTGTGGCCCATGGGAAATCGCGCGGTCCTCTGGGTGGCGGGGTGGGCTTCCGTTTCCAGACAGGTGCCTAGGGACCCTGTGCAAATGGTCTGACAGCTCAAGGGTGGGTCAGGTGAGCCGAGGGAGGCGTGTGCTTGGGAGCCTGAGTGCGCATGCGCGGCCCACGAATAGACCCGAAAGGAGCCAGCCGCGGCTCGGAGAAAAGCCATCTCCTGGGGGTCTCCCCATGTTCCTCCAGTCCCCAAGGAGCACCCCTTTACGGATGGAAGAAATGGGGGATCTTCGCAGTGGTGGGTTCGGGCCAGAGGGGTCGGCGGGTTTGCCTGCACGTACGCCAGGTGCTCGCACAACGGGCCCAGGTGTTTGAGCCCCGTGGAGGCATAGGGCTGCTTATTGCTGGATGATAGTGTCCTGCAGGGTTAAGGGACGGCGTGGGCACTCCCAGGGCGACAGAGGGCACCTGGCCTTTAGAGAATTCCCTGGAAAATTCCCCGCCCAGGCCCCTGGTCCACAACTCTATCCTGCGCACAGTGTCTGTGCCAGGCTGGGAGTGCTTCTGGGCAGTGTTCCCCAGCGGAAATCGCGTGGTCCTCTAGGTGGCAGGGAGGGCTCCTGTGTCCACGGACAGGTGCCCAGGGACCGTGTGGAACTGCTGTGACCTCTAAAGGGTGGGTCTGGTGAGCCGAGGGAGGCGTGTGCTTGGGAGCCTGAGTGCGCATGCGCGGCCCAGGTGTTGGCCCGAAACCAGGCAGACTCGGCTCGGAGAAAAGCCATCTCCTGGGGGCCTCCCCATGTTCCTCCACTCCCCAAGGAGGACCCCTTTACGGATGGAAGAAAAGGGGGATCTTCGCAGTGGTGGGTTCGGGCCAGAGGGGTCCGCGGGTTTGCCTCCACGTACGCCAGGTGCCCGCACACCGGGCCCAGGTGTTTGAGCCCCGTGGAGGCAGAGGGCTGCTTATTGCTGGATGCAAGTGTCCTGCGGGGTCAAGGAAGGGCATGGGCACTCCCGGGCGACACAGGGCACCGGGCCCTGAGAGAGTTCCATGGAAAATCCCCCGCCCAGGCCCCCGGTATCCAAGTCTGTCCTTAGCACACTGTCTGTGCGGGGCTGAGAGTGCTGCTGGGCAGTGTGGCCTAGGGGAAATGGCGCGGTGCTCTGAGTGGCAGGGAGGGCTTCTGTTTCCACGGACAGGTGCGCAGGGACCCTCTGAAACTGCTGTGACCTCTCAAGGGCGGGTCACCTGACCCCTCCAGGGTGGGACAGGTGACCTCCCAAGGGTGGGTCTAGAGACCCCTCAAGGGTGGGGCACGTGACCCCGCAAGGGTGGGTCTCGAGACCCCTCAAGGGTGGGGCACGTGACCCGTCAGGGGTGGGTCACGTGACCCCTCAGGGGTGCGTCACGTGACCCCCCAGGGGTGCGTCACGTGACCCCTCAGGGGTGGGTCACGTGACCCCTCAGGGGCGGGTCACGAGACCCCTCAGGTGTGGGTCACGTGACCCCTCAGGGGTGCGTCACGTGACCCCTCAGGGGTGGGTCACGTGACCCCTCAGGGGTGCGTCACGTGACCCCTCAGGGGTGCGTCACGTGACCCCTCAGGGGTGGGTCACGTGACCCCTCAGGGGTGGGTCACGAGACTCCTCAGGGGTGGGTCACGTGACCCCTCAGGTGTGGGTCACGAGACCACTCAGGGGTGGGTCGCGTGACCCCTCAAGGGTGGGTCAGGAGACACCTCTAGTGTGGGTCCCGTGACCCGAGGGAGGCTTGTGGTAGGGAGCCTGAGTGCGCATGCACGGCCCACATATAGGCCAGAAAGGAGCCAGCCGCGGCTCGGAGAAAAGCCATCTCCTGGGGGCCTCCCCGTGTTCTTCCACTCCTGAAGCGTGACCCCTTTACGGATGGAAGAAAAGGGGGATCTTCGCAGTGGTGGGGTCGGGCCTGAGGTGTCTGTTTGTTTGCCTCCATGTAGGCCAGTTGCTGGCACACCGGGCCCAGGTGTCCCTGCCCCATGTGGCTAGAGGGCCGCTTATGGCAGGAATCAGGTCTCCTGCGGGGGTCAAGGGACGGCTTGGACACTCAGCGGGCGAGAGAGGACGCCTGGTCATCAGACAGCCCCCTGGAAAATCCCCCGCCCAGGCCCCCGTTCCCCAAGTCTTTCCTGCGCACACTGTGTCTGAGGAGCTGGGAGAGCTGCTGGGAAGTGTGGCCCATGGGAAATCGCGCGGTCCTCTGGGTGGCGGGGTGGGCTTCCGTTTCCAGACAGGTGCCTTGGGACCCTGTGCAAATGGTCTGACAGCTCAAGGGTGGGTCCGGTGAGCCGAGGGAGGCGTGTGCTTGGGAGCCTGAGTGCGCATGCGCGGCCCACGAATAGGCCCGAAAGGAGCCAGCCGCGGCTCGGAGAAAAGCCATCTCCTGGGGGTCTCCCCATGTTCCTCCAGTCCCCAAGGAGCACCCCTTTACGGATGGAAGAAATGGGGGATCTTCGCAGTGGTGGGTTCGGGCCAGAGGGGTCGGCGGGTTTGCCTGCACGTACGCCAGGTGCTCGCACAACGGGCCCAGGTGTTTGAGCCCCGTGGAGGCAGAGGGCTGCTTATTGCTGGATGATAGTGTTCTGCAGGGTTAAGGGACGGCGTGGGCACTCCCAGGGCGACAGAGGGCACCTGGCCTTTAGAGAATTCCCTGGAAAATTCCCCGCCCAGGCCCCTGGTCCACAAGTCTATCCTGCGCACAGTGTCTGTGCCAGGCTGGGAGTGCTTCTGGGCAGTGTTCCCCAGCGGAAATCGCGTGGTCCTCTAGGTGGCAGGGAGGGCTCCTGTGTCCACGGACAGGTGCCCAGGGACCGTGTGGAACTGCTGTGACCTCTAAAGGGTGGGTCTGGTGAGCCGAGGGAGGCGTGTGCTTGGGAGCCTGAGTGCGCATGCGCGGCCCAGGTGTTGGCCCGAAACCAGGCAGACTCGGCTCGGAGAAAAGCCATCTCCTGGGGGCCTCCCCATGTTCCTCCACTCCCCAAGGAGGACCCCTTTAC
This sequence comes from Desmodus rotundus, assembly GCF_022682495.2. NCBI lineage: Eukaryota > Metazoa > Chordata > Mammalia > Chiroptera > Phyllostomidae > Desmodus > Desmodus rotundus. The sequence continues at coordinate 709,570 of NW_026527247.1, read as the reverse complement.
GGATGGAAGAAAAGGGGGATCTTCGCAGTGGTGGGTTCGGGCCAGAGGGGTCCGCGGGTTTGCCTCCACGTACGCCAGGTGCCCGCACACCGGGCCCAGGTGTTTGAGCCCCGTGGAGGCAGAGGGCTGCTTATTGCTGGATGCAAGTGTCCTGCGGGGTCAAGGAAGGGCATGGGCACTCCCGGGCGACACAGGGCACGGGGCCCTGAGAGAGTTCCATGGAAAATCCCCCGCCCAGGCCCCCGGTATCCAAGTCTGTCCTTAGCACACTGTCTGTGCGGGGCTGAGAGTGCTGCTGGGCAGTGTGGCCTAGGGGAAATGGCGCGGTGCTCTGAGTGGCAGGGAGGGCTTCTGTTTCCACGGACAGGTGCGCAGGGACCCTCTGAAACTGCTGTGACCTCTCAAGGGCGGGTCACCTGACCCCTCCAGGGTGGGACAGGTGACCTCCCAAGGGTGGGTCTCGAGACCCCTCAAGGGTGGGGCACGTGACCCCGCAAGGGTGGGTCTCGAGACCCCTCAAGGGTGGGGCACGTGACCCTCAAGGGTGGGTCACGAGAACCCTCAGGGGTGGGTCACGTGACCCCTCAGGGGTGGGTCACGTGACCCGTCAGGGGTGGGTCACGAGACCCCTCAGGGGTGGGTCACGTGACCCGTCAGGGGTGGGTCACGTGACCGCTCAGGGGTGCGTCACGTGACCCCCCAGGGGTGGGTCACGTGACCCGTCAGGGGTGGGTCACGTGACCGCTCAGGGGTGCGTCACGTGACCGCTCAGGGGTGGGTCACGTGACCGCTCAGGGGTGCGTCACGTGACCGCTCAGGGGTGCGTCACGTGACCCCTCAGGGGTGCGTCACGTGACCCCTCAGGGGTGCGTCACGTGACCCCTCAGGGGTGGGTCACGAGACCCCTCAGGGGTGGGTCACGTGACCCCTCAGGTGTGGGTCACGAGACCACTCAGGGGTGGGTCGCGTGACCCCTCAAGGGTGGGTCAGGAGACACCTCTAGTGTGGGTCCCGTGACCCGAGGGAGACTTGTGGTAGGGAGCCTGAGTGCCCATGCACGGCCCACATATAGGCCAGAAAGGAGCCAGCCGCGGCTCGGAGAAAAGCCATCTCCTGGGGGCCTCCCCGTGTTCTTCCACTCCTGAAGCGTGACCCCTTTACGGATGGAAGAAAAGGAGGATCTTCGCAGTGGTGGGGTCGGGCCTGAGGTGTCTGTTTGTTTTCCTCCATGTAGGCCAGTTGCTGGCACACCGGGCCCAGGTGTCCCTGCCCCATGTGGCTAGAGGGCCGCTTATGGCAGGAATCAGGTCTCCTGCGGGGGTCAATGGACGGCTTGGACACTCACCGGGCGAGAGAGGACGCCTGGTCATCAGACAGCCCCCTGGAAAATCCCCCGCCCAGGCCCCCGTTCCCCAAGTCTTTCCTGCGCACACTGTGTCTGAGGAGCTGGGAGAGCTGCTGGGAAGTGTGGCCCATGGGAAATCGCGCGGTCCTCTGGGTGGCGGGGTGGGCTTCCGTTTCCAGACAGGTGCCTAGGGACCCTGTGCAAATGGTCTGACAGCTCAAGGGTGGGTCAGGTGAGCCGAGGGAGGCGTGTGCTTGGGAGCCTGAGTGCGCATGCGCGGCCCACGAATAGGCCCGAAAGGAGCCAGCCGCGGCTCGGAGAAAAGCCATCTCCTGGGGGTCTCCCCATGTTCCTCCAGTCCCCAAGGAGCACCCCTTTACGGATGGAAGAAATGGGGGATCTTCGCAGTGGTGGGTTCGGGACAGAGGGGTCGGCGGGTTTGCCTGCACGTACGCCAGGTGCTCGCACAACGGGCCCAGGTGTTTGAGCCCCGTGGAGGCAGAGGGCTGCTTATTGCTGGATGATAGTGTCCTGCAGGGTTAAGGGACGGCGTGGGCACTCCCAGGGCGACAGAGGGCACCTGGCCTTTAGAGAATTCCCTGGAAAATTCCCCGCCCAGGCCCCTGGTCCACAAGTCTATCCTGCGCACAGTGTCTGTGCCAGGCTGGGAGTGCTTCTGGGCAGTGTTCCCCAGCGGAAATCGCGTGGTCCTCTAGGTGGCAGGGAGGGCTCCTGTGTCCACGGACAGGTGCCCAGGGACCGTGTGGAACTGCTGGGACCTCTAAAGGGTGGGTCTGGTGAGCCGAGGGAGGCGTGTGCTTGGGAGCCTGAGTGCGCATGCGCGGCCCAGGTGTTGGCCCGAAACCAGGCAGACTCGGCTCGGAGAAAAGCCATCTCCTGGGGGCCTCCCCATGTTCCTCCACTCCCCAAGGAGGACCCCTTTACGGATGGAAGAAAAGGGGGATCTTCGCAGTGGTGGGTTCGGGCCAGAGGGGTCCGCGGGTTTGCCTCCACGTACGCCAGGTGCCCGCACACCGGGCCCAGGTGTTTGAGCCCCGTGGAGGCAGAGGGCTGCTTATTGCTGGATGCAAGTGTCCTGCGGGGTCAAGGAAGGGCATGGGCACTCCCGGGCGACACAGGGCACGGGGCCCTGAGAGAGTTCCATGGAAAATCCCCCGCCCAGGCCCCCGGTATCCAAGTCTGTCCTTAGCACACTGTCTGTGCGGGGCTGAGAGTGCTGCTGGGCAGTGTGGCCTAGGGGAAATGGCGCGGTGCTCTGAGTGGCAGGGAGGGCTTCTGTTTCCACGGACAGGTGCGCAGGGAGCCTCTGAAACTGCTGTGACCTCTCAAGGGCGGGTCACCTGACCCCTCCAGGGTGGGACAGGTGACCTCCCAAGGGTGGGTCTAGAGACCCCTCAAGGGTGGGGCACGTGACCCCGCAAGGGTGGGTCTCGAGACCCCTCAAGGGTGGGGCACGTGACCCGTCAGGGGTGGGTCACGTGACCCCTCAGGGGTGCGTCACGTGACCCCCCAGGGGTGCGTCACGTGACCCCCCAGGGGTGGGTCACGTGACCCCTCAGGGGTGGGTCACGAGACCCCTCAGGGGTGGGTCACGTGACCCCTCAGGGGTGGGTCACGTGACCCCTCAGGGGTGGGTCACGTGACCCCTCAGGGGTGGGTCACGTGACCCCTCAGGGGTGCGTCACGTGACCCCTCAGGGGTGCGTCACGTGACCCCTCAGGGGTGGGTCACGTGACCCCTCAGGGGTGGGTCACGAGACTCCTCAGGGGTGGGTCACGTGACCCCTCAGGTGTGGGTCACGAGACCACTCAGGGGTGGGTCGCGTGACCCCTCAAGGGTGGGTCAGGAGACACCTCTAGTGTGGGTCCCGTGACCCGAGGGAGGCTTGTGGTAGGGAGCCTGAGTGCGCATGCACGGCCCACATATAGGCCAGAAAGGAGCCAGCCGCGGCTCGGAGAAAAGCCATCTCCTGGGGGCCTCCCCGTGTTCTTCCACTCCTGAAGCGTGACCCCTTTACGGATGGAAGAAAAGGGGGATCTTCGCAGTGGTGGGGTCGGGCCTGAGGTGTCTGTTTGTTTGCCTCCATGTAGGCCAGTTGCTGGCACACCGGGCCCAGGTGTCCCTGCCCCATGTGGCTAGAGGGCCGCTTATGGCAGGAATCAGGTCTCCTGCGGGGGTCAAGGGACGGCTTGGACACTCAGCGGGCGAGAGAGGACGCCTGGTCATCAGACAGCCCCCTGGAAAATCCCCCGCCCAGGCCCCCGTTCCCCAAGTCTTTCCTGCGCACACTGTGTCTGAGGAGCTGGGAGAGCTGCTGGGAAGTGTGGCCCATGGGAAATCGCGCGGTCCTCTGGGTGGCGGGGTGGGCTTCCGTTTCCAGACAGGTGCCTAGGGACCCTGTGCAAATGGTCTGACAGCTCAAGGGTGGGTCCGGTGAGCCGAGGGAGGCGTGTGCTTGGGAGCCTGAGTGCGCATGCGCGGCCCACGAATAGGCCCGAAAGGAGCCAGCCGCGGCTCGGAGAAAAGCCATCTCCTGGGGGTCTCCCCATGTTCCTCCAGTCCCCAAGGAGCACCCCTTTACGGATGGAAGAAATGGGGGATCTTCGCAGTGGTGGGTTCGGGCCAGAGGGGTCGGCGGGTTTGCCTGCACGTACGCCAGGTGCTCGCACAACGGGCCCAGGTGTTTGAGCCCCGTGGAGGCAGAGGGCTGCTTATTGCTGGATGATAGTGTCCTGCAGGGTTAAGGGACGGCGTGGGCACTCCCAGGGCGACAGAGGGCACCTGGCCTTTAGAGAATTCCCTGGAAAATTCCCCGCCCAGGCCCCTGGTCCACAAGTCTATCCTGCGCACAGTGTCTGTGCCAGGCTGGGAGTGCTTCTGGGCAGTGTTCCCCAGCGGAAATCGCGTGGTCCTCTAGGTGGCAGGGAGGGCTCCTGTGTCCACGGACAGGTGCCCAGGGACCGTGTGGAACTGCTGTGACCTCTAAAGGGTGGGTCTGGTGATCCGAGGGAGGCGTGTGCTTGGGAGCCTGAGTGCGCATGCGCGGCCCAGGTGTTGGCCCGAAACCAGGCAGACTCGGCTCGGAGAAAAGCCATCTCCTGGGGGCCTCCCCATGTTCCTCCACTCCCCAAGGAGGACCCCTTTACGGATGGAAGAAAAGGGGGATCTTCGCAGTGGTGGGGTCGGGCCAGAGGGGTCCGCGGGTTTGCCTCCACGTACGCCAGGTGCCCGCACACCGGGCCCAGGTGTTTGAGCCCCGTGGAGGCAGAGGGCTGCTTATTGCTGGATGCAAGTGTCCTGCGGGGTCAAGGAAGGGCATGGGCACTCCCGGGCGACACAGGGCACCGGGCCCTGAGAGAGTTCCATGGAAAATCCCCCGCCCAGGCCCCCGGTATCCAAGTCTGTCCTTAGCACACTGTCTGTGCGGGGCTGAGAGTGCTGCTGGGCAGTGTGGCCTAGGGGAAATGGCGCGGTGCTCTGAGTGGCAGGGAGGGCTTCTGTTTCCACGGACAGGTGCGCAGGGACCCTCTGAAACTGCTGTGACCTCTCAAGGGCGGGTCACCTGAACCCTCCAGGGTGGGACAGGTGACCTCCCAAGGGTGGGTCTCGAGACCCCTCAAGGGTGGGGCACGTGACCCCGCAAGGGTGGGTCTCGAGACCCCTCAAGGGTGGGGCACGTGACCCTCCAGGGTGGGTCACGAGACCCCTCAGGGGTGGGTCACGTGACCCCTCAGGGTTGGGTCACGTGACCCGTCAGGGGTGGGTCACGAGACCCCTCAGGGGTGGGTCACGTGACCCGTCAGGGGTGGGTCACGAGACCCCTCAGGGGTGGGTCACGTGACCCCTCAGGGGTGGGTCACGTGACCCCTCAGGGGTGGGTCACGAGACCCCTCAGGTGTGGGTCACGTGACCCGTCAGGGGTGGGTCACGTGACCGCTCAGGGGTGCGTCACGTGACCCCCCAGGGGTGGGTCACGTGACCCCTCAGGGGTGCGTCACGTGACCGCTCAGGGGTGCGTCACGTGACCCCTCAGGGGTGCGTCACGTGACCCCTCAGGGGTGCGTCACGTGACCCCTCAGGGGTGGGTCACGAGACCCCTCAGGGGTGGGTCACGTGACCCCTCAGGGGTGGGTCACGAGACCACTCAGGGGTGGGTCGCGTGACCCCTCAAGGGTGGGTCAGGAGACACCTCTAGTGTGGGTCCCGTGACCCGAGGGAGACTTGTGGTAGGGAGCCTGAGTGCCCATGCACGGCCCACATATAGGCCAGAAAGGAGCCAGCCGCGGCTCGGAGAAAAGCCATCTCCTGGGGGCCTCCCCGTGTTCTTCCACTCCTGAAGCGTGACCCCTTTACGGATGGAAGAAAAGGAGGATCTTCGCAGTGGTGGGGTCGGGCCTGAGGTGTCTGTTTGTTTTCCTCCATGTAGGCCAGTTGCTGGCACACCGGGCCCAGGTGTCCCTGCCCCATGTGGCTAGAGGGCCGCTTATGGCTGGAATCAGGTCTCCTGCGGGGGTCAAGGGACGGCTTGGACACTCAGCGGGCGAGAGAGGACGCCTGGTCATCAGACAGTCCCCTGGAAAATCCCCCGCCCAGGCCCCCGTTCCCCAAGTCTTTCCTGCGCACACTGTGTCTGAGGAGCTGGGAGAGCTGCTGGGAAGTGTGGCCCATGGGAAATCGCGCGGTCCTCTGGGTGGCGGGGTGGGCTTCCGTTTCCATACAGGTGCCTAGGGACCCTGTGCAAATGGTCTGACAGCTCAAGGGTGGGTCAGGTGAGCCGAGGGAGGCGTGTGCTTGGGAGCCTGAGTGCGCATGCGCGGCCCACGAATAGACCCGAAAGGAGCCAGCCGCGGCTCGGAGAAAAGCCATCTCCTGGGGGTCTCCCCATGTTCCTCCAGTCCCCAAGGAGCACCCCTTTACGGATGGAAGAAATGGGGGATCTTCGCAGTGGTGGGTTCGGGCCAGAGGGGTCGGCGGGTTTGCCTGCACGTACGCCAGGTGCTCGCACAACGGGCCCAGGTGTTTGAGCCCCGTGGAGGCAGAGGGCTGCTTATTGCTGGATGATAGTGTCCTGCAGGGTTAAGGGACGGCGTGGGCACTCCCAGGGCGACAGAGGGCACCTGGCCTTTAGAGAATTCCCTGGAAAATTCCCCGCCCAGGCCCCTGGTCCACAACTCTATCCTGCGCACAGTGTCTGTGCCAGGCTGGGAGTGCTTCTGGGCAGTGTTCCCCAGCGGAAATCGCGTGGTCCTCTAGGTGGCAGGGAGGGCTCCTGTGTCCACGGACAGGTGCCCAGGGACCGTGTGGAACTGCTGTGACCTCTAAAGGGTGGGTCTGGTGAGCCGAGGGAGGCGTGTGCTTGGGAGCCTGAGTGCGCATGCGCGGCCCAGGTGTTGGCCCGAAACCAGGCAGACTCGGCTCGGAGAAAAGCCATCTCCTGGGGGCCTCCCCATGTTCCTCCACTCCCCAAGGAGGACCCCTTTACGGATGGAAGAAAAGGGGGATCTTCGCAGTGGTGGGTTCGGGCCAGAAGGGTCCGCGGGTTTGCCTCCACGTACGCCAGGTGCCCGCACACCGGGCCCAGGTGTTTGAGCCCCGTGGAGGCAGAGGGCTGCTTATTGCTGGATGCAAGTGTCCTGCGGGGTCAAGGAAGGGCATGGGCACTCCCGGGCGACACAGGGCACGGGGCCCTGAGAGAGTTCCATGGAAAATCCCCCGCCCAGGCCCCCGGTATCCAAGTCTGTCCTTAGCACACTGTCTGTGCGGGGCTGAGAGTGCTGCTGGGCAGTGTGGCCTAGGGGAAATGGCGCGGTGCTCTGAGTGGCAGGGAGGGCTTCTGTTTCCACGGACAGGTGCGCAGGGACCCTCTGAAACTGCTGTGACCTCTCAAGGGCGGGTCACCTGAACCCTCCAGGGTGGGACAGGTGACCTCCCAAGGGTGGGTCTCGAGACCCCTCAAGGGTGGGGCACGTGACCCCGCAAGGGTGGGTCTCGAGACCCCTCAAGGGTGGGGCACGTGACCCTCCAGGGTGGGTCACGAGACCCCTCAGGGGTGGGTCACGTGACCCCTCAGGGTTGGGTCACGTGACCCGTCAGGGGTGGGTCACGAGACCCCTCAGGGGTGGGTCACGTGACCCGTCAGGGGTGGGTCACGAGACCCCTCAGGGGTGGGTCACGTGACCCCTCAGGGTTGGGTCACGTGACCCGTCAGGGGTGGGTCACGAGACCCCTCAGGGGTGGGTCACGTGACCCGTCAGGGGTGGGTCACGTGACCCCTCAGGGGTGCGTCACGTGACCGCTCAGGGGTGCGTCACGTGACTCCTCAGGGGTGCGTCACGTGACCCCTCAGGGGTGCGTCACGTGACCCCTCAGGGGTGGGTCACGAGACCCCTCAGGGGTGGGTCACGTGACCCCTCAGGGGTGGGTCACGAGACCACTCAGGGGTGGGTCGCGTGACCCCTCAAGGGTGGGTCAGGAGACACCTCTAGTGTGGGTCCCGTGACCCGAGGGAGACTTGTGGTAGGGAGCCTGAGTGCCCATGCACGGCCCACATATAGGCCAGAAAGGAGCCAGCCGCGGCTCGGAGAAAAGCCATCTCCTGGGGGCCTCCCCGTGTTCTTCCACTCCTGAAGCGTGACCCCTTTACGGATGGAAGAAAAGGAGGATCTTCGCAGTGGTGGGGTCGGGCCTGAGGTGTCTGTTTGTTTTCCTCCATGTAGGCCAGTTGCTGGCACACCGGGCCCAGGTGTCCCTGCCCCATGTGGCTAGAGGGCCGCTTATGGCTGGAATCAGGTCTCCTGCGGGGGTCAAGGGACGGCTTGGACACTCAGCGGGCGAGAGAGGACGCCTGGTCATCAGACAGTCCCCTGGAAAATCCCCCGCCCAGGCCCCCGTTCCCCAAGTCTTTCCTGCGCACACTGTGTCTGAGGAGCTGGGAGAGCTGCTGGGAAGTGTGGCCCATGGGAAATCGCGCGGTCCTCTGGGTGGCGGGGTGGGCTTCCGTTTCCATACAGGTGCCTAGGGACCCTGTGCAAATGGTCTGACAGCTCAAGGGTGGGTCAGGTGAGCCGAGGGAGGCGTGTGCTTGGGAGCCTGAGTGCGCATGCGCGGCCCACGAATAGACCCGAAAGGAGCCAGCCGCGGCTCGGAGAAAAGCCATCTCCTGGGGGTCTCCCCATGTTCCTCCAGTCCCCAAGGAGCACCCCTTTACGGATGGAAGAAATGGGGGATCTTCGCAGTGGTGGGTTCGGGCCAGAGGGGTCGGCGGGTTTGCCTGCACGTACGCCAGGTGCTCGCACAACGGGCCCAGGTGTTTGAGCCCCGTGGAGGCAGAGGGCTGCTTATTGCTGGATGATAGTGTCCTGCAGGGTTAAGGGACGGCGTGGGCACTCCCAGGGCGACAGAGGGCACCTGGCCTTTAGAGAATTCCCTGGAAAATTCCCCGCCCAGGCCCCTGGTCCACAACTCTATCCTGCGCACAGTGTCTGTGCCAGGCTGGGAGTGCTTCTGGGCAGTGTTCCCCAGCGGAAATCGCGTGGTCCTCTAGGTGGCAGGGAGGGCTCCTGTGTCCACGGACAGGTGCCCAGGGACCGTGTGGAACTGCTGTGACCTCTAAAGGGTGGGTCTGGTGATCCGAGGGAGGCGTGTGCTTGGGAGCCTGAGTGCGCATGCGCGGCCCAGGTGTTGGCCCGAAACCAGGCAGACTCGGCTCGGAGAAAAGCCATCTCCTGGGGGCCTCCCCATGTTCCTCCACTCCCCAAGGAGGACCCCTTTACGGATGGAAGAAAAGGGGGATCTTCGCAGTGGTGGGTTCGGGCCAGAGGGGTCCGCGGGTTTGCCTCCACGTACGCCAGGTGCCCGCACACCGGGCCCAGGTGTTTGAGCCCCGTGGAGGCAGAGGGCTGCTTATTGCTGGATGCAAGTGTCCTGCGGGGTCAAGGAAGGGCATGGGCACTCCCGGGCGACACAGGGCACCGGGCCCTGAGAGAGTTCCATGGAAAATCCCCCGCCCAGGCCCCCGGTATCCAAGTCTGTCCTTAGCACACTGTCTGTGCGGGGCTGAGAGTGCTGCTGGGCAGTGTGGCCTAGGGGAAATGGCGCGGTGCTCTGAGTGGCAGGGAGGGCTTCTGTTTCCACGGACAGGTGCGCAGGGACCCTCTGAAACTGCTGTGACCTCTCAAGGGCGGGTCACCTGACCCCTCCAGGGTGGGACAGGTGACCTCCCAAGGGTGGGTCTAGAGACCCCTCAAGGGTGGGGCACGTGACCCCGCAAGGGTGGGTCTCGAGACCCCTCAAGGGTGGGGCACGTGACCCTCCAGGGTGGGTCTCGAGACCCCTCAAGGGTGGGGCACGTGACCCTCCAGGTTTGGGTCACGTGACCCGTCAGGGGTGGGTCACGAGACCCCTCAGGGGTGGGTCACGTGACCCGGCAGGGGTGGGTCACGTGACCCCTCAGGGGTGCGTCACGTAACCCCCCAGGGGTGCGTCAGGTGACCCCTCAGGGGTGGGTCACGTGACCCCTCAGGGGTGGGTCACGAGACCCCTCAGGGGTGGGTCACGTGACCCCTCAGGGTTGCGTCACGTGATCCCTCAGGGGTGGGTCACGTGACCCCTCAGGGGTGGGTCACGAGACTCCTCAGGGGTGGGTCACGTGACCCCTCAGGTGTGGGTCACGAGACCACTCAGGGGTGGGTCGCGTGACCCCTCAAGGGTGGGTCAGGAGACACCTCTAGTGTGGGTCCCGTGACCCGAGGGAGGCTTGTGGTAGGGAGCCTGAGTGCGCATGCACGGCCCACATATAGGCCAGAAAGGAGCCAGCCGCGGCTCGGAGAAAAGCCATCTCCTGGGGGCCTCCCCGTGTTCTTCCACTCCTGAAGCGTGACCCCTTTACGGATGGAAGAAAAGGGGGATCTTCGCAGTGGTGGGGTCGGGCCTGAGGTGTCTGTTTGTTTGCCTCCATGTAGGCCAGTTGCTGGCACACCGGGCCCAGGTGTCCCTGCCCCATGTGGCTAGAGGGCCGCTTATGGCAGGAATCAGGTCTCCTGCGGGGGTCAAGGGACGGCTTGGACACTCACCGGGCGAGAGAGGACGCCTGGTCATCAGACAGCCCCCTGGAAAATCCCCCGCCCAGGCCCCCGTTCCCCAAGTCTTTCCTGCGCACACTGTGTCTGAGGAGCTGGGAGAGCTGCTGGGAACTGTGGCCCATGGGAAATCGCGCGGTCCTCTGGGTGGCGGGGTGGGCTTCCGTTTCCAGACAGGTGCCTAGGGACCCTGTGCAAATGGTCTGACAGCTCAAGGGTGGGTCCGGTGAGCCGAGGGAGGCGTGTGCTTGGGAGCCTGAGTGCGCATGCGCGGCCCACGAATAGGCCCGAAAGGAGCCAGCCGCGGCTCGGAGAAAAGCCATCTCCTGGGGGTCTCCCCATGTTCCTCCAGTCCCCAAGGAGCACCCCTTTACGGATGGAAGAAATGGGGGATCTTCGCAGTGGTGGGTTCGGGACAGAGGGGTCGGCGGGTTTGCCTGCACGTACGCCAGGTGCTCGCACAACGGGCCCAGGTGTTTGAGCCCCGTGGAGGCAGAGGGCTGCTTATTGCTGGATGATAGTGTCCTGCAGGGTTAAGGGACGGCGTGGGCACTCCCAGGGCGACAGAGGGCACCTGGCCTTTAGAGAATTCCCTGGAAAATTCCCCGCCCAGGCCCCTGGTCCACAAGTCTATCCTGCGCACAGTGTCTGTGCCAGGCTGGGAGTGCTTCTGGGCAGTGTTCCCCAGCGGAAATCGCGTGGTCCTCTAGGTGGCAGGGAGGGCTCCTGTGTCCACGGACAGGTGCCCAGGGACCGTGTGGAACTGCTGTGACCTCTAAAGGGTGGGTCTGGTGATCCGAGGGAGGCGTGTGCTTGGGAGCCTGAGTGCGCATGCGCGGCCCAGGTGTTGGCCCGAAACCAGGCAGACTCGGCTCGGAGAAAAGCCATCTCCTGGGGGCCTCCCCATGTTCCTCCACTCCCCAAGGAGGACCCCTTTACGGATGGAAGAAAAGGGGGATCTTCGCAGTGGTGGGGTCGGGCCAGAGGGGTCCGCGGGTTTGCCTCCACGTACGCCAGGTGCCCGCACACCGGGCCCAGGTGTTTGAGCCCCGTGGAGGCAGAGGGCTGCTTATTGCTGGATGCAAGTGTCCTGCGGGGTCAAGGAAGGGCATGGGCACTCCCGGGCGACACAGGGCACGGGGCCCTGAGAGAGTTCCATGGAAAATCCCCCGCCCAGGCCCCCGGTATCCAAGTCTGTCCTTAGCACACTGTCTGTGCGGGGCTGAGAGTGCTGCTGGGCAGTGTGGCCTAGGGGAAATGGCGCGGTGCTCTGAGTGGCAGGGAGGGCTTCTGTTTCCACGGACAGGTGCGCAGGGACCCTCTGAAACTGCTGTGACCTCTCAAGGGCGGGTCACCTGACCCCTCCAGGGTGGGACAGGTGACCTCCCAAGGGTGGGTCTCGAGACCCCTCAAGGGTGGGGCACGTGACCCCGCAAGGGTGGGTCTCGAGACCCCTCAAGGGTGGGGCACGTGACCCTCAAGGGTGGGTCACGAGACCCCTCAGGGGTGGGTCACGTGACCCCTCAGGGTTGGGTCACGTGACCCGTCAGGGGTGGGTCACGAGACCCCTCAGGGGTGGGTCACGTGACCCGTCAGGGGTGGGTCACGTGACCGCTCAGGGGTGCGTCACGTGACCCCCCAGGGGTGGGTCACGTGACCCGTCAGGGGTGGGTCACGTGACCGCTCAGGGGTGCGTCACGTGACCGCTCAGGGGTGCGTCACGTGACCCCTCAGGGGTGCGTCACGTGACCCCTCAGGGGTGCGTCACGTGACCCCTCAGGGGTGGGTCACGAGACCACTCAGGGGTGGGTCGCGTGACCCCTCAAGGGTGGGTCATGAGACACCTCTAGTGTGGGTCCCGTGACCCGAGGGAGACTTGTGGTAGGGAGCCTGAGTGCCCATGCACGGCCCACATATAGGCCAGAAAGGAGCCAGCCGCGGCTCGGAGAAAAGCCATCTCCTGGGGGCCTCCCCGTGTTCTTCCACTCCTGAAGCGTGACCCCTTTACGGATGGAAGAAAAGGAGGATCTTCGCAGTGGTGGGGTCGGGCCTGAGGTGTCTGTTTGTTTTCCTCCATGTAGGCCAGTTGCTGGCACACCGGGCCCAGGTGTCCCTGCCCCATGTGGCTAGAGGGCCGCTTATGGCTGGAATCAGGTCTCCTGCGGGGGTCAAGGGACGGCTTGGACACTCAGCGGGCGAGAGAGGACGCGTGGTCATCAGACAGTCCCCTGGAAAATCCCCCGCCCAGGCCCCCGTTCCCCAAGTCTTTCCTGCGCACACTGTGTCTGAGGAGCTGGGAGAGCTGCTGGGAAGTGTGGCCCATGGGAAATCGCGCGGTCCTCTGGGTGGCGGGGTGGGCTTCCGTTTCCAGACAGGTGCCTAGGGACCCTGTGCAAATGGTCTGACAGCTCAAGGGTGGGTCAGGTGAGCCGAGGGAGGCGTGTGCTTGGGAGCCTGAGTGCGCATGCGCGGCCCACGAATAGACCCGAAAGGAGCCAGCCGCGGCTCGGAGAAAAGCCATCTCCTGGGGGTCTCCCCATGTTCCTCCAGTCCCCAAGGAGCACCCCTTTACGGATGGAAGAAATGGGGGATCTTCGCAGTGGTGGGTTCGGGCCAGAGGGGTCGGCGGGTTTGCCTGCACGTACGCCAGGTGCTCGCACAACGGGCCCAGGTGTTTGAGCCCCGTGGAGGCATAGGGCTGCTTATTGCTGGATGATAGTGTCCTGCAGGGTTAAGGGACGGCGTGGGCACTCCCAGGGCGACAGAGGGCACCTGGCCTTTAGAGAATTCCCTGGAAAATTCCCCGCCCAGGCCCCTGGTCCACAACTCTATCCTGCGCACAGTGTCTGTGCCAGGCTGGGAGTGCTTCTGGGCAGTGTTCCCCAGCGGAAATCGCGTGGTCCTCTAGGTGGCAGGGAGGGCTCCTGTGTCCACGGACAGGTGCCCAGGGACCGTGTGGAACTGCTGTGACCTCTAAAGGGTGGGTCTGGTGAGCCGAGGGAGGCGTGTGCTTGGGAGCCTGAGTGCGCATGCGCGGCCCAGGTGTTGGCCCGAAACCAGGCAGACTCGGCTCGGAGAAAAGCCATCTCCTGGGGGCCTCCCCATGTTCCTCCACTCCGCAAGGAGGACCCCTTTACGGATGGAAGAAAAGGGGGATCTTCGCAGTGGTGGGTTCGGGCCAGAGGGGTCCGCGGGTTTGCCTCCACGTACGCCAGGTGCCCGCACACCGGGCCCAGGTGTTTGAGCCCCGTGGAGGCAGAGGGCTGCTTATTGCTGGATGCAAGTGTCCTGCGGGGTCAAGGAAGGGCATGGGCACTCCCGGGCGACACAGGGCACCGGGCCCTGAGAGAGTTCCATGGAAAATCCCCCGCCCAGGCCCCCGGTATCCAAGTCTGTCCTTAGCACACTGTCTGTGCGGGGCTGAGAGTGCTGCTGGGCAGTGTGGCCTAGGGGAAATGGCGCGGTGCTCTGAGTGGCAGGGAGGGCTTCTGTTTCCACGGACAGGTGCGCAGGGACCCTCTGAAACTGCTGTGACCTCTCAAGGGCGGGTCACCTGACCCCTCCAGGGTGGGACAGGTGACCTCCCAAGGGTGGGTCTAGAGACCCCTCAAGGGTGGGTCTCGAGACCCCTCAAGGGTGGGGCACGTGACCCGTCAGGGGTGGGTCACGTGACCCCTCAGGGGTGCGTCACGTGACCCCCCAGGGGTGCGTCACGTGACCCCTCAGGGGTGGGTCACGTGACCCCTCAGGGGCGGGTCACGAGACCCCTCAGGTGTGGGTCACGTGACCCCTCAGGGGTGCGTCACGTGACCCCTCAGGGGTGGGTCACGTGACCCCTCAGGGGTTCGTCACGTGACCCCTCAGCGGTGCGTCACGTGACCCCTCAGGGGTGGGTCACGTGACCCCTCAGGGGTGGGTCACGAGACTCCTCAGGGGTGGGTCACGTGACCCCTCAGGTGTGGGTCACGAGACCACTCAGGGGTGGGTCGCGTGACCCCTCAAGGGTGGGTCAGGAGACACCTCTAGTGTGGGTCCCGTGACCCGAGGGAGGCTTGTGGTAGGGAGCCTGAGTGCGCATGCACGGCCCACATATAGGCCAGAAAGGAGCCAGCCGCGGCTCGGAGAAAAGCCATCTCCTGGGGGCCTCCCCGTGTTCTTCCACTCCTGAAGCGTGACCCCTTTACGGATGGAAGAAAAGGGGGATCTTCGCAGTGGTGGGGTCGGGCCTGAGGTGTCTGTTTGTTTGCCTCCATGTAGGCCAGTTGCTGGCACACCGGGCCCAGGTGTCCCTGCCCCATGTGGCTAGAGGGCCGCTTATGGCAGGAATCAGGTCTCCTGCGGGGGTCAAGGGACGGCTTGGACACTCAGCGGGCGAGAGAGGACGCCTGGTCATCAGACAGCCCCCTGGAAAATCCCCCGCCCAGGCCCCCGTTCCCCAAGTCTTTCCTGCGCACACTGTGTCTGAGGAGCTGGGAGAGCTGCTGGGAAGTGTGGCCCATGGGAAATCGCGCGGTCCTCTGGGTGGCGGGGTGGGCTTCCGTTTCCAGACAGGTGCCTTGGGACCCTGTGCAAATGGTCTGACAGCTCAAGGGTGGGTCCGGTGAGCCGAGGGAGGCGTGTGCTTGGGAGCCTGAGTGCGCATGCGCGGCCCACGAATAGGCCCGAAAGGAGCCAGCCGCGGCTCGGAGAAAAGCCATCTCCTGGGGGTCTCCCCATGTTCCTCCAGTCCCCAAGGAGCACCCCTTTACGGATGGAAGAAATGGGGGATCTTCGCAGTGGTGGGTTCGGGCCAGAGGGGTCGGCGGGTTTGCCTGCACGTACGCCAGGTGCTCGCACAACGGGCCCAGGTGTTTGAGCCCCGTGGAGGCAGAGGGCTGCTTATTGCTGGATGATAGTGTTCTGCAGGGTTAAGGGACGGCGTGGGCACTCCCAGGGCGACAGAGGGCACCTGGCCTTTAGAGAATTCCCTGGAAAATTCCCCGCCCAGGCCCCTGGTCCACAAGTCTATCCTGCGCACAGTGTCTGTGCCAGGCTGGGAGTGCTTCTGGGCAGTGTTCCCCAGCGGAAATCGCGTGGTCCTCTAGGTGGCAGGGAGGGCTCCTGTGTCCACGGACAGGTGCCCAGGGACCGTGTGGAACTGCTGTGACCTCTAAAGGGTGGGTCTGGTGAGCCGAGGGAGGCGTGTGCTTGGGAGCCTGAGTGCGCATGCGCGGCCCAGGTGTTGGCCCGAAACCAGGCAGACTCGGCTCGGAGAAAAGCCATCTCCTGGGGGCCTCCCCATGTTCCTCCACTCCCCAAGGAGGACCCCTTTACGGATGGAAGAAAAGGGGGATCTTCGCAGTGGTGGGTTCGGGCCAGAGGGGTCCGCGGGTTTGCCTCCACGTACGCCAGGTGCCCGCACACCGGGCCCAGGTGTTTGAGCCCCGTGGAGGCAGAGGGCTGCTTATTGCTGGATGCAAGTGTCCTGCGGGGTCAAGGAAGGGCATGGGCACTCCCGGGCGACACAGGGCACGGGGCCCTGAGAGAGTTCCATGGAAAATCCCCCGCCCAGGCCCCCGGTATCCAAGTCTGTCCTTAGCACACTGTCTGTGCGGGGCTGAGAGTGCTGCTGGGCAGTGTGGCCTAGGGGAAATGGCGCGGTGCTCTGAGTGGCAGGGAGGGCTTCTGTTTCCACGGACAGGTGCGCAGGGACCCTCTGAAACTGCTGTGACCTCTCAAGGGCGGGTCACCTGACCCCTCCAGGGTGGGACAGGTGACCTCCCAAGGGTGGGTCTCGAGACCCCTCAAGGGTGGGGCACGTGACCCCGCAAGGGTGGGTCTCGAGACCCCTCAAGGGTGGGGCACGTGACCCTCAAGGGTGGGTCACGAGAACCCTCAGGGGTGGGTCACGTGACCCCTCAGGGTTGGGTCACGTGACCCGTCAGGGGTGGGTCACGAGACCCCTCAGGGGTGGGTCACGTGACCCGTCAGGGGTGGGTCACGTGACCGCTCAGGGGTGCGTCACGTGACCCCCCAGGGGTGGGTCACGTGACCCGTCAGGGGTGGGTCACGTGACCGCTCAGGGGTGCGTCACGTGACCGCTCAGGGGTGGGTCACGTGACCGCTCAGGGGTGCGTCACGTGACCGCTCAGGGGTGCGTCACGTGACCCCTCAGGGGTGCGTCACGTGACCCCTCAGGGGTGGGTCACGAGACCCCTCAGGGGTGGGTCACGTGACCCCTCAGGTGTGGGTCACGAGACCACTCAGGGGTGGGTCGCGTGACCCCTCAAGGGTGGGTCAGGAGACACCTCTAGTGTGGGTCCCGTGACCCGAGGGAGACTTGTGGTAGGGAGCCTGAGTGCCCATGCACGGCCCACATATAGGCCAGAAAGGAGCCAGCCGCGGCTCGGAGAAAAGCCATCTCCTGGGGGCCTCCCCGTGTTCTTCCACTCCTGAAGCGTGACCCCTTTACGGATGGAAGAAAAGGAGGATCTTCGCAGTGGTGGGGTCGGGCCTGAGGTGTCTGTTTGTTTTCCTCCATGTAGGCCAGTTGCTGGCACACCGGGCCCAGGTGTCCCTGCCCCATGTGGCTAGAGGGCCGCTTATGGCAGGAATCAGGTCTCCTGCGGGGGTCAAGGGACGGCTTGGACACTCACCGGGCGAGAGAGGACGCCTGGTCATCAGACAGCCCCCTGGAAAATCCCCCGCCCAGGCCCCCGTTCCCCAAGTCTTTCCTGCGCACACTGTGTCTGAGGAGCTGGGAGAGCTGCTGGGAAGTGTGGCCCATGGGAAATCGCGCGGTCCTCTGGGTGGCGGGGTGGGCTTCCGTTTCCAGACAGGTGCCTAGGGACCCTGTGCAAATGGTCTGACAGCTCAAGGGTGGGTCAGGTGAGCCGAGGGAGGCGTGTGCTTGGGAGCCTGAGTGCGCATGCGCGGCCCACGAATAGGCCCGAAAGGAGCCAGCCGCGGCTCGGAGAAAAGCCATCTCCTGGGGGTCTCCCCATGTTCCTCCAGTCCCCAAGGAGCACCCCTTTACGGATGGAAGAAATGGGGGATCTTCGCAGTGGTGGGTTCGGGCCAGAGGGGTCGGCGGGTTTGCCTGCACGTACGCCAGGTGCTCGCACAACGGGCCCAGGTGTTTGAGCCCCGTGGAGGCAGAGGGCTGCTTATTGCTGGATGATAGTGTCCTGCAGGGTTAAGGGACGGCGTGGGCACTCCCAGGGCGACAGAGGGCACCTGGCCTTTAGAGAATTCCCTGGAAAATTCCCCGCCCAGGCCCCTGGTCCACAAGTCTATCCTGCGCACAGTGTCTGTGCCAGGCTGGGAGTGCTTCTGGGCAGTGTTCCCCAGCGGAAATCGCGTGGTCCTCTAGGTGGCAGGGAGGGCTCCTGTGTCCACGGACAGGTGCCCAGGGACCGTGTGGAACTGCTGGGACCTCTAAAGGGTGGGTCTGGTGAGCCGAGGGAGGCGTGTGCTTGGGAGCCTGAGTGCGCATGCGCGGCCCAGGTGTTGGCCCGAAACCAGGCAGACTCGGCTCGGAGAAAAGCCATCTCCTGGGGGCCTCCCCATGTTCCTCCACTCCCCAAGGAGGACCCCTTTACGGATGGAAGAAAAGGGGGATCTTCGCAGTGGTGGGTTCGGGCCAGAGGGGTCCGCGGGTTTGCCTCCACGTACGCCAGGTGCCCCCACACCGGGCCCAGGTGTTTGAGCCCCGTGGAGGCAGAGGGCTGCTTATTGCTGGATGCAAGTGTCCTGCGGGGTCAAGGAAGGGCATGGGCACTCCCGGGCGACACAGGGCACCGGGCCCTGAGAGAGTTCCATGGAAAATCCCCCGCCCAGGCCCCCGGTATCCAAGTCTGTCCTTAGCACACTGTCTGTGCGGGGCTGAGAGTGCTGCTGGGCAGTGTGGCCTAGGGGAAATGGCGCGGTGCTCTGAGTGGCAGGGAGGGCTTCTGTTTCCACGGACAGGTGCGCAGGGACCCTCTGAAACTGCTGTGACCTCTCAAGGGCGGGTCACCTGACCCCTCCAGGGTGGGACAGGTGACCTCCCAAGGGTGGGTCTAGAGACCCCTCAAGGGTGGGGCACGTGACCCCGCAAGGGTGGGTCTCGAGACCCCTCAAGGGTGGGGCACGTGACCCGTCAGGGGTGGGTCACGTGACCCCTCAGGGGTGCGTCACGTGACCCCCCAGGGGTGCGTCACGTGACCCCCCAGGGGTGGGTCACGTGACCCCTCAGGGGTGGGTCACGAGACCCCTCAGGGGTGGGTCACGTGACCCCTCAGGGGTGGGTCACGTGACCCCTCAGGGGTGCGTCACGTGACCCCTCAGGGGTGGGTCACGTGACCCCTCAGGGGTGCGTCACGTGACCCCTCAGGGGTGCGTCACGTGACCCCTCAGGGGTGGGTCACGTGACCCCTCAGGGGTGGGTCACGAGACTCCTCAGGGGTGGGTCACGTGACCCCTCAGGTGTGGGTCACGAGACCACTCAGGGGTGGGTCGCGTGACCCCTCAAGGGTGGGTCAGGAGACACCTCTAGTGTGGGTCCCGTGACCCGAGGGAGGCTTGTGGTAGGGAGCCTGAGTGCGCATGCACGGCCCACATATAGGCCAGAAAGGAGCCAGCCGCGGCTCGGAGAAAAGCCATCTCCTGGGGGCCTCCCCGTGTTCTTCCACTCCTGAAGCGTGACCCCTTTACGGATGGAAGAAAAGGGGGATCTTCGCAGTGGTGGGGTCGGGCCTGAGGTGTCTGTTTGTTTGCCTCCATGTAGGCCAGTTGCTGGCACACCGGGCCCAGGTGTCCCTGCCCCATGTGGCTAGAGGGCCGCTTATGGCAGGAATCAGGTCTCCTGCGGGGGTCAAGGGACGGCTTGGACACTCAGCGGGCGAGAGAGGACGCCTGGTCATCAGACAGCCCCCTGGAAAATCCCCCGCCCAGGCCCCCGTTCCCCAAGTCTTTCCTGCGCACACTGTGTCTGAGGAGCTGGGAGAGCTGCTGGGAACTGTGGCCCATGGGAAATCGCGCGGTCCTCTGGGTGGCGGGGTGGGCTTCCGTTTCCAGACAGGTGCCTAGGGACCCTGTGCAAATGGTCTGACAGCTCAAGGGTGGGTCCGGTGAGCCGAGGGAGGCGTGTGCTTGGGAGCCTGAGTGCGCATGCGCGGCCCACGAATAGGCCCGAAAGGAGCCAGCCGCGGCTCGGAGAAAAGCCATCTCCTGGGGGTCTCCCCATGTTCCTCCAGTCCCCAAGGAGCACCCCTTTACGGATGGAAGAAATGGGGGATCTTCGCAGTGGTGGGTTCGGGACAGAGGGGTCGGCGGGTTTGCCTGCACGTACGCCAGGTGCTCGCACAACGGGCCCAGGTGTTTGAGCCCCGTGGAGGCAGAGGGCTGCTTATTGCTGGATGATAGTGTCCTGCAGGGTTAAGGGACGGCGTGGGCACTCCCAGGGCGACAGAGGGCACCTGGCCTTTAGAGAATTCCCTGGAAAATTCCCCGCCCAGGCCCCTGGTCCACAAGTCTATCCTGCGCACAGTGTCTGTGCCAGGCTGGGAGTGCTTCTGGGCAGTGTTCCCCAGCGGAAATCGCGTGGTCCTCTAGGTGGCAGGGAGGGCTCCTGTGTCCACGGACAGGTGCCCAGGGACCGTGTGGAACTGCTGTGACCTCTAAAGGGTGGGTCTGGTGATCCGAGGGAGGCGTGTGCTTGGGAGCCTGAGTGCGCATGCGCGGCCCAGGTGTTGGCCCGAAACCAGGCAGACTCGGCTCGGAGAAAAGCCATCTCCTGGGGGCCTCCCCATGTTCCTCCACTCCCCAAGGAGGACCCCTTTACGGATGGAAGAAAAGGGGGATCTTCGCAGTGGTGGGGTCGGGCCAGAGGGGTCCGCGGGTTTGCCTCCACGTACGCCAGGTGCCCGCACACCGGGCCCAGGTGTTTGAGCCCCGTGGAGGCAGAGGGCTGCTTATTGCTGGATGCAAGTGTCCTGCGGGGTCAAGGAAGGGCATGGGCACTCCCGGGCGACACAGGGCACGGGGCCCTGAGAGAGTTCCATGGAAAATCCCCCGCCCAGGCCCCCGGTATCCAAGTCTGTCCTTAGCACACTGTCTGTGCGGGGCTGAGAGTGCTGCTGGGCAGTGTGGCCTAGGGGAAATGGCGCGGTGCTCTGAGTGGCAGGGAGGGCTTCTGTTTCCACGGACAGGTGCGCAGGGACCCTCTGAAACTGCTGTGACCTCTCAAGGGCGGGTCACCTGACCCCTCCAGGGTGGGACAGGTGACCTCCCAAGGGTGGGTCTCGAGACCCCTCAAGGGTGGGGCACGTGACCCCGCAAGGGTGGGTCTTGAGACCCCTCAAGGGTGGGGCACGTGACCCTCAAGGGTGGGTCACGAGACCCCTCAGGGGTGGGTCACGTGACCCCTCAGGGTTGGGTCACGTGACCCGTCAGGGGTGGGTCACGAGACCCCTCAGGGGTGGGTCACGTGACCCGTCAGGGGTGGGTCACGTGACCGCTCAGGGGTGCGTCACGTGACCCCCCAGGGGTGGGTCACGTGACCCGTCAGGGGTGGGTCACGTGACCGCTCAGGGGTGCGTCACGTGACCGCTCAGGGGTGCGTCACGTGACCCCTCAGGGGTGCGTCACGTGACCCCTCAGGGGTGCGTCACGTGACCCCTCAGGGGTGGGTCACGAGACCACTCAGGGGTGGGTCGCGTGACCCCTCAAGGGTGGGTCATGAGACACCTCTAGTGTGGGTCCCGTGACCCGAGGGAGACTTGTGGTAGGGAGCCTGAGTGCCCATGCACGGCCCACATATAGGCCAGAAAGGAGCCAGCCGCGGCTCGGAGAAAAGCCATCTCCTGGGGGCCTCCCCGTGTTCTTCCACTCCTGAAGCGTGACCCCTTTACGGATGGAAGAAAAGGAGGATCTTCGCAGTGGTGGGGTCGGGCCTGAGGTGTCTGTTTGTTTTCCTCCATGTAGGCCAGTTGCTGGCACACCGGGCCCAGGTGTCCCTGCCCCATGTGGCTAGAGGGCCGCTTATGGCTGGAATCAGGTCTCCTGCGGGGGTCAAGGGACGGCTTGGACACTCAGCGGGCGAGAGAGGACGCGTGGTCATCAGACAGTCCCCTGGAAAATCCCCCGCCCAGGCCCCCGTTCCCCAAGTCTTTCCTGCGCACACTGTGTCTGAGGAGCTGGGAGAGCTGCTGGGAAGTGTGGCCCATGGGAAATCGCGCGGTCCTCTGGGTGGCGGGGTGGGCTTCCGTTTCCAGACAGGTGCCTAGGGACCCTGTGCAAATGGTCTGACAGCTCAAGGGTGGGTCAGGTGAGCCGAGGGAGGCGTGTGCTTGGGAGCCTGAGTGCGCATGCGCGGCCCACGAATAGACCCGAAAGGAGCCAGCCGCGGCTCGGAGAAAAGCCATCTCCTGGGGGTCTCCCCATGTTCCTCCAGTCCCCAAGGAGCACCCCTTTACGGATGGAAGAAATGGGGGATCTTCGCAGTGGTGGGTTCGGGCCAGAGGGGTCGGCGGGTTTGCCTGCACGTACGCCAGGTGCTCGCACAACGGGCCCAGGTGTTTGAGCCCCGTGGAGGCATAGGGCTGCTTATTGCTGGATGATAGTGTCCTGCAGGGTTAAGGGACGGCGTGGGCACTCCCAGGGCGACAGAGGGCACCTGGCCTTTAGAGAATTCCCTGGAAAATTCCCCGCCCAGGCCCCTGGTCCACAACTCTATCCTGCGCACAGTGTCTGTGCCAGGCTGGGAGTGCTTCTGGGCAGTGTTCCCCAGCGGAAATCGCGTGGTCCTCTAGGTGGCAGGGAGGGCTCCTGTGTCCACGGACAGGTGCCCAGGGACCGTGTGGAACTGCTGTGACCTCTAAAGGGTGGGTCTGGTGAGCCGAGGGAGGCGTGTGCTTGGGAGCCTGAGTGCGCATGCGCGGCCCAGGTGTTGGCCCGAAACCAGGCAGACTCGGCTCGGAGAAAAGCCATCTCCTGGGGGCCTCCCCATGTTCCTCCACTCCCCAAGGAGGACCCCTTTACGGATGGAAGAAAAGGGGGATCTTCGCAGTGGTGGGTTCGGGCCAGAGGGGTCCGCGGGTTTGCCTCCACGTACGCCAGGTGCCCGCACACCGGGCCCAGGTGTTTGAGCCCCGTGGAGGCAGAGGGCTGCTTATTGCTGGATGCAAGTGTCCTGCGGGGTCAAGGAAGGGCATGGGCACTCCCGGGCGACACAGGGCACCGGGCCCTGAGAGAGTTCCATGGAAAATCCCCCGCCCAGGCCCCCGGTATCCAAGTCTGTCCTTAGCACACTGTCTGTGCGGGGCTGAGAGTGCTGCTGGGCAGTGTGGCCTAGGGGAAATGGCGCGGTGCTCTGAGTGGCAGGGAGGGCTTCTGTTTCCACGGACAGGTGCGCAGGGACCCTCTGAAACTGCTGTGACCTCTCAAGGGCGGGTCACCTGACCCCTCCAGGGTGGGACAGGTGACCTCCCAAGGGTGGGTCTAGAGACCCCTCAAGGGTGGGGCACGTGACCCCGCAAGGGTGGGTCTCGAGACCCCTCAAGGGTGGGGCACGTGACCCGTCAGGGGTGGGTCACGTGACCCCTCAGGGGTGCGTCACGTGACCCCCCAGGGGTGCGTCACGTGACCCCTCAGGGGTGGGTCACGTGACCCCTCAGGGGCGGGTCACGAGACCCCTCAGGTGTGGGTCACGTGACCCCTCAGGGGTGCGTCACGTGACCCCTCAGGGGTGGGTCACGTGACCCCTCAGGGGTGCGTCACGTGACCCCTCAGCGGTGCGTCACGTGACCCCTCAGGGGTGGGTCACGTGACCCCTCAGGGGTGGGTCACGAGACTCCTCAGGGGTGGGTCACGTGACCCCTCAGGTGTGGGTCACGAGACCACTCAGGGGTGGGTCGCGTGACCCCTCAAGGGTGGGTCAGGAGACACCTCTAGTGTGGGTCCCGTGACCCGAGGGAGGCTTGTGGTAGGGAGCCTGAGTGCGCATGCACGGCCCACATATAGGCCAGAAAGGAGCCAGCCGCGGCTCGGAGAAAAGCCATCTCCTGGGGGCCTCCCCGTGTTCTTCCACTCCTGAAGCGTGACCCCTTTACGGATGGAAGAAAAGGGGGATCTTCGCAGTGGTGGGGTCGGGCCTGAGGTGTCTGTTTGTTTGCCTCCATGTAGGCCAGTTGCTGGCACACCGGGCCCAGGTGTCCCTGCCCCATGTGGCTAGAGGGCCGCTTATGGCAGGAATCAGGTCTCCTGCGGGGGTCAAGGGACGGCTTGGACACTCAGCGGGCGAGAGAGGACGCCTGGTCATCAGACAGCCCCCTGGAAAATCCCCCGCCCAGGCCCCCGTTCCCCAAGTCTTTCCTGCGCACACTGTGTCTGAGGAGCTGGGAGAGCTGCTGGGAAGTGTGGCCCATGGGAAATCGCGCGGTCCTCTGGGTGGCGGGGTGGGCTTCCGTTTCCAGACAGGTGCCTTGGGACCCTGTGCAAATGGTCTGACAGCTCAAGGGTGGGTCCGGTGAGCCGAGGGAGGCGTGTGCTTGGGAGCCTGAGTGCGCATGCGCGGCCCACGAATAGGCCCGAAAGGAGCCAGCCGCGGCTCGGAGAAAAGCCATCTCCTGGGGGTCTCCCCATGTTCCTCCAGTCCCCAAGGAGCACCCCTTTACGGATGGAAGAAATGGGGGATCTTCGCAGTGGTGGGTTCGGGCCAGAGGGGTCGGCGGGTTTGCCTGCACGTACGCCAGGTGCTCGCACAACGGGCCCAGGTGTTTGAGCCCCGTGGAGGCAGAGGGCTGCTTATTGCTGGATGATAGTGTCCTGCAGGGTTAAGGGACGGCGTGGGCACTCCCAGGGCGACAGAGGGCACCTGGCCTTTAGAGAATTCCCTGGAAAATTCCCCGCCCAGGCCCCTGGTCCACAAGTCTATCCTGCGCACAGTGTCTGTGCCAGGCTGGGAGTGCTTCTGGGCAGTGTTCCCCAGCGGAAATCGCGTGGTCCTCTAGGTGGCAGGGAGGGCTCCTGTGTCCACGGACAGGTGCCCAGGGACCGTGTGGAACTGCTGGGACCTCTAAAGGGTGGGTCTGGTGAGCCGAGGGAGGCGTGTGCTTGGGAGCCTGAGTGCGCATGCGCGGCCCAGGTGTTGGCCCGAAACCAGGCAGACTCGGCTCGGAGAAAAGCCATCTCCTGGGGGCCTCCCCATGTTCCTCCACTCCCCAAGGAGGACCCCTTTACGGATGGAAGAAAAGGGGGATCTTCGCAGTGGTGGGTTCGGGCCAGAGGGGTCCGCGGGTTTGCCTCCACGTACGCCAGGTGCCCCCACACCGGGCCCAGGTGTTTGAGCCCCGTGGAGGCAGAGGGCTGCTTATTGCTGGATGCAAGTGTCCTGCGGGGTCAAGGAAGGGCATGGGCACTCCCGGGCGACACAGGGCACCGGGCCCTGAGAGAGTTCCATGGAAAATCCCCCGCCCAGGCCCCCGGTATCCAAGTCTGTCCTTAGCACACTGTCTGTGCGGGGCTGAGAGTGCTGCTGGGCAGTGTGGCCTAGGGGAAATGGCGCGGTGCTCTGAGTGGCAGGGAGGGCTTCTGTTTCCACGGACAGGTGCGCAGGGACCCTCTGAAACTGCTGTGACCTCTCAAGGGCGGGTCACCTGACCCCTCCAGGGTGGGACAGGTGACCTCCCAAGGGTGGGTCTAGAGACCCCTCAAGGGTGGGGCACGTGACCCCGCAAGGGTGGGTCTCGAGACCCCTCAAGGGTGGGGCACGTGACCCGTCAGGGGTGGGTCACGTGACCCCTCAGGGGTGCGTCACGTGACCCCCCAGGGGTGCGTCACGTGACCCCCCAGGGGTGGGTCACGTGACCCCTCAGGGGTGGGTCACGAGACCCCTCAGGGGTGGGTCACGTGACCCCTCAGGGGTGGGTCACGTGACCCCTCAGGGGTGCGTCACGTGACCCCTCAGGGGTGGGTCACGTGACCCCTCAGGGGTGCGTCACGTGACCCCTCAGGGGTGCGTCACGTGACCCCTCAGGGATGGGTCACGTGACCCCTCAGGGGTGGGTCACGAGACTCCTCAGGGGTGGGTCACGTGACCCCTCAGGTGTGGGTCACGAGACCACTCAGGGGTGGGTCGCGTGACCCCTCAAGGGTGGGTCAGGAGACACCTCTAGTGTGGGTCCCGTGACCCGAGGGAGGCTTGTGGTAGGGAGCCTGAGTGCGCATGCACGGCCCACATATAGGCCAGAAAGGAGCCAGCCGCGGCTCGGAGAAAAGCCATCTCCTGGGGGCCTCCCCGTGTTCTTCCACTCCTGAAGCGTGACCCCTTTACGGATGGAAGAAAAGGGGGATCTTCGCAGTGGTGGGGTCGGGCCTGAGGTGTCTGTTTGTTTGCCTCCATGTAGGCCAGTTGCTGGCACACCGGGCCCAGGTGTCCCTGCCCCATGTGGCTAGAGGGCCGCTTATGGCAGGAATCAGGTCTCCTGCGGGGGTCAAGGGACGGCTTGGACACTCAGCGGGCGAGAGAGGACGCCTGGTCATCAGACAGCCCCCTGGAAAATCCCCCGCCCAGGCCCCCGTTCCCCAAGTCTTTCCTGCGCACACTGTGTCTGAGGAGCTGGGAGAGCTGCTGGGAACTGTGGCCCATGGGAAATCGCGCGGTCCTCTGGGTGGCGGGGTGGGCTTCCGTTTCCAGACAGGTGCCTAGGGACCCTGTGCAAATGGTCTGACAGCTCAAGGGTGGGTCCGGTGAGCCGAGGGAGGCGTGTGCTTGGGAGCCTGAGTGCGCATGCGCGGCCCACGAATAGGCCCGAAAGGAGCCAGCCGCGGCTCAGAGAAAAGCCATCTCCTGGGGGTCTCCCCATGTTCCTCCAGTCCCCAAGGAGCACCCCTTTACGGATGGAAGAAATGGGGGATCTTCGCAGTGGTGGGTTCGGGACAGAGGGGTCGGCGGGTTTGCCTGCACGTACGCCAGGTGCTCGCACAACGGGCCCAGGTGTTTGAGCCCCGTGGAGGCAGAGGGCTGCTTATTGCTGGATGATAGTGTCCTGCAGGGTTAAGGGACGGCGTGGGCACTCCCAGGGCGACAGAGGGCACCTGGCCTTTAGAGAATTCCCTGGAAAATTCCCCGCCCAGGCCCCTGGTCCACAAGTCTATCCTGCGCACAGTGTCTGTGCCAGGCTGGGAGTGCTTCTGGGCAGTGTTCCCCAGCGGAAATCGCGTGGTCCTCTAGGTGGCAGGGAGGGCTCCTGTGTCCACGGACAGGTGCCCAGGGACCGTGTGGAACTGCTGTGACCTCTAAAGGGTGGGTCTGGTGATCCGAGGGAGGCGTGTGCTTGGGAGCCTGAGTGCGCATGCGCGGCCCAGGTGTTGGCCCGAAACCAGGCAGACTCGGCTCGGAGAAAAGCCATCTCCTGGGGGCCTCCCCATGTTCCTCCACTCCCCAAGGAGGACCCCTTTACGGATGGAAGAAAAGGGGGATCTTCGCAGTGGTGGGGTCGGGCCAGAGGGGTCCGCGGGTTTGCCTCCACGTACGCCAGGTGCCCGCACACCGGGCCCAGGTGTTTGAGCCCCGTGGAGGCAGAGGGCTGCTTATTGCTGGATGCAAGTGTCCTGCGGGGTCAAGGAAGGGCATGGGCACTCCCGGGCGACACAGGGCACGGGGCCCTGAGAGAGTTCCATGGAAAATCCCCCGCCCAGGCCCCCGGTATCCAAGTCTGTCCTTAGCACACTGTCTGTGCGGGGCTGAGAGTGCTGCTGGGCAGTGTGGCCTAGGGGAAATGGCGCGGTGCTCTGAGTGGCAGGGAGGGCTTCTGTTTCCACGGACAGGTGCGCAGGGACCCTCTGAAACTGCTGTGACCTCTCAAGGGCGGGTCACCTGACCCCTCCAGGGTGGGACAGGTGACCTCCCAAGGGTGGGTCTCGAGACCCCTCAAGGGTGGGGCACGTGACCCCGCAAGGGTGGGTCTTGAGACCCCTCAAGGGTGGGGCACGTGACCCTCAAGGGTGGGTCACGAGACCCCTCAGGGGTGGGTCACGTGACCCCTCAGGGTTGGGTCACGTGACCCGTCAGGGGTGGGTCACGAGACCCCTCAGGGGTGGGTCACGTGACCCGTCAGGGGTGGGTCACGTGACCGCTCAGGGGTGCGTCACGTGACCCCCCAGGGGTGGGTCACGTGACCCGTCAGGGGTGGGTCACGTGACCGCTCAGGGGTGCGTCACGTGACCGCTCAGGGGTGCGTCACGTGACCCCTCAGGGGTGCGTCACGTGACCCCTCAGGGGTGCGTCACGTGACCCCTCAGGGGTGGGTCACGAGACCACTCAGGGGTGGGTCGCGTGACCCCTCAAGGGTGGGTCATGAGACACCTCTAGTGTGGGTCCCGTGACCCGAGGGAGACTTGTGGTAGGGAGCCTGAGTGCCCATGCACGGCCCACATATAGGCCAGAAAGGAGCCAGCCGCGGCTCGGAGAAAAGCCATCTCCTGGGGGCCTCCCCGTGTTCTTCCACTCCTGAAGCGTGACCCCTTTACGGATGGAAGAAAAGGAGGATCTTCGCAGTGGTGGGGTCGGGCCTGAGGTGTCTGTTTGTTTTCCTCCATGTAGGCCAGTTGCTGGCACACCGGGCCCAGGTGTCCCTGCCCCATGTGGCTAGAGGGCCGCTTATGGCTGGAATCAGGTCTCCTGCGGGGGTCAAGGGACGGCTTGGACACTCAGCGGGCGAGAGAGGACGCATGGTCATCAGACAGTCCCCTGGAAAATCCCCCGCCCAGGCCCCCGTTCCCCAAGTCTTTCCTGCGCACACTGTGTCTGAGGAGCTGGGAGAGCTGCTGGGAAGTGTGGCCCATGGGAAATCGCGCGGTCCTCTGGGTGGCGGGGTGGGCTTCCGTTTCCAGACAGGTGCCTAGGGACCCTGTGCAAATGGTCTGACAGCTCAAGGGTGGGTCAGGTGAGCCGAGGGAGGCGTGTGCTTGGGAGCCTGAGTGCGCATGCGCGGCCCACGAATAGACCCGAAAGGAGCCAGCCGCGGCTCGGAGAAAAGCCATCTCCTGGGGGTCTCCCCATGTTCCTCCAGTCCCCAAGGAGCACCCCTTTACGGATGGAAGAAATGGGGGATCTTCGCAGTGGTGGGTTCGGGCCAGAGGGGTCGGCGGGTTTGCCTGCACGTACGCCAGGTGCTCGCACAACGGGCCCAGGTGTTTGAGCCCCGTGGAGGCATAGGGCTGCTTATTGCTGGATGATAGTGTCCTGCAGGGTTAAGGGACGGCGTGGGCACTCCCAGGGCGACAGAGGGCACCTGGCCTTTAGAGAATTCCCTGGAAAATTCCCCGCCCAGGCCCCTGGTCCACAACTCTATCCTGCGCACAGTGTCTGTGCCAGGCTGGGAGTGCTTCTGGGCAGTGTTCCCCAGCGGAAATCGCGTGGTCCTCTAGGTGGCAGGGAGGGCTCCTGTGTCCACGGACAGGTGCCCAGGGACCGTGTGGAACTGCTGTGACCTCTAAAGGGTGGGTCTGGTGAGCCGAGGGAGGCGTGTGCTTGGGAGCCTGAGTGCGCATGCGCGGCCCAGGTGTTGGCCCGAAACCAGGCAGACTCGGCTCGGAGAAAAGCCATCTCCTGGGGGCCTCCCCATGTTCCTCCACTCCCCAAGGAGGACCCCTTTACGGATGGAAGAAAAGGGGGATCTTCGCAGTGGTGGGTTCGGGCCAGAGGGGTCCGCGGGTTTGCCTCCACGTACGCCAGGTGCCCGCACACCGGGCCCAGGTGTTTGAGCCCCGTGGAGGCAGAGGGCTGCTTATTGCTGGATGCAAGTGTCCTGCGGGGTCAAGGAAGGGCATGGGCACTCCCGGGCGACACAGGGCACCGGGCCCTGAGAGAGTTCCATGGAAAATCCCCCGCCCAGGCCCCCGGTATCCAAGTCTGTCCTTAGCACACTGTCTGTGCGGGGCTGAGAGTGCTGCTGGGCAGTGTGGCCTAGGGGAAATGGCGCGGTGCTCTGAGTGGCAGGGAGGGCTTCTGTTTCCACGGACAGGTGCGCAGGGACCCTCTGAAACTGCTGTGACCTCTCAAGGGCGGGTCACCTGACCCCTCCAGGGTGGGACAGGTGACCTCCCAAGGGTGGGTCTAGAGACCCCTCAAGGGTGGGGCACGTGACCCCGCAAGGGTGGGTCTCGAGACCCCTCAAGGGTGGGGCACGTGACCCGTCAGGGGTGGGTCACGTGACCCCTCAGGGGTGCGTCACGTGACCCCCCAGGGGTGCGTCACGTGACCCCTCAGGGGTGGGTCACGTGACCCCTCAGGGGCGGGTCACGAGACCCCTCAGGTGTGGGTCACGTGACCCCTCAGGGGTGCGTCACGTGACCCCTCAGGGGTGGGTCACGTGACCCCTCAGGGGTGCGTCACGTGACCCCTCAGCGGTGCGTCACGTGACCCCTCAGGGGTGGGTCACGTGACCCCTCAGGGGTGGGTCACGAGACTCCTCAGGGGTGGGTCACGTGACCCCTCAGGTGTGGGTCACGAGACCACTCAGGGGTGGGTCGCGTGACCCCTCAAGGGTGGGTCAGGAGACACCTCTAGTGTGGGTCCCGTGACCCGAGGGAGGCTTGTGGTAGGGAGCCTGAGTGCGCATGCACGGCCCACATATAGGCCAGAAAGGAGCCAGCCGCGGCTCGGAGAAAAGCCATCTCCTGGGGGCCTCCCCGTGTTCTTCCACTCCTGAAGCGTGACCCCTTTACGGATGGAAGAAAAGGGGGATCTTCGCAGTGGTGGGGTCGGGCCTGAGGTGTCTGTTTGTTTGCCTCCATGTAGGCCAGTTGCTGGCACACCGGGCCCAGGTGTCCCTGCCCCATGTGGCTAGAGGGCCGCTTATGGCAGGAATCAGGTCTCCTGCGGGGGTCAAGGGACGGCTTGGACACTCAGCGGGCGAGAGAGGACGCCTGGTCATCAGACAGCCCCCTGGAAAATCCCCCGCCCAGGCCCCCGTTCCCCAAGTCTTTCCTGCGCACACTGTGTCTGAGGAGCTGGGAGAGCTGCTGGGAAGTGTGGCCCATGGGAAATCGCGCGGTCCTCTGGGTGGCGGGGTGGGCTTCCGTTTCCAGACAGGTGCCTTGGGACCCTGTGCAAATGGTCTGACAGCTCAAGGGTGGGTCCGGTGAGCCGAGGGAGGCGTGTGCTTGGGAGCCTGAGTGCGCATGCGCGGCCCACGAATAGGCCCGAAAGGAGCCAGCCGCGGCTCGGAGAAAAGCCATCTCCTGGGGGTCTCCCCATGTTCCTCCAGTCCCCAAGGAGCACCCCTTTACGGATGGAAGAAATGGGGGATCTTCGCAGTGGTGGGTTCGGGCCAGAGGGGTCGGCGGGTTTGCCTGCACGTACGCCAGGTGCTCGCACAACGGGCCCAGGTGTTTGAGCCCCGTGGAGGCAGAGGGCTGCTTATTGCTGGATGATAGTGTTCTGCAGGGTTAAGGGACGGCGTGGGCACTCCCAGGGCGACAGAGGGCACCTGGCCTTTAGAGAATTCCCTGGAAAATTCCCCGCCCAGGCCCCTGGTCCACAAGTCTATCCTGCGCACAGTGTCTGTGCCAGGCTGGGAGTGCTTCTGGGCAGTGTTCCCCAGCGGAAATCGCGTGGTCCTCTAGGTGGCAGGGAGGGCTCCTGTGTCCACGGACAGGTGCCCAGGGACCGTGTGGAACTGCTGTGACCTCTAAAGGGTGGGTCTGGTGAGCCGAGGGAGGCGTGTGCTTGGGAGCCTGAGTGCGCATGCGCGGCCCAGGTGTTGGCCCGAAACCAGGCAGACTCGGCTCGGAGAAAAGCCATCTCCTGGGGGCCTCCCCATGTTCCTCCACTCCCCAAGGAGGACCCCTTTACGGATGGAAGAAAAGGGGGATCTTCGCAGTGGTGGGTTCGGGCCAGAGGGGTCCGCGGGTTTGCCTCCACGTACGCCAGGTGCCCGCACACCGGGCCCAGGTGTTTGAGCCCCGTGGAGGCAGAGGGCTGCTTATTGCTGGATGCAAGTGTCCTGCGGGGTCAAGGAAGGGCATGGGCACTCCCGGGCGACACAGGGCACGGGGCCCTGAGAGAGTTCCATGGAAAATCCCCCGCCCAGGCCCCCGGTATCCAAGTCTGTCCTTAGCACACTGTCTGTGCGGGGCTGAGAGTGCTGCTGGGCAGTGTGGCCTAGGGGAAATGGCGCGGTGCTCTGAGTGGCAGGGAGGGCTTCTGTTTCCACGGACAGGTGCGCAGGGACCCTCTGAAACTGCTGTGACCTCTCAAGGGCGGGTCACCTGACCCCTCCAGGGTGGGACAGGTGACCTCCCAAGGGTGGGTCTCGAGACCCCTCAAGGGTGGGGCACGTGACCCCGCAAGGGTGGGTCTCGAGACCCCTCAAGGGTGGGGCACGTGACCCTCAAGGGTGGGTCACGAGAACCCTCAGGGGTGGGTCACGTGACCCCTCAGGGTTGGGTCACGTGACCCGTCAGGGGTGGGTCACGAGACCCCTCAGGGGTGGGTCACGTGACCCGTCAGGGGTGGGTCACGTGACCGCTCAAGGGTGCGTCACGTGACCCCCCAGGGGTGGGTCACGTGACCCGTCAGGGGTGGGTCACGTGACCGCTCAGGGGTGCGTCACGTGACCGCTCAGGGGTGGGTCACGTGACCGCTCAGGGGTGCGTCACGTGACCGCTCAGGGGTGCGTCACGTGACCCCTCAGGGGTGCGTCACGTGACCCCTCAGGGGTGGGTCACGAGACCCCTCAGGGGTGGGTCACGTGACCCCTCAGGTGTGGGTCACGAGACCACTCAGGGGTGGGTCGCGTGACCCCTCAAGGGTGGGTCAGGAGACACCTCTAGTGTGGGTCCCGTGACCCGAGGGAGACTTGTGGTAGGGAGCCTGAGTGCCCATGCACGGCCCACATATAGGCCAGAAAGGAGCCAGCCGCGGCTCGGAGAAAAGCCATCTCCTGGGGGCCTCCCCGTGTTCTTCCACTCCTGAAGCGTGACCCCTTTACGGATGGAAGAAAAGGAGGATCTTCGCAGTGGTGGGGTCGGGCCTGAGGTGTCTGTTTGTTTTCCTCCATGTAGGCCAGTTGCTGGCACACCGGGCCCAGGTGTCCCTGCCCCATGTGGCTAGAGGGCCGCTTATGGCAGGAATCAGGTCTCCTGCGGGGGTCAAGGGACGGCTTGGACACTCAGCGGGCGAGAGAGGACGCGTGGTCATCAGACAGTCCCCTGGAAAATCCCCCGCCCAGGCCCCCGTTCCCCAAGTCTTTCCTGCGCACACTGTGTCTGAGGAGCTGGGAGAGCTGCTGGGAAGTGTGGCCCATGGGAAATCGCGCGGTCCTCTGGGTGGCGGGGTGGGCTTCCGTTTCCAGACAGGTGCCTAGGGACCCTGTGCAAATGGTCTGACAGCTCAAGGGTGGGTCAGGTGAGCCGAGGGAGGCGTGTGCTTGGGAGCCTGAGTGCGCATGCGCGGCCCACGAATAGACCCGAAAGGAGCCAGCCGCGGCTCGGAGAAAAGCCATCTCCTGGGGGTCTCCCCATGTTCCTCCAGTCCCCAAGGAGCACCCCTTTACGGATGGAAGAAATGGGGGATCTTCGCAGTGGTGGGTTCGGGCCAGAGGGGTCGGCGGGTTTGCCTGCACGTACGCCAGGTGCTCGCACAACGGGCCCAGGTGTTTGAGCCCCGTGGAGGCATAGGGCTGCTTATTGCTGGATGATAGTGTCCTGCAGGGTTAAGGGACGGCGTGGGCACTCCCAGGGCGACAGAGGGCACCTGGCCTTTAGAGAATTCCCTGGAAAATTCCCCGCCCAGGCCCCTGGTCCACAACTCTATCCTGCGCACAGTGTCTGTGCCAGGCTGGGAGTGCTTCTGGGCAGTGTTCCCCAGCGGAAATCGCGTGGTCCTCTAGGTGGCAGGGAGGGCTCCTGTGTCCACGGACAGGTGCCCAGGGACCGTGTGGAACTGCTGTGACCTCTAAAGGGTGGGTCTGGTGAGCCGAGGGAGGCGTGTGCTTGGGAGCCTGAGTGCGCATGCGCGGCCCAGGTGTTGGCCCGAAACCAGGCAGACTCGGCTCGGAGAAAAGCCATCTCCTGGGGGCCTCCCCATGTTCCTCCACTCCCCAAGGAGGACCCCTTTACGGATGGAA
This sequence comes from Desmodus rotundus, assembly GCF_022682495.2. Lineage (NCBI taxonomy): Eukaryota > Metazoa > Chordata > Mammalia > Chiroptera > Phyllostomidae > Desmodus > Desmodus rotundus. The sequence goes on along the minus strand of NW_026527247.1, from coordinate 676,034 downwards.
GAAAAGGGGGATCTTCGCAGTGGTGGGTTCGGGCCAGAGGGGTCCGCGGGTTTGCCTCCACGTACGCCAGGTGCCCGCACACCGGGCCCAGGTGTTTGAGCCCCGTGGAGGCAGAGGGCTGCTTATTGCTGGATGCAAGTGTCCTGCGGGGTCAAGGAAGGGCATGGGCACTCCCGGGCGACACAGGGCACCGGGCCCTGAGAGAGTTCCATGGAAAATCCCCCGCCCAGGCCCCCGGTATCCAAGTCTGTCCTTAGCACACTGTCTGTGCGGGGCTGAGAGTGCTGCTGGGCAGTGTGGCCTAGGGGAAATGGCGCGGTGCTCTGAGTGGCAGGGAGGGCTTCTGTTTCCACGGACAGGTGCGCAGGGACCCTCTGAAACTGCTGTGACCTCTCAAGGGCGGGTCACCTGACCCCTCCAGGGTGGGACAGGTGACCTCCCAAGGGTGGGTCTAGAGACCCCTCAAGGGTGGGGCACGTGACCCCGCAAGGGTGGGTCTCGAGACCCCTCAAGGGTGGGGCACGTGACCCGTCAGGGGTGGGTCACGTGACCCCTCAGGGGTGCGTCACGTGACCCCCCAGGGGTGCGTCACGTGACCCCTCAGGGGTGGGTCACGTGACCCCTCAGGGGCGGGTCACGAGACCCCTCAGGTGTGGGTCACGTGACCCCTCAGGGGTGCGTCACGTGACCCCTCAGGGGTGGGTCACGTGACCCCTCAGGGGTGCGTCACGTGACCCCTCAGGGGTGCGTCACGTGACCCCTCAGGGGTGGGTCACGTGACCCCTCAGGGGTGGGTCACGAGACTCCTCAGGGGTGGGTCACGTGACCCCTCAGGTGTGGGTCACGAGACCACTCAGGGGTGGGTCGCGTGACCCCTCAAGGGTGGGTCAGGAGACACCTCTAGTGTGGGTCCCGTGACCCGAGGGAGGCTTGTGGTAGGGAGCCTGAGTGCGCATGCACGGCCCACATATAGGCCAGAAAGGAGCCAGCCGCGGCTCGGAGAAAAGCCATCTCCTGGGGGCCTCCCCGTGTTCTTCCACTCCTGAAGCGTGACCCCTTTACGGATGGAAGAAAAGGGGGATCTTCGCAGTGGTGGGGTCGGGCCTGAGGTGTCTGTTTGTTTGCCTCCATGTAGGCCAGTTGCTGGCACACCGGGCCCAGGTGTCCCTGCCCCATGTGGCTAGAGGGCCGCTTATGGCAGGAATCAGGTCTCCTGCGGGGGTCAAGGGACGGCTTGGACACTCAGCGGGCGAGAGAGGACGCCTGGTCATCAGACAGCCCCCTGGAAAATCCCCCGCCCAGGCCCCCGTTCCCCAAGTCTTTCCTGCGCACACTGTGTCTGAGGAGCTGGGAGAGCTGCTGGGAAGTGTGGCCCATGGGAAATCGCGCGGTCCTCTGGGTGGCGGGGTGGGCTTCCGTTTCCAGACAGGTGCCTTGGGACCCTGTGCAAATGGTCTGACAGCTCAAGGGTGGGTCCGGTGAGCCGAGGGAGGCGTGTGCTTGGGAGCCTGAGTGCGCATGCGCGGCCCACGAATAGGCCCGAAAGGAGCCAGCCGCGGCTCGGAGAAAAGCCATCTCCTGGGGGTCTCCCCATGTTCCTCCAGTCCCCAAGGAGCACCCCTTTACGGATGGAAGAAATGGGGGATCTTCGCAGTGGTGGGTTCGGGCCAGAGGGGTCGGCGGGTTTGCCTGCACGTACGCCAGGTGCTCGCACAACGGGCCCAGGTGTTTGAGCCCCGTGGAGGCAGAGGGCTGCTTATTGCTGGATGATAGTGTTCTGCAGGGTTAAGGGACGGCGTGGGCACTCCCAGGGCGACAGAGGGCACCTGGCCTTTAGAGAATTCCCTGGAAAATTCCCCGCCCAGGCCCCTGGTCCACAAGTCTATCCTGCGCACAGTGTCTGTGCCAGGCTGGGAGTGCTTCTGGGCAGTGTTCCCCAGCGGAAATCGCGTGGTCCTCTAGGTGGCAGGGAGGGCTCCTGTGTCCACGGACAGGTGCCCAGGGACCGTGTGGAACTGCTGTGACCTCTAAAGGGTGGGTCTGGTGAGCCGAGGGAGGCGTGTGCTTGGGAGCCTGAGTGCGCATGCGCGGCCCAGGTGTTGGCCCGAAACCAGGCAGACTCGGCTCGGAGAAAAGCCATCTCCTGGGGGCCTCCCCATGTTCCTCCACTCCCCAAGGAGGACCCCTTTACGGATGGAAGAAAAGGGGGATCTTCGCAGTGGTGGGTTCGGGCCAGAGGGGTCCGCGGGTTTGCCTCCACGTACGCCAGGTGCCCGCACACCGGGCCCAGGTGTTTGAGCCCCGTGGAGGCAGAGGGCTGCTTATTGCTGGATGCAAGTGTCCTGCGGGGTCAAGGAAGGGCATGGGCACTCCCGGGCGACACAGGGCACGGGGCCCTGAGAGAGTTCCATGGAAAATCCCCCGCCCAAGCCCCCGGTATCCAAGTCTGTCCTTAGCACACTGTCTGTGCGGGGCTGAGAGTGCTGCTGGGCAGTGTGGCCTAGGGGAAATGGCGCGGTGCTCTGAGTGGCAGGGAGGGCTTCTGTTTCCACGGACAGGTGCGCAGGGACCCTCTGAAACTGCTGTGACCTCTCAAGGGCGGGTCACCTGACCCCTCCAGGGTGGGACAGGTGACCTCCCAAGGGTGGGTCTCGAGACCCCTCAAGGGTGGGGCACGTGACCCCGCAAGGGTGGGTCTCGAGACCCCTCAAGGGTGGGGCACGTGACCCTCAAGGGTGGGTCACGAGAACCCTCAGGGGTGGGTCACGTGACCCCTCAGGGTTGGGTCACGTGACCCGTCAGGGGTGGGTCACGAGACCCCTCAGGGGTGGGTCACGTGACCCGTCAGGGGTGGGTCACGTGACCGCTCAGGGGTGCGTCACGTGACCCCCCAGGGGTGGGTCACGTGACCCGTCAGGGGTGGGTCACGTGACCGCTCAGGGGTGCGTCACGTGACCGCTCAGGGGTGGGTCACGTGACCGCTCAGGGGTGCGTCACGTGACCGCTCAGGGGTGCGTCACGTGACCCCTCAGGGGTGCGTCACGTGACCCCTCAGGGGTGCGTCACGTGACCCCTCAGGGGTGGGTCACGAGACCACTCAGGGGTGGGTCGCGTGACCCCTCAAGGGTGGGTCAGGAGACACCTCTAGTGTGGGTCCCGTGACCCGAGGGAGACTTGTGGTAGGGAGCCTGAGTGCCCATGCACGGCCCACATATAGGCCAGAAAGGAGCCAGCCGCGGCTCGGAGAAAAGCCATCTCCTGGGGGCCTCCCCGTGTTCTTCCACTCCTGAAGCGTGACCCCTTTACGGATGGAAGAAAAGGAGGATCTTCGCAGTGGTGGGGTCGGGCCTGAGGTGTCTGTTTGTTTTCCTCCATGTAGGACAGTTGCTGGCACACCGGGCCCAGGTGTCCCTGCCCCATGTGGCTAGAGGGCCGCTTATGGCAGGAATCAGGTCTCCTGCGGGGGTCAAGGGACGGCTTGGACACTCACCGGGCGAGAGAGGACGCCTGGTCATCAGACAGCCCCCTGGAAAATCCCCCGCCCAGGCCCCCGTTCCCCAAGTCTTTCCTGCGCACACTGTGTCTGAGGAGCTGGGAGAGCTGCTGGGAAGTGTGGCCCATGGGAAATCGCGCGGTCCTCTGGGTGGCGGGGTGGGCTTCCGTTTCCAGACAGGTGCCTAGGGACCCTGTGCAAATGGTCTGACAGCTCAAGGGTGGGTCAGGTGAGCCGAGGGAGGCGTGTGCTTGGGAGCCTGAGTGCGCATGCGCGGCCCACGAATAGGCCCGAAAGGAGCCAGCCGCGGCTCGGAGAAAAGCCATCTCCTGGGGGTCTCCCCATGTTCCTCCAGTCCCCAAGGAGCACCCCTTTACGGATGGAAGAAATGGGGGATCTTCGCAGTGGTGGGTTCGGGACAGAGGGGTCGGCGGGTTTGCCTGCACGTACGCCAGGTGCTCGCACAACGGGCCCAGGTGTTTGAGCCCCGTGGAGGCAGAGGGCTGCTTATTGCTGGATGATAGTGTCCTGCAGGGTTAAGGGACGGCGTGGGCACTCCCAGGGCGACAGAGGGCACCTGGCCTTTAGAGAATTCCCTGGAAAATTCCCCGCCCAGGCCCCTGGTCCACAAGTCTATCCTGCGCACAGTGTCTGTGCCAGGCTGGGAGTGCTTCTGGGCAGTGTTCCCCAGCGGAAATCGCGTGGTCCTCTAGGTGGCAGGGAGGGCTCCTGTGTCCACGGACAGGTGCCCAGGGACCGTGTGGAACTGCTGGGACCTCTAAAGGGTGGGTCTGGTGAGCCGAGGGAGGCGTGTGCTTGGGAGCCTGAGTGCGCATGCGCGGCCCAGGTGTTGGCCCGAAACCAGGCAGACTCGGCTCGGAGAAAAGCCATCTCCTGGGGGCCTCCCCATGTTCCTCCACTCCCCAAGGAGGACCCCTTTACGGATGGAAGAAAAGGGGGATCTTCGCAGTGGTGGGTTCGGGCCAGAGGGGTCCGCGGGTTTGCCTCCACGTACGCCAGGTGCCCGCACACCGGGCCCAGGTGTTTGAGCCCCGTGGAGGCAGAGGGCTGCTTATTGCTGGATGCAAGTGTCCTGCGGGGTCAAGGAAGGGCATGGGCACTCCCGGGCGACACAGGGCACCGGGCCCTGAGAGAGTTCCATGGAAAATCCCCCGCCCAGGCCCCCGGTATCCAAGTCTGTCCTTAGCACACTGTCTGTGCGGGGCTGAGAGTGCTGCTGGGCAGTGTGGCCTAGGGGAAATGGCGCGGTGCTCTGAGTGGCAGGGAGGGCTTCTGTTTCCACGGACAGGTGCGCAGGGACCCTCTGAAACTGCTGTGACCTCTCAAGGGCGGGTCACCTGACCCCTCCAGGGTGGGACAGGTGACCTCCCAAGGGTGGGTCTCGAGACCCCTCAAGGGTGGGGCACGTGACCCCGCAAGGGTGGGTCTCGAGACCCCTCAAGGGTGGGGCACGTGACCCTCAAGGGTGGGTCACGAGACCCCTCAGGGGTGGGTCACGTGACCCCTCAGGGTTGGGTCACGTGACCCGTCAGGGTTGGGTCACGAGACCCCTCAGGGGTGGGTCACGTGACCCGTCAGGGGTGGGTCACGTGACCGCTCAGGGGTGCGTCACGTGACCCCCCAGGGGTGGGTCACGTGACCCGTCAGGGGTGGGTCACGTGACCGCTCAGGGGTGCGTCACGTGACCGCTCAGGGGTGCGTCACGTGACCCCTCAGGGGTGCGTCACGTGACCCCTCAGGGGTGGGTCACGAGACCACTCAGGGGTGGGTCGCGTGACCCCTCAAGGGTGGGTCATGAGACACCTCTAGTGTGGGTCCCGTGACCCGAGGGAGACTTGTGGTAGGGAGCCTGAGTGCCCATGCACGGCCCACATATAGGCCAGAAAGGAGCCAGCCGCGGCTCGGAGAAAAGCCATCTCCTGGGGGCCTCCCCGTGTTCTTCCACTCCTGAAGCGTGACCCCTTTACGGATGGAAGAAAAGGAGGATCTTCGCAGTGGTGGGGTCGGGCCTGAGGTGTCTGTTTGTTTTCCTCCATGTAGGCCAGTTGCTGGCACACCGGGCCCAGGTGTCCCTGCCCCATGTGGCTAGAGGGCCGCTTATGGCTGGAATCAGGTCTCCTGCGGGGGTCAAGGGACGGCTTGGACACTCAGCGGGCGAGAGAGGACGCGTGGTCATCAGACAGTCCCCTGGAAAATCCCCCGCCCAGGCCCCCGTTCCCCAAGTCTTTCCTGCGCACACTGTGTCTGAGGAGCTGGGAGAGCTGCTGGGAAGTGTGGCCCATGGGAAATCGCGCGGTCCTCTGGGTGGCGGGGTGGGCTTCCGTTTCCAGACAGGTGCCTAGGGACCCTGTGCAAATGGTCTGACAGCTCAAGGGTGGGTCAGGTGAGCCGAGGGAGGCGTGTGCTTGGGAGCCTGAGTGCGCATGCGCGGCCCACGAATAGACCCGAAAGGAGCCAGCCGCGGCTCGGAGAAAAGCCATCTCCTGGGGGTCTCCCCATGTTCCTCCAGTCCCCAAGGAGCACCCCTTTACGGATGGAAGAAATGGGGGATCTTCGCAGTGGTGGGTTCGGGCCAGAGGGGTCGGCGGGTTTGCCTGCACGTACGCCAGGTGCTCGCACAACGGGCCCAGGTGTTTGAGCCCCGTGGAGGCATAGGGCTGCTTATTGCTGGATGATAGTGTCCTGCAGGGTTAAGGGACGGCGTGGGCACTCCCAGGGCGACAGAGGGCACCTGGCCTTTAGAGAATTCCCTGGAAAATTCCCCGCCCAGGCCCCTGGTCCACAACTCTATCCTGCGCACAGTGTCTGTGCCAGGCTGGGAGTGCTTCTGGGCAGTGTTCCCCAGCGGAAATCGCGTGGTCCTCTAGGTGGCAGGGAGGGCTCCTGTGTCCACGGACAGGTGCCCAGGGACCGTGTGGAACTGCTGTGACCTCTAAAGGGTGGGTCTGGTGAGCCGAGGGAGGCGTGTGCTTGGGAGCCTGAGTGCGCATGCGCGGCCCAGGTGTTGGCCCGAAACCAGGCAGACTCGGCTCGGAGAAAAGCCATCTCCTGGGGGCCTCCCCATGTTCCTCCACTCCCCAAGGAGGACCCCTTTACGGATGGAAGAAAAGGGGGATCTTCGCAGTGGTGGGTTCGGGCCAGAGGGGTCCGCGGGTTTGCCTCCACGTACGCCAGGTGCCCGCACACCGGGCCCAGGTGTTTGAGCCCCGTGGAGGCAGAGGGCTGCTTATTGCTGGATGCAAGTGTCCTGCGGGGTCAAGGAAGGGCATGGGCACTCCCGGGCGACACAGGGCACCGGGCCCTGAGAGAGTTCCATGGAAAATCCCCCGCCCAGGCCCCCGGTATCCAAGTCTGTCCTTAGCACACTGTCTGTGCGGGGCTGAGAGTGCTGCTGGGCAGTGTGGCCTAGGGGAAATGGCGCGGTGCTCTGAGTGGCAGGGAGGGCTTCTGTTTCCACGGACAGGTGCGCAGGGACCCTCTGAAACTGCTGTGACCTCTCAAGGGCGGGTCACCTGACCCCTCCAGGGTGGGACAGGTGACCTCCCAAGGGTGGGTCTAGAGACCCCTCAAGGGTGGGGCACGTGACCCCGCAAGGGTGGGTCTCGAGACCCCTCAAGGGTGGGGCACGTGACCCGTCAGGGGTGGGTCACGTGACCCCTCAGGGGTGCGTCACGTGACCCCCCAGGGGTGCGTCACGTGACCCCTCAGGGGTGGGTCACGTGACCCCTCAGGGGCGGGTCACGAGACCCCTCAGGTGTGGGTCACGTGACCCCTCAGGGGTGCGTCACGTGACCCCTCAGGGGTGGGTCACGTGACCCCTCAGGGGTGCGTCACGTGACCCCTCAGGGGTGCGTCACGTGACCCCTCAGGGGTGGGTCACGTGACCCCTCAGTGGTGGGTCACGAGACTCCTCAGGGGTGGGTCACGTGACCCCTCAGGTGTGGGTCACGAGACCACTCAGGGGTGGGTCGCGTGACCCCTCAAGGGTGGGTCAGGAGACACCTCTAGTGTGGGTCCCGTGACCCGAGGGAGGCTTGTGGTAGGGAGCCTGAGTGCGCATGCACGGCCCACATATAGGCCAGAAAGGAGCCAGCCGCGGCTCGGAGAAAAGCCATCTCCTGGGGGCCTCCCCGTGTTCTTCCACTCCTGAAGCGTGACCCCTTTACGGATGGAAGAAAAGGGGGATCTTCGCAGTGGTGGGGTCGGGCCTGAGGTGTCTGTTTGTTTGCCTCCATGTAGGCCAGTTGCTGGCACACCGGGCCCAGGTGTCCCTGCCCCATGTGGCTAGAGGGCCGCTTATGGCAGGAATCAGGTCTCCTGCGGGGGTCAAGGGACGGCTTGGACACTCAGCGGGCGAGAGAGGACGCCTGGTCATCAGACAGCCCCCTGGAAAATCCCCCGCCCAGGCCCCCGTTCCCCAAGTCTTTCCTGCGCACACTGTGTCTGAGGAGCTGGGAGAGCTGCTGGGAAGTGTGGCCCATGGGAAATCGCGCGGTCCTCTGGGTGGCGGGGTGGGCTTCCGTTTCCAGACAGGTGCCTTGGGACCCTGTGCAAATGGTCTGACAGCTCAAGGGTGGGTCCGGTGAGCCGAGGGAGGCGTGTGCTTGGGAGCCTGAGTGCGCATGCGCGGCCCACGAATAGGCCCGAAAGGAGCCAGCCGCGGCTCGGAGAAAAGCCATCTCCTGGGGGTCTCCCCATGTTCCTCCAGTCCCCAAGGAGCACCCCTTTACGGATGGAAGAAATGGGGGATCTTCGCAGTGGTGGGTTCGGGCCAGAGGGGTCGGCGGGTTTGCCTGCACGTACGCCAGGTGCTCGCACAACGGGCCCAGGTGTTTGAGCCCCGTGGAGGCAGAGGGCTGCTTATTGCTGGATGATAGTGTTCTGCAGGGTTAAGGGACGGCGTGGGCACTCCCAGGGCGACAGAGGGCACCTGGCCTTTAGAGAATTCCCTGGAAAATTCCCCGCCCAGGCCCCTGGTCCACAAGTCTATCCTGTGCACAGTGTCTGTGCCAGGCTGGGAGTGCTTCTGGGCAGTGTTCCCCAGCGGAAATCGCGTGGTCCTCTAGGTGGCAGGGAGGGCTCCTGTGTCCACGGACAGGTGCCCAGGGACCGTGTGGAACTGCTGTGACCTCTAAAGGGTGGGTCTGGTGAGCCGAGGGAGGCGTGTGCTTGGGAGCCTGAGTGCGCATGCGCGGCCCAGGTGTTGGCCCGAAACCAGGCAGACTCGGCTCGGAGAAAAGCCATCTCCTGGGGGCCTCCCCATGTTCCTCCACTCCCCAAGGAGGACCCCTTTACGGATGGAAGAAAAGGGGGATCTTCGCAGTGGTGGGTTCGGGCCAGAGGGGTCCGCGGGTTTGCCTCCACGTACGCCAGGTGCCCGCACACCGGGCCCAGGTGTTTGAGCCCCGTGGAGGCAGAGGGCTGCTTATTGCTGGATGCAAGTGTCCTGCGGGGTCAAGGAAGGGCATGGGCACTCCCGGGCGACACAGGGCACGGGGCCCTGAGAGAGTTCCATGGAAAATCCCCCGCCCAGGCCCCCGGTATCCAAGTCTGTCCTTAGCACACTGTCTGTGCGGGGCTGAGAGTGCTGCTGGGCAGTGTGGCCTAGGGGAAATGGCGCGGTGCTCTGAGTGGCAGGGAGGGCTTCTGTTTCCACGGACAGGTGCGCAGGGACCCTCTGAAACTGCTGTGACCTCTCAAGGGCGGGTCACCTGACCCCTCCAGGGTGGGACAGGTGACCTCCCAAGGGTGGGTCTCGAGACCCCTCAAGGGTGGGGCACGTGACCCCGCAAGGGTGGGTCTCGAGACCCCTCAAGGGTGGGGCACGTGACCCTCAAGGGTGGGTCACGAGAACCCTCAGGGGTGGGTCACGTGACCCCTCAGGGTTGGGTCACGTGACCCGTCAGGGGTGGGTCACGAGACCCCTCAGGGGTGGGTCACGTGACCCGTCAGGGGTGGGTCACGTGACCGCTCAGGGGTGCGTCACGTGACCCCCCAGGGGTGGGTCACGTGACCCGTCAGGGGTGGGTCACGTGACCGCTCAGGGGTGCGTCACGTGACCGCTCAGGGGTGGGTCACGTGACCGCTCAGGGGTGCGTCACGTGACCGCTCAGGGGTGCGTCACGTGACCCCTCAGGGGTGCGTCACGTGACCCCTCAGGGGTGCGTCACGTGACCCCTCAGGGGTGGGTCACGAGACCACTCAGGGGTGGGTCGCGTGACCCCTCAAGGGTGGGTCAGGAGACACCTCTAGTGTGGGTCCCGTGACCCGAGGGAGACTTGTGGTAGGGAGCCTGAGTGCCCATGCACGGCCCACATATAGGCCAGAAAGGAGCCAGCCGCGGCTCGGAGAAAAGCCATCTCCTGGGGGCCTCCCCGTGTTCTTCCACTCCTGAAGCGTGACCCCTTTACGGATGGAAGAAAAGGAGGATCTTCGCAGTGGTGGGGTCGGGCCTGAGGTGTCTGTTTGTTTTCCTCCATGTAGGACAGTTGCTGGCACACCGGGCCCAGGTGTCCCTGCCCCATGTGGCTAGAGGGCCGCTTATGGCAGGAATCAGGTCTCCTGCGGGGGTCAAGGGACGGCTTGGACACTCACCGGGCGAGAGAGGACGCCTGGTCATCAGACAGCCCCCTGGAAAATCCCCCGCCCAGGCCCCCGTTCCCCAAGTCTTTCCTGCGCACACTGTGTCTGAGGAGCTGGGAGAGCTGCTGGGAAGTGTGGCCCATGGGAAATCGCGCGGTCCTCTGGGTGGCGGGGTGGGCTTCCGTTTCCAGACAGGTGCCTAGGGACCCTGTGCAAATGGTCTGACAGCTCAAGGGTGGGTCAGGTGAGCCGAGGGAGGCGTGTGCTTGGGAGCCTGAGTGCGCATGCGCGGCCCACGAATAGGCCCGAAAGGAGCCAGCCGCGGCTCGGAGAAAAGCCATCTCCTGGGGGTCTCCCCATGTTCCTCCAGTCCCCAAGGAGCACCCCTTTACGGATGGAAGAAATGGGGGATCTTCGCAGTGGTGGGTTCGGGACAGAGGGGTCGGCGGGTTTGCCTGCACGTACGCCAGGTGCTCGCACAACGGGCCCAGGTGTTTGAGCCCCGTGGAGGCAGAGGGCTGCTTATTGCTGGATGATAGTGTCCTGCAGGGTTAAGGGACGGCGTGGGCACTCCCAGGGCGACAGAGGGCACCTGGCCTTTAGAGAATTCCCTGGAAAATTCCCCGCCCAGGCCCCTGGTCCACAAGTCTATCCTGCGCACAGTGTCTGTGCCAGGCTGGGAGTGCTTCTGGGCAGTGTTCCCCAGCGGAAATCGCGTGGTCCTCTAGGTGGCAGGGAGGGCTCCTGTGTCCACGGACAGGTGCCCAGGGACCGTGTGGAACTGCTGGGACCTCTAAAGGGTGGGTCTGGTGAGCCGAGGGAGGCGTGTGCTTGGGAGCCTGAGTGCGCATGCGCGGCCCAGGTGTTGGCCCGAAACCAGGCAGACTCGGCTCGGAGAAAAGCCATCTCCTGGGGGCCTCCCCATGTTCCTCCACTCCCCAAGGAGGACCCCTTTACGGATGGAAGAAAAGGGGGATCTTCGCAGTGGTGGGTTCGGGCCAGAGGGGTCCGCGGGTTTGCCTCCACGTACGCCAGGTGCCCGCACACCGGGCCCAGGTGTTTGAGCCCCGTGGAGGCAGAGGGCTGCTTATTGCTGGATGCAAGTGTCCTGCGGGGTCAAGGAAGGGCATGGGCACTCCCGGGCGACACAGGGCACCGGGCCCTGAGAGAGTTCCATGGAAAATCCCCCGCCCAGGCCCCCGGTATCCAAGTCTGTCCTTAGCACACTGTCTGTGCGGGGCTGAGAGTGCTGCTGGGCAGTGTGGCCTAGGGGAAATGGCGCGGTGCTCTGAGTGGCAGGGAGGGCTTCTGTTTCCACGGACAGGTGCGCAGGGACCCTCTGAAACTGCTGTGACCTCTCAAGGGCGGGTCACCTGACCCCTCCAGGGTGGGACAGGTGACCTCCCAAGGGTGGGTCTCGAGACCCCTCAAGGGTGGGGCACGTGACCCCGCAAGGGTGGGTCTCGAGACCCCTCAAGGGTGGGGCACGTGACCCTCAAGGGTGGGTCACGAGACCCCTCAGGGGTGGGTCACGTGACCCCTCAGGGTTGGGTCACGTGACCCGTCAGGGTTGGGTCACGAGACCCCTCAGGGGTGGGTCACGTGACCCGTCAGGGGTGGGTCACGTGACCGCTCAGGGGTGCGTCACGTGACCCCCCAGGGGTGGGTCACGTGACCCGTCAGGGGTGGGTCACGTGACCGCTCAGGGGTGCGTCACGTGACCGCTCAGGGGTGCGTCACGTGACCCCTCAGTGGTGCGTCACGTGACCCCTCAGGGGTGGGTCACGAGACCACTCAGGGGTGGGTCGCGTGACCCCTCAAGGGTGGGTCATGAGACACCTCTAGTGTGGGTCCCGTGACCCGAGGGAGACTTGTGGTAGGGAGCCTGAGTGCCCATGCACGGCCCACATATAGGCCAGAAAGGAGCCAGCCGCGGCTCGGAGAAAAGCCATCTCCTGGGGGCCTCCCCGTGTTCTTCCACTCCTGAAGCGTGACCCCTTTACGGATGGAAGAAAAGGAGGATCTTCGCAGTGGTGGGGTCGGGCCTGAGGTGTCTGTTTGTTTTCCTCCATGTAGGCCAGTTGCTGGCACACCGGGCCCAGGTGTCCCTGCCCCATGTGGCTAGAGGGCCGCTTATGGCAGGAATCAGGTCTCCTGCGGGGGTCAAGGGACGGCTTGGACACTCAGCGGGCGAGAGAGGACGCCTGGTCATCAGACAGCCCCCTGGAAAATCCCCCGCCCAGGCCCCCGTTCCCCAAGTCTTTCCTGCGCACACTGTGTCTGAGGAGCTGGGAGAGCTGCTGGGAAGTGTGGCCCATGGGAAATCGCGCGGTCCTCTGGGTGGCGGGGTGGGCTTCCGTTTCCAGACAGGTGCCTTGGGACCCTGTGCAAATGGTCTGACAGCTCAAGGGTGGGTCCGGTGAGCCGAGGGAGGCGTGTGCTTGGGAGCCTGAGTGCGCATGCGCGGCCCACGAATAGGCCCGAAAGGAGCCAGCCGCGGCTCGGAGAAAAGCCATCTCCTGGGGGTCTCCCCATGTTCCTCCAGTCCCCAAGGAGCACCCCTTTACGGATGGAAGAAATGGGGGATCTTCGCAGTGGTGGGTTCGGGCCAGAGGGGTCGGCGGGTTTGCCTGCACGTACGCCAGGTGCTCGCACAACGGGCCCAGGTGTTTGAGCCCCGTGGAGGCAGAGGGCTGCTTATTGCTGGATGATAGTGTTCTGCAGGGTTAAGGGACGGCGTGGGCACTCCCAGGGCGACAGAGGGCACCTGGCCTTTAGAGAATTCCCTGGAAAATTCCCCGCCCAGGCCCCTGGTCCACAAGTCTATCCTGTGCACAGTGTCTGTGCCAGGCTGGGAGTGCTTCTGGGCAGTGTTCCCCAGCGGAAATCGCGTGGTCCTCTAGGTGGCAGGGAGGGCTCCTGTGTCCACGGACAGGTGCCCAGGGACCGTGTGGAACTGCTGTGACCTCTAAAGGGTGGGTCTGGTGAGCCGAGGGAGGCGTGTGCTTGGGAGCCTGAGTGCGCATGCGCGGCCCAGGTGTTGGCCCGAAACCAGGCAGACTCGGCTCGGAGAAAAGCCATCTCCTGGGGGCCTCCCCATGTTCCTCCACTCCCCAAGGAGGACCCCTTTACGGATGGAAGAAAAGGGGGATCTTCGCAGTGGTGGGTTCGGGCCAGAGGGGTCCGCGGGTTTGCCTCCACGTACGCCAGGTGCCCGCACACCGGGCCCAGGTGTTTGAGCCCCGTGGAGGCAGAGGGCTGCTTATTGCTGGATGCAAGTGTCCTGCGGGGTCAAGGAAGGGCATGGGCACTCCCGGGCGACACAGGGCACGGGGCCCTGAGAGAGTTCCATGGAAAATCCCCCGCCCAGGCCCCCGGTATCCAAGTCTGTCCTTAGCACACTGTCTGTGCGGGGCTGAGAGTGCTGCTGGGCAGTGTGGCCTAGGGGAAATGGCGCGGTGCTCTGAGTGGCAGGGAGGGCTTCTGTTTCCACGGACAGGTGCGCAGGGACCCTCTGAAACTGCTGTGACCTCTCAAGGGCGGGTCACCTGACCCCTCCAGGGTGGGACAGGTGACCTCCCAAGGGTGGGTCTCGAGACCCCTCAAGGGTGGGGCACGTGACCCCGCAAGGGTGGGTCTCGAGACCCCTCAAGGGTGGGGCACGTGACCCTCAAGGGTGGGTCACGAGAACCCTCAGGGGTGGGTCACGTGACCCCTCAGGGTTGGGTCACGTGACCCGTCAGGGGTGGGTCACGAGACCCCTCAGGGGTGGGTCACGTGACCCGTCAGGGGTGGGTCACGTGACCGCTCAGGGGTGCGTCACGTGACCCCCCAGGGGTGGGTCACGTGACCCGTCAGGGGTGGGTCACGTGACCGCTCAGGGGTGCGTCACGTGACCGCTCAGGGGTGGGTCACGTGACCGCTCAGGGGTGCGTCACGTGACCGCTCAGGGGTGCGTCACGTGACCCCTCAGGGGTGCGTCACGTGACCCCTCAGGGGTGGGTCACGAGACCACTCAGGGGTGGGTCGCGTGACCCCTCAAGGGTGGGTCAGGAGACACCTCTAGTGTGGGTCCCGTGACCCGAGGGAGACTTGTGGTAGGGAGCCTGAGTGCCCATGCACGGCCCACATATAGGCCAGAAAGGAGCCAGCCGCGGCTCGGAGAAAAGCCATCTCCTGGGGGCCTCCCCGTGTTCTTCCACTCCTGAAGCGTGACCCCTTTACGGATGGAAGAAAAGGAGGATCTTCGCAGTGGTGGGGTCGGGCCTGAGGTGTCTGTTTGTTTTCCTCCATGTAGGACAGTTGCTGGCACACCGGGCCCAGGTGTCCCTGCCCCATGTGGCTAGAGGGCCGCTTATGGCAGGAATCAGGTCTCCTGCGGGGGTCAAGGGACGGCTTGGACACTCACCGGGCGAGAGAGGACGCCTGGTCATCAGACAGCCCCCTGGAAAATCCCCCGCCCAGGCCCCCGTTCCCCAAGTCTTTCCTGCGCACACTGTGTCTGAGGAGCTGGGAGAGCTGCTGGGAAGTGTGGCCCATGGGAAATCGCGCGGTCCTCTGGGTGGCGGGGTGGGCTTCCGTTTCCAGACAGGTGCCTAGGGACCCTGTGCAAATGGTCTGACAGCTCAAGGGTGGGTCAGGTGAGCCGAGGGAGGCGTGTGCTTGGGAGCCTGAGTGCGCATGCGCGGCCCACGAATAGGCCCGAAAGGAGCCAGCCGCGGCTCGGAGAAAAGCCATCTCCTGGGGGTCTCCCCATGTTCCTCCAGTCCCCAAGGAGCACCCCTTTACGGATGGAAGAAATGGGGGATCTTCGCAGTGGTGGGTTCGGGACAGAGGGGTCGGCGGGTTTGCCTGCACGTACGCCAGGTGCTCGCACAACGGGCCCAGGTGTTTGAGCCCCGTGGAGGCAGAGGGCTGCTTATTGCTGGATGATAGTGTCCTGCAGGGTTAAGGGACGGCGTGGGCACTCCCAGGGCGACAGAGGGCACCTGGCCTTTAGAGAATTCCCTGGAAAATTCCCCGCCCAGGCCCCTGGTCCACAAGTCTATCCTGCGCACAGTGTCTGTGCCAGGCTGGGAGTGCTTCTGGGCAGTGTTCCCCAGCGGAAATCGCGTGGTCCTCTAGGTGGCAGGGAGGGCTCCTGTGTCCACGGACAGGTGCCCAGGGACCGTGTGGAACTGCTGGGACCTCTAAAGGGTGGGTCTGGTGAGCCGAGGGAGGCGTGTGCTTGGGAGCCTGAGTGCGCATGCGCGGCCCAGGTGTTGGCCCGAAACCAGGCAGACTCGGCTCGGAGAAAAGCCATCTCCTGGGGGCCTCCCCATGTTCCTCCACTCCCCAAGGAGGACCCCTTTACGGATGGAAGAAAAGGGGGATCTTCGCAGTGGTGGGTTCGGGCCAGAGGGGTCCGCGGGTTTGCCTCCACGTACGCCAGGTGCCCGCACACCGGGCCCAGGTGTTTGAGCCCCGTGGAGGCAGAGGGCTGCTTATTGCTGGATGCAAGTGTCCTGCGGGGTCAAGGAAGGGCATGGGCACTCCCGGGCGACACAGGGCACCGGGCCCTGAGAGAGTTCCATGGAAAATCCCCCGCCCAGGCCCCCGGTATCCAAGTCTGTCCTTAGCACACTGTCTGTGCGGGGCTGAGAGTGCTGCTGGGCAGTGTGGCCTAGGGGAAATGGCGCGGTGCTCTGAGTGGCAGGGAGGGCTTCTGTTTCCACGGACAGGTGCGCAGGGACCCTCTGAAACTGCTGTGACCTCTCAAGGGCGGGTCACCTGACCCCTCCAGGGTGGGACAGGTGACCTCCCAAGGGTGGGTCTCGAGACCCCTCAAGGGTGGGGCACGTGACCCCGCAAGGGTGGGTCTCGAGACCCCTCAAGGGTGGGGCACGTGACCCTCAAGGGTGGGTCACGAGACCCCTCAGGGGTGGGTCACGTGACCCCTCAGGGTTGGGTCACGTGACCCGTCAGGGTTGGGTCACGAGACCCCTCAGGGGTGGGTCACGTGACCCGTCAGGGGTGGGTCACGTGACCGCTCAGGGGTGCGTCACGTGACCCCCCAGGGGTGGGTCACGTGACCCGTCAGGGGTGGGTCACGTGACCGCTCAGGGGTGCGTCACGTGACCGCTCAGGGGTGCGTCACGTGACCCCTCAGGGGTGCGTCACGTGACCCCTCAGGGGTGGGTCACGAGACCACTCAGGGGTGGGTCGCGTGACCCCTCAAGGGTGGGTCATGAGACACCTCTAGTGTGGGTCCCGTGACCCGAGGGAGACTTGTGGTAGGGAGCCTGAGTGCCCATGCACGGCCCACATATAGGCCAGAAAGGAGCCAGCCGCGGCTCGGAGAAAAGCCATCTCCTGGGGGCCTCCCCGTGTTCTTCCACTCCTGAAGCGTGACCCCTTTACGGATGGAAGAAAAGGAGGATCTTCGCAGTGGTGGGGTCGGGCCTGAGGTGTCTGTTTGTTTTCCTCCATGTAGGCCAGTTGCTGGCACACCGGGCCCAGGTGTCCCTGCCCCATGTGGCTAGAGGGCCGCTTATGGCTGGAATCAGGTCTCCTGCGGGGGTCAAGGGACGGCTTGGACACTCAGCGGGCGAGAGAGGACGCGTGGTCATCAGACAGTCCCCTGGAAAATCCCCCGCCCAGGCCCCCGTTCCCCAAGTCTTTCCTGCGCACACTGTGTCTGAGGAGCTGGGAGAGCTGCTGGGAAGTGTGGCCCATGGGAAATCGCGCGGTCCTCTGGGTGGCGGGGTGGGCTTCCGTTTCCAGACAGGTGCCTAGGGACCCTGTGCAAATGGTCTGACAGCTCAAGGGTGGGTCAGGTGAGCCGAGGGAGGCGTGTGCTTGGGAGCCTGAGTGCGCATGCGCGGCCCACGAATAGACCCGAAAGGAGCCAGCCGCGGCTCGGAGAAAAGCCATCTCCTGGGGGTCTCCCCATGTTCCTCCAGTCCCCAAGGAGCACCCCTTTACGGATGGAAGAAATGGGGGATCTTCGCAGTGGTGGGTTCGGGCCAGAGGGGTCGGCGGGTTTGCCTGCACGTACGCCAGGTGCTCGCACAACGGGCCCAGGTGTTTGAGCCCCGTGGAGGCATAGGGCTGCTTATTGCTGGATGATAGTGTCCTGCAGGGTTAAGGGACGGCGTGGGCACTCCCAGGGCGACAGAGGGCACCTGGCCTTTAGAGAATTCCCTGGAAAATTCCCCGCCCAGGCCCCTGGTCCACAACTCTATCCTGCGCACAGTGTCTGTGCCAGGCTGGGAGTGCTTCTGGGCAGTGTTCCCCAGCGGAAATCGCGTGGTCCTCTAGGTGGCAGGGAGGGCTCCTGTGTCCACGGACAGGTGCCCAGGGACCGTGTGGAACTGCTGTGACCTCTAAAGGGTGGGTCTGGTGAGCCGAGGGAGGCGTGTGCTTGGGAGCCTGAGTGCGCATGCGCGGCCCAGGTGTTGGCCCGAAACCAGGCAGACTCGGCTCGGAGAAAAGCCATCTCCTGGGGGCCTCCCCATGTTCCTCCACTCCCCAAGGAGGACCCCTTTACGGATGGAAGAAAAGGGGGATCTTCGCAGTGGTGGGTTCGGGCCAGAGGGGTCCGCGGGTTTGCCTCCACGTACGCCAGGTGCCCGCACACCGGGCCCAGGTGTTTGAGCCCCGTGGAGGCAGAGGGCTGCTTATTGCTGGATGCAAGTGTCCTGCGGGGTCAAGGAAGGGCATGGGCACTCCCGGGCGACACAGGGCACCGGGCCCTGAGAGAGTTCCATGGAAAATCCCCCGCCCAGGCCCCCGGTATCCAAGTCTGTCCTTAGCACACTGTCTGTGCGGGGCTGAGAGTGCTGCTGGGCAGTGTGGCCTAGGGGAAATGGCGCGGTGCTCTGAGTGGCAGGGAGGGCTTCTGTTTCCACGGACAGGTGCGCAGGGACCCTCTGAAACTGCTGTGACCTCTCAAGGGCGGGTCACCTGACCCCTCCAGGGTGGGACAGGTGACCTCCCAAGGGTGGGTCTAGAGACCCCTCAAGGGTGGGGCACGTGACCCCGCAAGGGTGGGTCTCGAGACCCCTCAAGGGTGGGGCACGTGACCCGTCAGGGGTGGGTCACGTGACCCCTCAGGGGTGCGTCACGTGACCCCCCAGGGGTGCGTCACGTGACCCCTCAGGGGTGGGTCACGTGACCCCTCAGGGGCGGGTCACGAGACCCCTCAGGTGTGGGTCACGTGACCCCTCAGGGGTGGGTCACGTGACCCCTCAGGGGTGGGTCACGAGACTCCTCAGGGGTGGGTCACGTGACCCCTCAGGTGTGGGTCACGAGACCACTCAGGGGTGGGTCGCGTGACCCCTCAAGGGTGGGTCAGGAGACACCTCTAGTGTGGGTCCCGTGACCCGAGGGAGGCTTGTGGTAGGGAGCCTGAGTGCGCATGCACGGCCCACATATAGGCCAGAAAGGAGCCAGCCGCGGCTCGGAGAAAAGCCATCTCCTGGGGGCCTCCCCGTGTTCTTCCACTCCTGAAGCGTGACCCCTTTACGGATGGAAGAAAAGGGGGATCTTCGCAGTGGTGGGGTCGGGCCTGAGGTGTCTGTTTGTTTGCCTCCATGTAGGCCAGTTGCTGGCACACCGGGCCCAGGTGTCCCTGCCCCATGTGGCTAGAGGGCCGCTTATGGCAGGAATCAGGTCTCCTGCGGGGGTCAAGGGACGGCTTGGACACTCAGCGGGCGAGAGAGGACGCCTGGTCATCAGACAGCCCCCTGGAAAATCCCCCGCCCAGGCCCCCGTTCCCCAAGTCTTTCCTGCGCACACTGTGTCTGAGGAGCTGGGAGAGCTGCTGGGAAGTGTGGCCCATGGGAAATCGCGCGGTCCTCTGGGTGGCGGGGTGGGCTTCCGTTTCCAGACAGGTGCCTTGGGACCCTGTGCAAATGGTCTGACAGCTCAAGGGTGGGTCCGGTGAGCCGAGGGAGGCGTGTGCTTGGGAGCCTGAGTGCGCATGCGCGGCCCACGAATAGGCCCGAAAGGAGCCAGCCGCGGCTCGGAGAAAAGCCATCTCCTGGGGGTCTCCCCATGTTCCTCCAGTCCCCAAGGAGCACCCCTTTACGGATGGAAGAAATGGGGGATCTTCGCAGTGGTGGGTTCGGGCCAGAGGGGTCGGCGGGTTTGCCTGCACGTACGCCAGGTGCTCGCACAACGGGCCCAGGTGTTTGAGCCCCGTGGAGGCAGAGGGCTGCTTATTGCTGGATGATAGTGTTCTGCAGGGTTAAGGGACGGCGTGGGCACTCCCAGGGCGACAGAGGGCACCTGGCCTTTAGAGAATTCCCTGGAAAATTCCCCGCCCAGGCCCCTGGTCCACAAGTCTATCCTGCGCACAGTGTCTGTGCCAGGCTGGGAGTGCTTCTGGGCAGTGTTCCCCAGCGGAAATCGCGTGGTCCTCTAGGTGGCAGGGAGGGCTCCTGTGTCCACGGACAGGTGCCCAGGGACCGTGTGGAACTGCTGTGACCTCTAAAGGGTGGGTCTGGTGAGCCGAGGGAGGCGTGTGCTTGGGAGCCTGAGTGCGCATGCGCGGCCCAGGTGTTGGCCCGAAACCAGGCAGACTCGGCTCGGAGAAAAGCCATCTCCTGGGGGCCTCCCCATGTTCCTCCACTCCCCAAGGAGGACCCCTTTACGGATGGAAGAAAAGGGGGATCTTCGCAGTGGTGGGTTCGGGCCAGAGGGGTCCGCGGGTTTGCCTCCACGTACGCCAGGTGCCCGCACACCGGGCCCAGGTGTTTGAGCCCCGTGGAGGCAGAGGGCTGCTTATTGCTGGATGCAAGTGTCCTGCGGGGTCAAGGAAGGGCATGGGCACTCCCGGGCGACACAGGGCACGGGGCCCTGAGAGAGTTCCATGGAAAATCCCCCGCCCAGGCCCCCGGTATCCAAGTCTGTCCTTAGCACACTGTCTGTGCGGGGCTGAGAGTGCTGCTGGGCAGTGTGGCCTAGGGGAAATGGCGCGGTGCTCTGAGTGGCAGGGAGGGCTTCTGTTTCCACGGACAGGTGCGCAGGGACCCTCTGAAACTGCTGTGACCTCTCAAGGGCGGGTCACCTGACCCCTCCAGGGTGGGACAGGTGACCTCCCAAGGGTGGGTCTCGAGACCCCTCAAGGGTGGGGCACGTGACCCCGCAAGGGTGGGTCTCGAGACCCCTCAAGGGTGGGGCACGTGACCCTCAAGGGTGGGTCACGAGAACCCTCAGGGGTGGGTCACGTGACCCCTCAGGGTTGGGTCACGTGACCCGTCAGGGGTGGGTCACGAGACCCCTCAGGGGTGGGTCACGTGACCCGTCAGGGGTGGGTCACGTGACCGCTCAGGGGTGCGTCACGTGACCCCCCAGGGGTGGGTCACGTGACCCGTCAGGGGTGGGTCACGTGACCGCTCAGGGGTGCGTCACGTGACCGCTCAGGGGTGGGTCACGTGACCGCTCAGGGGTGCGTCACGTGACCGCTCAGGGGTGCGTCACGTGACCCCTCAGGGGTGCGTCACGTGACCCCTCAGGGGTGCGTCACGTGACCCCTCAGGGGTGGGTCACGAGACCACTCAGGGGTGGGTCGCGTGACCCCTCAAGGGTGGGTCAGGAGACACCTCTAGTGTGGGTCCCGTGACCCGAGGGAGACTTGTGGTAGGGAGCCTGAGTGCCCATGCACGGCCCACATATAGGCCAGAAAGGAGCCAGCCGCGGCTCGGAGAAAAGCCATCTCCTGGGGGCCTCCCCGTGTTCTTCCACTCCTGAAGCGTGACCCCTTTACGGATGGAAGAAAAGGAGGATCTTCGCAGTGGTGGGGTCGGGCCTGAGGTGTCTGTTTGTTTTCCTCCATGTAGGACAGTTGCTGGCACACCGGGCCCAGGTGTCCCTGCCCCATGTGGCTAGAGGGCCGCTTATGGCAGGAATCAGGTCTCCTGCGGGGGTCAAGGGACGGCTTGGACACTCACCGGGCGAGAGAGGACGCCTGGTCATCAGACAGCCCCCTGGAAAATCCCCCGCCCAGGCCCCCGTTCCCCAAGTCTTTCCTGCGCACACTGTGTCTGAGGAGCTGGGAGAGCTGCTGGGAAGTGTGGCCCATGGGAAATCGCGCGGTCCTCTGGGTGGCGGGGTGGGCTTCCGTTTCCAGACAGGTGCCTAGGGACCCTGTGCAAATGGTCTGACAGCTCAAGGGTGGGTCAGGTGAGCCGAGGGAGGCGTGTGCTTGGGAGCCTGAGTGCGCATGCGCGGCCCACGAATAGGCCCGAAAGGAGCCAGCCGCGGCTCGGAGAAAAGCCATCTCCTGGGGGTCTCCCCATGTTCCTCCAGTCCCCAAGGAGCACCCCTTTACGGATGGAAGAAATGGGGGATCTTCGCAGTGGTGGGTTCGGGACAGAGGGGTCGGCGGGTTTGCCTGCACGTACGCCAGGTGCTCGCACAACGGGCCCAGGTGTTTGAGCCCCGTGGAGGCAGAGGGCTGCTTATTGCTGGATGATAGTGTCCTGCAGGGTTAAGGGACGGCGTGGGCACTCCCAGGGCGACAGAGGGCACCTGGCCTTTAGAGAATTCCCTGGAAAATTCCCCGCCCAGGCCCCTGGTCCACAAGTCTATCCTGCGCACAGTGTCTGTGCCAGGCTGGGAGTGCTTCTGGGCAGTGTTCCCCAGCGGAAATCGCGTGGTCCTCTAGGTGGCAGGGAGGGCTCCTGTGTCCACGGACAGGTGCCCAGGGACCGTGTGGAACTGCTGGGACCTCTAAAGGGTGGGTCTGGTGAGCCGAGGGAGGCGTGTGCTTGGGAGCCTGAGTGCGCATGCGCGGCCCAGGTGTTGGCCCGAAACCAGGCAGACTCGGCTCGGAGAAAAGCCATCTCCTGGGGGCCTCCCCATGTTCCTCCACTCCCCAAGGAGGACCCCTTTACGGATGGAAGAAAAGGGGGATCTTCGCAGTGGTGGGTTCGGGCCAGAGGGGTCCGCGGGTTTGCCTCCACGTACGCCAGGTGCCCCCACACCGGGCCCAGGTGTTTGAGCCCCGTGGAGGCAGAGGGCTGCTTATTGCTGGATGCAAGTGTCCTGCGGGGTCAAGGAAGGGCATGGGCACTCCCGGGCGACACAGGGCACCGGGCCCTGAGAGAGTTCCATGGAAAATCCCCCGCCCAGGCCCCCGGTATCCAAGTCTGTCCTTAGCACACTGTCTGTGCGGGGCTGAGAGTGCTGCTGGGCAGTGTGGCCTAGGGGAAATGGCGCGGTGCTCTGAGTGGCAGGGAGGGCTTCTGTTTCCACGGACAGGTGCGCAGGGACCCTCTGAAACTGCTGTGACCTCTCAAGGGCGGGTCACCTGACCCCTCCAGGGTGGGACAGGTGACCTCCCAAGGGTGGGTCTAGAGACCCCTCAAGGGTGGGGCACGTGACCCCTCAAGGGTGGGGCACGTGACCCGTCAGGGGTGGGTCACGTGACCCCTCAGGGGTGCGTCACGTGACCCCCCAGGGGTGCGTCACGTGACCCCCCAGGGGTGGGTCACGTGACCCCTCAGGGGTGGGTCACGAGACCCCTCAGGGGTGGGTCACGTGACCCCTCAGGGGTGGGTCACGTGACCCCTCAGGGGTGGGTCACGTGACCCCTCAGGGGTGGGTCACGTGACCCCTCAGGGGTGCGTCACGTGACCCCTCAGGGGTGGGTCACGTGACCCCTCAGGGGTGGGTCACGAGACTCCTCAGGGGTGGGTCGCGTGACCCCTCAAGGGTGGGTCAGGAGACACCTCTAGTGTGGGTCCCGTGACCCGAGGGAGGCTTGTGGTAGGGAGCCTGAGTGCGCATGCACGGCCCACATATAGGCCAGAAAGGAGCCAGCCGCGGCTCGGAGAAAAGCCATCTCCTGGGGGCCTCCCCGTGTTCTTCCACTCCTGAAGCGTGACCCCTTTACGGATGGAAGAAAAGGGGGATCTTCGCAGTGGTGGGGTCGGGCCTGAGGTGTCTGTTTGTTTGCCTCCATGTAGGCCAGTTGCTGGCACACCGGGCCCAGGTGTCCCTGCCCCATGTGGCTAGAGGGCCGCTTATGGCAGGAATCAGGTCTCCTGCGGGGGTCAAGGGACGGCTTGGACACTCAGCGGGCGAGAGAGGACGCCTGGTCATCAGACAGCCCCCTGGAAAATCCCCCGCCCAGGCCCCCGTTCCCCAAGTCTTTCCTGCGCACACTGTGTCTGAGGAGCTGGGAGAGCTGCTGGGAAGTGTGGCCCATGGGAAATCGCGCGGTCCTCTGGGTGGCGGGGTGGGCTTCCGTTTCCAGACAGGTGCCTAGGGACCCTGTGCAAATGGTCTGACAGCTCAAGGGTGGGTCCGGTGAGCCGAGGGAGGCGTGTGCTTGGGAGCCTGAGTGCGCATGCGCGGCCCACGAATAGGCCCGAAAGGAGCCAGCCGCGGCTCGGAGAAAAGCCATCTCCTGGGGGTCTCCCCATGTTCCTCCAGTCCCCAAGGAGCACCCCTTTACGGATGGAAGAAATGGGGGATCTTCGCAGTGGTGGGTTCGGGACAGAGGGGTCGGCGGGTTTGCCTGCACGTACGCCAGGTGCTCGCACAACGGGCCCAGGTGTTTGAGCCCCGTGGAGGCAGAGGGCTGCTTATTGCTGGATGATAGTGTCCTGCAGGGTTAAGGGACGGCGTGGGCACTCCCAGGGCGACAGAGGGCACCTGGCCTTTAGAGAATTCCCTGGAAAATTCCCCGCCCAGGCCCCTGGTCCACAAGTCTATCCTGCGCACAGTGTCTGTGCCAGGCTGGGAGTGCTTCTGGGCAGTGTTCCCCAGCGGAAATCGCGTGGTCCTCTAGGTGGCAGGGAGGGCTCCTGTGTCCACGGACAGGTGCCCAGGGACCGTGTGGAACTGCTGTGACCTCTAAAGGGTGGGTCTGGTGATCCGAGGGAGGCGTGTGCTTGGGAGCCTGAGTGCGCATGCGCGGCCCAGGTGTTGGCCCGAAACCAGGCAGACTCGGCTCGGAGAAAAGCCATCTCCTGGGGGCCTCCCCATGTTCCTCCACTCCCCAAGGAGGACCCCTTTACGGATGGAAGAAAAGGGGGATCTTCGCAGTGGTGGGTTCGGGCCAGAGGGGTCCGCGGGTTTGCCTCCACGTACGCCAGGTGCCCGCACACCGGGCCCAGGTGTTTGAGCCCCGTGGAGGCAGAGGGCTGCTTATTGCTGGATGCAAGTGTCCTGCGGGGTCAAGGAAGGGCATGGGCACTCCCGGGCGACACAGGGCACCGGGCCCTGAGAGAGTTCCATGGAAAATCCCCCGCCCAGGCCCCCGGTATCCAAGTCTGTCCTTAGCACACTGTCTGTGCGGGGCTGAGAGTGCTGCTGGGCAGTGTGGCCTAGGGGAAATGGCGCGGTGCTCTGAGTGGCAGGGAGGGCTTCTGTTTCCACGGACAGGTGCGCAGGGACCCTCTGAAACTGCTGTGACCTCTCAAGGGCGGGTCACCTGAACCCTCCAGGGTGGGACAGGTGACCTCCCAAGGGTGGGTCTCGAGACCCCTCAAGGGTGGGGCACGTGACCCCGCAAGGGTGGGTCTCGAGACCCCTCAAGGGTGGGGCACGTGACCCTCCAGGGTGGGTCACGAGACCCCTCAGGGGTGGGTCACGTGACCCCTCAGGGTTGGGTCACGTGACCCGTCAGGGGTGGGTCACGAGACCCCTCAGGGGTGGGTCACGTGACCCGTCAGGGGTGGGTCACGAGACCCCTCAGGGGTGGGTCACGTGACCCCTCAGGGGTGGGTCACGTGACCCCTCAGGGGTGGGTCACGAGACCCCTCAGGTGTGGGTCACGTGACCCGTCAGGGGTGGGTCACGTGACCGCTCAGGGGTGCGTCACGTGACCCCCCAGGGGTGGGTCACGTGACCCCTCAGGGGTGCGTCACGTGACCGCTCAGGGGTGCGTCACGTGACCCCTCAGGGGTGCGTCACGTGACCCCTCAGGGGTGCGTCACGTGACCCCTCAGGGGTGGGTCACGAGACCCCTCAGGGGTGGGTCACGTGACCCCTCAGGGGTGGGTCACGAGACCACTCAGGGGTGGGTCGCGTGACCCCTCAAGGGTGGGTCAGGAGACACCTCTAGTGTGGGTCCCGTGACCCGAGGGAGACTTGTGGTAGGGAGCCTGAGTGCCCATGCACGGCCCACATATAGGCCAGAAAGGAGCCAGCCGCGGCTCGGAGAAAAGCCATCTCCTGGGGGCCTCCCCGTGTTCTTCCACTCCTGAAGCGTGACCCCTTTACGGATGGAAGAAAAGGAGGATCTTCGCAGTGGTGGGGTCGGGCCTGAGGTGTCTGTTTGTTTTCCTCCATGTAGGCCAGTTGCTGGCACACCGGGCCCAGGTGTCCCTGCCCCATGTGGCTAGAGGGCCGCTTATGGCTGGAATCAGGTCTCCTGCGGGGGTCAAGGGACGGCTTGGACACTCAGCGGGCGAGAGAGGACGCCTGGTCATCAGACAGTCCCCTGGAAAATCCCCCGCCCAGGCCCCCGTTCCCCAAGTCTTTCCTGCGCACACTGTGTCTGAGGAGCTGGGAGAGCTGCTGGGAAGTGTGGCCCATGGGAAATCGCGCGGTCCTCTGGGTGGCGGGGTGGGCTTCCGTTTCCATACAGGTGCCTAGGGACCCTGTGCAAATGGTCTGACAGCTCAAGGGTGGGTCAGGTGAGCCGAGGGAGGCGTGTGCTTGGGAGCCTGAGTGCGCATGCGCGGCCCACGAATAGACCCGAAAGGAGCCAGCCGCGGCTCGGAGAAAAGCCATCTCCTGGGGGTCTCCCCATGTTCCTCCAGTCCCCAAGGAGCACCCCTTTACGGATGGAAGAAATGGGGGATCTTCGCAGTGGTGGGTTCGGGCCAGAGGGGTCGGCGGGTTTGCCTGCACGTACGCCAGGTGCTCGCACAACGGGCCCAGGTGTTTGAGCCCCGTGGAGGCAGAGGGCTGCTTATTGCTGGATGATAGTGTCCTGCAGGGTTAAGGGACGGCGTGGGCACTCCCAGGGCGACAGAGGGCACCTGGCCTTTAGAGAATTCCCTGGAAAATTCCCCGCCCAGGCCCCTGGTCCACAAGTCTATCCTGCGCACAGTGTCTGTGCCAGGCTGGGAGTGCTTCTGGGCAGTGTTCCCCAGCGGAAATCGCGTGGTCCTCTAGGTGGCAGGGAGGGCTCCTGTGTCCACGGACAGGTGCCCAGGGACCGTGTGGAACTGCTGTGACCTCTAAAGGGTGGGTCTGGTGAGCCGAGGGAGGCGTGTGCTTGGGAGCCTGAGTGCGCATGCGCGGCCCAGGTGTTGGCCCGAAACCAGGCAGACTCGGCTCGGAGAAAAGCCATCTCCTGGGGGCCTCCCCATGTTCCTCCACTCCCCAAGGAGGACCCCTTTACGGATGGAAGAAAAGGGGGATCTTCGCAGTGGTGGGTTCGGGCCAGAAGGGTCCGCGGGTTTGCCTCCACGTACGCCAGGTGCCCGCACACCGGGCCCAGGTGTTTGAGCCCCGTGGAGGCAGAGGGCTGCTTATTGCTGGATGCAAGTGTCCTGCGGGGTCAAGGAAGGGCATGGGCACTCCCGGGCGACACAGGGCACGGGGCCCTGAGAGAGTTCCATGGAAAATCCCCCGCCCAGGCCCCCGGTATCCAAGTCTGTCCTTAGCACACTGTCTGTGCGGGGCTGAGAGTGCTGCTGGGCAGTGTGGCCTAGGGGAAATGGCGCGGTGCTCTGAGTGGCAGGGAGGGCTTCTGTTTCCACGGACAGGTGCGCAGGGACCCTCTGAAACTGCTGTGACCTCTCAAGGGCGGGTCACCTGAACCCTCCAGGGTGGGACAGGTGACCTCCCAAGGGTGGGTCTCGAGACCCCTCAAGGGTGGGGCACGTGACCCCGCAAGGGTGGGTCTCGAGACCCCTCAAGGGTGGGGCACGTGACCCTCCAGGGTGGGTCACGAGACCCCTCAGGGGTGGGTCACGTGACCCCTCAGGGTTGGGTCACGTGACCCGTCAGGGGTGGGTCACGAGACCCCTCAGGGGTGGGTCACGTGACCCGTCAGGGGTGGGTCACGAGACCCCTCAGGGGTGGGTCACGTGACCCCTCAGGGTTGGGTCACGTGACCCGTCAGGGGTGGGTCACGAGACCCCTCAGGGGTGGGTCACGTGACCCGTCAGGGGTGGGTCACGTGACCCCTCAGGGGTGCGTCACGTGACCGCTCAGGGGTGCGTCACGTGACCCCTCAGGGGTGCGTCACGTGACCCCTCAGGGGTGCGTCACGTGACCCCTCAGGGGTGGGTCACGAGACCCCTCAGGGGTGGGTCACGTGACCCCTCAGGGGTGGGTCACGAGACCACTCAGGGGTGGGTCGCGTGACCCCTCAAGGGTGGGTCAGGAGACACCTCTAGTGTGGGTCCCGTGACCCGAGGGAGACTTGTGGTAGGGAGCCTGAGTGCCCATGCACGGCCCACATATAGGCCAGAAAGGAGCCAGCCGCGGCTCGGAGAAAAGCCATCTCCTGGGGGCCTCCCCGTGTTCTTCCACTCCTGAAGCGTGACCCCTTTACGGATGGAAGAAAAGGAGGATCTTCGCAGTGGTGGGGTCGGGCCTGAGGTGTCTGTTTGTTTTCCTCCATGTAGGCCAGTTGCTGGCACACCGGGCCCAGGTGTCCCTGCCCCATGTGGCTAGAGGGCCGCTTATGGCTGGAATCAGGTCTCCTGCGGGGGTCAAGGGACGGCTTGGACACTCAGCGGGCGAGAGAGGACGCCTGGTCATCAGACAGTCCCCTGGAAAATCCCCCGCCCAGGCCCCCGTTCCCCAAGTCTTTCCTGCGCACACTGTGTCTGAGGAGCTGGGAGAGCTGCTGGGAAGTGTGGCCCATGGGAAATCGCGCGGTCCTCTGGGTGGCGGGGTGGGCTTCCGTTTCCATACAGGTGCCTAGGGACCCTGTGCAAATGGTCTGACAGCTCAAGGGTGGGTCAGGTGAGCCGAGGGAGGCGTGTGCTTGGGAGCCTGAGTGCGCATGCGCGGCCCACGAATAGACCCGAAAGGAGCCAGCCGCGGCTCGGAGAAAAGCCATCTCCTGGGGGTCTCCCCATGTTCCTCCAGTCCCCAAGGAGCACCCCTTTACGGATGGAAGAAATGGGGGATCTTCGCAGTGGTGGGTTCGGGCCAGAGGGGTCGGCGGGTTTGCCTGCACGTACGCCAGGTGCTCGCACAACGGGCCCAGGTGTTTGAGCCCCGTGGAGGCAGAGGGCTGCTTATTGCTGGATGATAGTGTCCTGCAGGGTTAAGGGACGGCGTGGGCACTCCCAGGGCGACAGAGGGCACCTGGCCTTTAGAGAATTCCCTGGAAAATTCCCCGCCCAGGCCCCTGGTCCACAACTCTATCCTGCGCACAGTGTCTGTGCCAGGCTGGGAGTGCTTCTGGGCAGTGTTCCCCAGCGGAAATCGCGTGGTCCTCTAGGTGGCAGGGAGGGCTCCTGTGTCCACGGACAGGTGCCCAGGGACCGTGTGGAACTGCTGTGACCTCTAAAGGGTGGGTCTGGTGATCCGAGGGAGGCGTGTGCTTGGGAGCCTGAGTGCGCATGCGCGGCCCAGGTGTTGGCCCGAAACCAGGCAGACTCGGCTCGGAGAAAAGCCATCTCCTGGGGGCCTCCCCATGTTCCTCCACTCCCCAAGGAGGACCCCTTTACGGATGGAAGAAAAGGGGGATCTTCGCAGTGGTGGGTTCGGGCCAGAGGGGTCCGCGGGTTTGCCTCCACGTACGCCAGGTGCCCGCACACCGGGCCCAGGTGTTTGAGCCCCGTGGAGGCAGAGGGCTGCTTATTGCTGGATGCAAGTGTCCTGCGGGGTCAAGGAAGGGCATGGGCACTCCCGGGCGACACAGGGCACCGGGCCCTGAGAGAGTTCCATGGAAAATCCCCCGCCCAGGCCCCCGGTATCCAAGTCTGTCCTTAGCACACTGTCTGTGCGGGGCTGAGAGTGCTGCTGGGCAGTGTGGCCTAGGGGAAATGGCGCGGTGCTCTGAGTGGCAGGGAGGGCTTCTGTTTCCACGGACAGGTGCGCAGGGACCCTCTGAAACTGCTGTGACCTCTCAAGGGCGGGTCACCTGACCCCTCCAGGGTGGGACAGGTGACCTCCCAAGGGTGGGTCTAGAGACCCCTCAAGGGTGGGGCACGTGACCCCGCAAGGGTGGGTCTCGAGACCCCTCAAGGGTGGGGCACGTGACCCTCCAGGGTGGGTCTCGAGACCCCTCAAGGGTGGGGCACGTGACCCTCCAGGTTTGGGTCACGTGACCCGTCAGGGGTGGGTCACGAGACCCCTCAGGGGTGGGTCACGTGACCCGGCAGGGGTGGGTCACGTGACCCCTCAGGGGTGCGTCACGTAACCCCCCAGGGGTGCGTCAGGTGACCCCTCAGGGGTGGGTCACGTGACCCCTCAGGGGTGGGTCACGAGACCCCTCAGGGGTGGGTCACGTGACCCCTCAGGGTTGCGTCACGTGATCCCTCAGGGGTGGGTCACGTGACCCCTCAGGGGTGGGTCACGAGACTCCTCAGGGGTGGGTCACGTGACCCCTCAGGTGTGGGTCACGAGACCACTCAGGGGTGGGTCGCGTGACCCCTCAAGGGTGGGTCAGGAGACACCTCTAGTGTGGGTCCCGTGACCCGAGGGAGGCTTGTGGTAGGGAGCCTGAGTGCGCATGCACGGCCCACATATAGGCCAGAAAGGAGCCAGCCGCGGCTCGGAGAAAAGCCATCTCCTGGGGGCCTCCCCGTGTTCTTCCACTCCTGAAGCGTGACCCCTTTACGGATGGAAGAAAAGGGGGATCTTCGCAGTGGTGGGGTCGGGCCTGAGGTGTCTGTTTGTTTGCCTCCATGTAGGCCAGTTGCTGGCACACCGGGCCCAGGTGTCCCTGCCCCATGTGGCTAGAGGGCCGCTTATGGCAGGAATCAGGTCTCCTGCGGGGGTCAAGGGACGGCTTGGACACTCACCGGGCGAGAGAGGACGCCTGGTCATCAGACAGCCCCCTGGAAAATCCCCCGCCCAGGCCCCCGTTCCCCAAGTCTTTCCTGCGCACACTGTGTCTGAGGAGCTGGGAGAGCTGCTGGGAAGTGTGGCCCATGGGAAATCGCGCGGTCCTCTGGGTGGCGGGGTGGGCTTCCGTTTCCAGACAGGTGCCTAGGGACCCTGTGCAAATGGTCTGACAGCTCAAGGGTGGGTCCGGTGAGCCGAGGGAGGCGTGTGCTTGGGAGCCTGAGTGCGCATGCGCGGCCCACGAATAGGCCCGAAAGGAGCCAGCCGCGGCTCGGAGAAAAGCCATCTCCTGGGGGTCTCCCCATGTTCCTCCAGTCCCCAAGGAGCACCCCTTTACGGATGGAAGAAATGGGGGATCTTCGCAGTGGTGGGTTCGGGACAGAGGGGTCGGCGGGTTTGCCTGCACGTACGCCAGGTGCTCGCACAACGGGCCCAGGTGTTTGAGCCCCGTGGAGGCAGAGGGCTGCTTATTGCTGGATGATAGTGTCCTGCAGGGTTAAGGGACGGCGTGGGCACTCCCAGGGCGACAGAGGGCACCTGGCCTTTAGAGAATTCCCTGGAAAATTCCCCGCCCAGGCCCCTGGTCCACAAGTCTATCCTGCGCACAGTGTCTGTGCCAGGCTGGGAGTGCTTCTGGGCAGTGTTCCCCAGCGGAAATCGCGTGGTCCTCTAGGTGGCAGGGAGGGCTCCTGTGTCCACGGACAGGTGCCCAGGGACCGTGTGGAACTGCTGTGACCTCTAAAGGGTGGGTCTGGTGATCCGAGGGAGGCGTGTGCTTGGGAGCCTGAGTGCGCATGCGCGGCCCAGGTGTTGGCCCGAAACCAGGCAGACTCGGCTCGGAGAAAAGCCATCTCCTGGGGGCCTCCCCATGTTCCTCCACTCCCCAAGGAGGACCCCTTTACGGATGGAAGAAAAGGGGGATCTTCGCAGTGGTGGGGTCGGGCCAGAGGGGTCCGCGGGTTTGCCTCCACGTACGCCAGGTGCCCGCACACCGGGCCCAGGTGTTTGAGCCCCGTGGAGGCAGAGGGCTGCTTATTGCTGGATGCAAGTGTCCTGCGGGGTCAAGGAAGGGCATGGGCACTCCCGGGCGACACAGGGCACCGGGCCCTGAGAGAGTTCCATGGAAAATCCCCCGCCCAGGCCCCCGGTATCCAAGTCTGTCCTTAGCACACTGTCTGTGCGGGGCTGAGAGTGCTGCTGGGCAGTGTGGCCTAGGGGAAATGGCGCGGTGCTCTGAGTGGCAGGGAGGGCTTCTGTTTCCACGGACAGGTGCGCAGGGACCCTCTGAAACTGCTGTGACCTCTCAAGGGCGGGTCACCTGAACCCTCCAGGGTGGGACAGGTGACCTCCCAAGGGTGGGTCTCGAGACCCCTCAAGGGTGGGGCACGTGACCCCGCAAGGGTGGGTCTCGAGACCCCTCAAGGGTGGGGCACGTGACCCTCCAGGGTGGGTCACGAGACCCCTCAGGGGTGGGTCACGTGACCCCTCAGGGTTGGGTCACGTGACCCGTCAGGGGTGGGTCACGAGACCCCTCAGGGGTGGGTCACGTGACCCGTCAGGGGTGGGTCACGAGACCCCTCAGGGGTGGGTCACGTGACCCCTCAGGGTTGGGTCACGTGACCCGTCAGGGGTGGGTCACGAGACCCCTCAGGGGTGGGTCACGTGACCCGTCAGGGGTGGGTCACGTGACCCCTCAGGGGTGCGTCACGTGACCCCTCAGGGGTGCGTCACGTGACCCCTCAGGGGTGCGTCACGTGACCCCTCAGGGGTGGGTCACGAGACCCCTCAGGGGTGGGTCACGTGACCCCTCAGGGGTGGGTCACGAGACCACTCAGGGGTGGGTCGCGTGACCCCTCAAGGGTGGGTCAGGAGACACCTCTAGTGTGGGTCCCGTGACCCGAGGGAGACTTGTGGTAGGGAGCCTGAGTGCCCATGCACGGCCCACATATAGGCCAGAAAGGAGCCAGCCGCGGCTCGGAGAAAAGCCATCTCCTGGGGGCCTCCCCGTGTTCTTCCACTCCTGAAGCGTGACCCCTTTACGGATGGAAGAAAAGGAGGATCTTCGCAGTGGTGGGGTCGGGCCTGAGGTGTCTGTTTGTTTTCCTCCATGTAGGCCAGTTGCTGGCACACCGGGCCCAGGTGTCCCTGCCCCATGTGGCTAGAGGGCCGCTTATGGCTGGAATCAGGTCTCCTGCGGGGGTCAAGGGACGGCTTGGACACTCAGCGGGCGAGAGAGGACGCCTGGTCATCAGACAGTCCCCTGGAAAATCCCCCGCCCAGGCCCCCGTTCCCCAAGTCTTTCCTGCGCACACTGTGTCTGAGGAGCTGGGAGAGCTGCTGGGAAGTGTGGCCCATGGGAAATCGCGCGGTCCTCTGGGTGGCGGGGTGGGCTTCCGTTTCCATACAGGTGCCTAGGGACCCTGTGCAAATGGTCTGACAGCTCAAGGGTGGGTCAGGTGAGCCGAGGGAGGCGTGTGCTTGGGAGCCTGAGTGCGCATGCGCGGCCCACGAATAGACCCGAAAGGAGCCAGCCGCAGCTCGGAGAAAAGCCATCTCCTGGGGGTCTCCCCATGTTCCTCCAGTCCCCAAGGAGCACCCCTTTACGGATGGAAGAAATGGGGGATCTTCGCAGTGGTGGGTTCGGGCCAGAGGGGTCGGCGGGTTTGCCTGCACGTAGGCCAGGTGCTCGCACAACGGGCCCAGGTGTTTGAGCCCCGTGGAGGCAGAGGGCTGCTTATTGCTGGATGATAGTGTCCTGCAGGGTTAAGGGACGGCGTGGGCACTCCCAGGGCGACAGAGGGCACCTGGCCTTTAGAGAATTCCCTGGAAAATTCCCCGCCCAGGCCCCTGGTCCACAACTCTATCCTGCGCACAGTGTCTGTGCCAGGCTGGGAGTGCTTCTGGGCAGTGTTCCCCAGCGGAAATCGCGTGGTCCTCTAGGTGGCAGGGAGGGCTCCTGTGTCCACGGACAGGTGCCCAGGGACCGTGTGGAACTGCTGTGACCTCTAAAGGGTGGGTCTGGTGATCCGAGGGAGGCGTGTGCTTGGGAGCCTGAGTGCGCATGCGCGGCCCAGGTGTTGGCCCGAAACCAGGCAGACTCGGCTCGGAGAAAAGCCATCTCCTGGGGGCCTCCCCATGTTCCTCCACTCCCCAAGGAGGACCCCTTTACGGATGGAAGAAAAGGGGGATCTTCGCAGTGGTGGGTTCGGGCCAGAGGGGTCCGCGGGTTTGCCTCCACGTACGCCAGGTGCCCGCACACCGGGCCCAGGTGTTTGAGCCCCGTGGAGGCAGAGGGCTGCTTATTGCTGGATGCAAGTGTCCTGCGGGGTCAAGGAAGGGCATGGGCACTCCCGGGCGACACAGGGCACCGGGCCCTGAGAGAGTTCCATGGAAAATCCCCCGCCCAGGCCCCCGGTATCCAAGTCTGTCCTTAGCACACTGTCTGTGCGGGGCTGAGAGTGCTGCTGGGCAGTGTGGCCTAGGGGAAATGGCGCGGTGCTCTGAGTGGCAGGGAGGGCTTCTGTTTCCACGGACAGGTGCGCAGGGACCCTCTGAAACTGCTGTGACCTCTCAAGGGCGGGTCACCTGACCCCTCCAGGGTGGGACAGGTGACCTCCCAAGGGTGGGTCTAGAGACCCCTCAAGGGTGGGGCACGTGACCCCGCAAGGGTGGGTCTCGAGACCCCTCAAGGGTGGGGCACGTGACCCTCCAGGGTGGGTCTCGAGACCCCTCAAGGGTGGGGCACGTGACCCTCCAGGTTTGGGTCACGTGACCCGTCAGGGGTGGGTCACGAGACCCCTCAGGGGTGGGTCACGTGACCCGGCAGGGGTGGGTCACGTGACCCCTCAGGGGTGCGTCACGTAACCCCCCAGGGGTGCGTCAGGTGACCCCTCAGGGGTGGGTCACGTGACCCCTCAGGGGTGGGTCACGAGACCCCTCAGGGGTGGGTCACGTGACCCCTCAGGGGTGCGTCACGTAACCCCCCAGGGGTGCGTCAGGTGACCCCTCAGGGGTGGGTCACGTGACCCCTCAGGGGTGGGTCACGAGACCCCTCAGGGGTGGGTCACGTGACCCCTCAGGGTTGCGTCACGTGATCCCTCAGGGGTGGGTCACGTGACCCCTCAGGGGTGGGTCACGAGACTCCTCAGGGGTGGGTCACGTGACCCCTCAGGTGTGGGTCACGAGACCACTCAGGGGTGGGTCGCGTGACCCCTCAAGGGTGGGTCAGGAGACACCTCTAGTGTGGGTCCCGTGACCCGAGGGAGGCTTGTGGTAGGGAGCCTGAGTGCGCATGCACGGCCCACATATAGGCCAGAAAGGAGCCAGCCGCGGCTCGGAGAAAAGCCATCTCCTGGGGGCCTCCCCGTGTTCTTCCACTCCTGAAGCGTGACCCCTTTACGGATGGAAGAAAAGGGGGATCTTCGCAGTGGTGGGGTCGGGCCTGAGGTGTCTGTTTGTTTGCCTCCATGTAGGCCAGTTGCTGGCACACCGGGCCCAGGTGTCCCTGCCCCATGTGGCTAGAGGGCCGCTTATGGCAGGAATCAGGTCTCCTGCGGGGGTCAAGGGACGGCTTGGACACTCACCGGGCGAGAGAGGACGCCTGGTCATCAGACAGCCCCCTGGAAAATCCCCCGCCCAGGCCCCCGTTCCCCAAGTCTTTCCTGCGCACACTGTGTCTGAGGAGCTGGGAGAGCTGCTGGGAAGTGTGGCCCATGGGAAATCGCGCGGTCCTCTGGGTGGCGGGGTGGGCTTCCGTTTCCAGACAGGTGCCTAGGGACCCTGTGCAAATGGTCTGACAGCTCAAGGGTGGGTCAGGTGAGCCGAGGGAGGCGTGTGCTTGGGAGCCTGAGTGCGCATGCGCGGCCCACGAATAGGCCCGAAAGGAGCCAGCCGCGGCTCGGAGAAAAGCCATCTCCTGGGGGTCTCCCCATGTTCCTCCAGTCCCCAAGGAGCACCCCTTTACGGATGGAAGAAATGGGGGATCTTCGCAGTGGTGGGTTCGGGACAGAGGGGTCGGCGGGTTTGCCTGCACGTACGCCAGGTGCTCGCACAACGGGCCCAGGTGTTTGAGCCCCGTGGAGGCAGAGGGCTGCTTATTGCTGGATGATAGTGTCCTGCAGGGTTAAGGGACGGCGTGGGCACTCCCAGGGCGACAGAGGGCACCTGGCCTTTAGAGAATTCCCTGGAAAATTCCCCGCCCAGGCCCCTGGTCCACAAGTCTATCCTGCGCACAGTGTCTGTGCCAGGCTGGGAGTGCTTCTGGGCAGTGTTCCCCAGCGGAAATCGCGTGGTCCTCTAGGTGGCAGGGAGGGCTCCTGTGTCCACGGACAGGTGCCCAGGGACCGTGTGGAACTGCTGTGACCTCTAAAGGGTGGGTCTGGTGATCCGAGGGAGGCGTGTGCTTGGGAGCCTGAGTGCGCATGCGCGGCCCAGGTGTTGGCCCGAAACCAGGCAGACTCGGCTCGGAGAAAAGCCATCTCCTGGGGGCCTCCCCATGTTCCTCCACTCCCCAAGGAGGACCCCTTTACGGATGGAAGAAAAGGGGGATCTTCGCAGTGGTGGGGTCGGGCCAGAGGGGTCCGCGGGTTTGCCTCCACGTACGCCAGGTGCCCGCACACCGGGCCCAGGTGTTTGAGCCCCGTGGAGGCAGAGGGCTGCTTATTGCTGGATGCAAGTGTCCTGCGGGGTCAAGGAAGGGCATGGGCACTCCCGGGCGACACAGGGCACCGGGCCCTGAGAGAGTTCCATGGAAAATCCCCCGCCCAGGCCCCCGGTATCCAAGTCTGTCCTTAGCACACTGTCTGTGCGGGGCTGAGAGTGCTGCTGGGCAGTGTGGCCTAGGGGAAATGGCGCGGTGCTCTGAGTGGCAGGGAGGGCTTCTGTTTCCACGGACAGGTGCGCAGGGACCCTCTGAAACTGCTGTGACCTCTCAAGGGCGGGTCACCTGAACCCTCCAGGGTGGGACAGGTGACCTCCCAAGGGTGGGTCTCGAGACCCCTCAAGGGTGGGGCACGTGACCCCGCAAGGGTGGGTCTCGAGACCCCTCAAGGGTGGGGCACGTGACCCTCCAGGGTGGGTCACGAGACCCCTCAGGGGTGGGTCACGTGACCCCTCAGGGTTGGGTCACGTGACCCGTCAGGGGTGGGTCACGAGACCCCTCAGGGGTGGGTCACGTGACCCGTCAGGGGTGGGTCACGAGACCCCTCAGGGGTGCGTCACGTGACCCCTCAGGGGTGGGTCACGTGACCCCTCAGGGGTGGGTCACGAGACTCCTCAGGGGTGGGTCACGTGACCCCTCAGGTGTGGGTCACGAGACCCCTCAGGGGTGCGTCACGTGACCCCTCAGGGGTGGGTCACGTGACCCCTCAGGTGTGGGTCACGAGACCACTCAGGGGTGGGTCGCGTGACCCCTCAGGGGTGGGTCACGTGACCCCTCAGGGGTGGGTCACGAGACTCCTCAGGGGTGGGTCACGTGACCCCTCAGGTGTGGGTCACGAGACCACTCAGGGGTGGGTCGCGTGACCCCTCAAGGGTGGGTCAGGAGACACCTCTAGTGTGGGTCCCGTGACCCGAGGGAGACTTGTGGTAGGGAGCCTGAGTGCGCATGCACGGCCCACATATAGGCCAGAAAGGAGCCAGCCGCGGCTCGGAGAAAAGCCATCTCCTGGGGGCCTCCCCGTGTTCTTCCACTCCTGAAGCGTGACCCCTTTACGGATGGAAGAAAAGGGGGATCTTCGCAGTGGTGGGGTCGGGCCTGAGGTGTCTGTTTGTTTGCCTCCATGTAGGCCAGTTGCTGGCACACCGGGCCCAGGTGTCCCTGCCCCATGTGGCTAGAGGGCCGCTTATGGCAGGAATCAGGTCTCCTGCGGGGGTCAAGGGACGGCTTGGACACTCAGCGGGCGAGAGAGGACGCCTGGTCATCAGACAGCCCCCTGGAAAATCCCCCGCCCAGGCCCCCGTTCCCCAAGTCTTTCCTGCGCACACTGTGTCTGAGGAGCTGGGAGAGCTGCTGGGAAGTGTGGCCCATGGGAAATCGCGCGGTCCTCTGGGTGGCGGGGTGGGCTTCCGTTTCCAGACAGGTGCCTAGGGACCCTGTGCAAATGGTCTGACAGCTCAAGGGTGGGTCCGGTGAGCCGAGGGAGGCGTGTGCTTGGGAGCCTGAGTGCGCATGCGCGGCCCACGAATAGGCCCGAAAGGAGCCAGCCGCGGCTCGGAGAAAAGCCATCTCCTGGGGGTCTCCCCATGTTCCTCCAGTCCCCAAGGAGCACCCCTTTACGGATGGAAGAAATGGGGGATCTTCGCAGTGGTGGGTTCGGGCCAGAGGGGTCGGCGGGTTTGCCTGCACGTACGCCAGGTGCTCGCACAACGGGCCCAGGTGTTTGAGCCCCGTGGAGGCAGAGGGCTGCTTATTGCTGGATGATAGTGTCCTGCAGGGTTAAGGGACGGCGTGGGCACTCCCAGGGCGACAGAGGGCACCTGGCCTTTAGAGAATTCCCTGGAAAATTCCCCGCCCAGGCCCCTGGTCCACAAGTCTATCCTGCGCACAGTGTCTGTGCCAGGCTGGGAGTGCTTCTGGGCAGTGTTCCCCAGCGGAAATCGCGTGGTCCTCTAGGTGGCAGGGAGGGCTCCTGTGTCCACGGACAGGTGCCCAGGGACCGTGTGGAACTGCTGTGACCTCTAAAGGGTGGGTCTGGTGAGCCGAGGGAGGCGTGTGCTTGGGAGCCTGAGTGCGCATGCGCGGCCCAGGTGTTGGCCCGAAACCAGGCAGACTCGGCTCGGAGAAAAGCCATCTCCTGGGGGCCTCCCCATGTTCCTCCACTCCCCAAGGAGGACCCCTTTACGGATGGAAGAAAAGGGGGATCTTCGCAGTGGTGGGGTCGGGCCAGAGAGGTCCGCGGGTTTGCCTCCACGTACGCCAGGTGCCCGCACACCGGGCCCAGGTGTTTGAGCCCCGTGGAGGCAGAGGGCTGCTTATTGCTGGATGCAAGTGTCCTGCGGGGTCAAGGAAGGGCATGGGCACTCCCGGGCGACACAGGGCACCGGGCCCTGAGAGAGTTCCATGGAAAATCCCCCGCCCAGGCCCCCGGTATCCAAGTCTGTCCTTAGCACACTGTCTGTGCGGGGCTGAGAGTGCTGCTGGGCAGTGTGGCCTAGGGGAAATGGCGCGGTGCTCTGAGTGGCAGGGAGGGCTTCTGTTTCCACGGACAGGTGCGCAGGGACCCTCTGAAACTGCTGTGACCTCTCAAGGGCGGGTCACCTGAACCCTCCAGGGTGGGACAGGTGACCTCCCAAGGGTGGGTCTCGAGACCCCTCAAGGGTGGGGCACGTGACCCCGCAAGGGTGGGTCTCGAGACCCCTCAAGGGTGGGGCACGTGACCCTCCAGGGTGGGTCACGAGACCCCTCAGGGGTGGGTCACGTGACCCTCCAGGGTTGGGTCACGTGACCCGTCAGGGGTGGGTCACGAGACCCCTCAGGGGTGGGTCACGTGACCCCTCAGGGGTGCGTCACGTGACCCCCCAGGGGTGCGTCACGTGACCCCTCAGGGGTGGGTCACGAGACCCCTCAGGGGTGGGTCACGTGACCCCTCAGGGGTGCGTCACGTGACACCTCAGGGGTGCGTCACGTGACCCCCCAGGGGTGCGTCACGTGACCCCTCAGGTGTGGGTCACGAGACTCCTCAGGGGTGGGTCACGTGACCCCTCAGGTGTGGGTCACGAGACCACTCAGGGGTGGGTCGCGTGACCCCTCAAGGGTGGGTCAGGAGACACCTCTAGTGTGGGTCCCGTGACCCGAGGGAGACTTGTGGTAGGGAGCCTGAGTGCGCATGCACGGCCCACATATAGGCCAGAAAGGAGCCAGCCGCGGCTCGGAGAAAAGCCATCTCCTGGGGGCCTCCCCGTGTTCTTCCACTCCTGAAGCGTGACCCCTTTACGGATGGAAGAAAAGGGGGATCTTCGCAGTGGTGGGTTCGGGCCAGAGGGGTCCGCGGGTTTGCCTCCACGTACGCCAGGTGCCCGCACACCGGGCCCAGGTGTTTGAGCCCCGTGGAGGCAGAGGGCTGCTTATTGCTGGATGCAAGTGTCCTGCGGGGTCAAGGAAGGGCATGGGCACTCCCGGGCGACACAGGGCACGGGGCCCTGAGAGAGTTCCATGGAAAATCCCCCGCCCAGGCCCCCGGTATCCAAGTCTGTCCTTAGCACACTGTCTGTGCGGGGCTGAGAGTGCTGCTGGGCAGTGTGGCCTAGGGGAAATGGCGCGGTGCTCTGAGTGGCAGGGAGGGCTTCTGTTTCCACGGACAGGTGCGCAGGGACCCTCTGAAACTGCTGTGACCTCTCAAGGGCGGGTCACCTGACCCCTCCAGGGTGGGACAGGTGACCTCCCAATGGTGGGTCTCGAGACCCCTCAAGGGTGGGGCACGTGACCCCGCAAGGGTGGGTCTCGAGACCCCTCAAGGGTGGGGCACGTGACCCTCAAGGGTGGGTCACGAGACCCCTCAGGGGTGGGTCACGTGACCCCTCAGGGTTGTGTCACGTTACCCGTCAGGGGTGGGTCACGAGACCCCTCAGGGGTGGGTCACGTAACCCCCCAGGGGTGCGTCAGGTGACCCCTCAGGGGTGGGTCATGTGACCCCTCAGGGGTGGGTCACGAGACCCCTCAGGGGTGGGTCACGTGACCCCTCAGGGGTGCGTCACGTAACCCCCCAGGGGTGCGTCAGGTGACCCCTCAGGGGTGGGTCACGTGACCCCTCAGGGGTGGGTCACGAGACCCCTCAGGGGTGGGTCACGTGACCCCTCAGGGTTGCGTCACGTGATCCCTCAGGGGTGGGTCACGTGACCCCTCAGGGGTGGGTCACGAGACTCCTCAGGGGTGGGTCACGTGACCCCTCAGGTGTGGGTCACGAGACCACTCAGGGGTGGGTCGCGTGACCCCTCAAGGGTGGGTCAGGAGACACCTCTAGTGTGGGTCCCGTGACCCGAGGGAGGCTTGTGGTAGGGAGCCTGAGTGCGCATGCACGGCCCACATATAGGCCAGAAAGGAGCCAGCCGCGGCTCGGAGAAAAGCCATCTCCTGGGGGCCTCCCCGTGTTCTTCCACTCCTGAAGCGTGACCCCTTTACGGATGGAAGAAAAGGGGGATCTTCGCAGTGGTGGGGTCGGGCCTGAGGTGTCTGTTTGTTTGCCTCCATGTAGGCCAGTTGCTGGCACACCGGGCCCAGGTGTCCCTGCCCCATGTGGCTAGAGGGCCGCTTATGGCAGGAATCAGGTCTCCTGCGGGGGTCAAGGGACGGCTTGGACACTCACCGGGCGAGAGAGGACGCCTGGTCATCAGACAGCCCCCTGGAAAATCCCCCGCCCAGGCCCCCGTTCCCCAAGTCTTTCCTGCGCACACTGTGTCTGAGGAGCTGGGAGAGCTGCTGGGAAGTGTGGCCCATGGGAAATCGCGCGGTCCTCTGGGTGGCGGGGTGGGCTTCCGTTTCCAGACAGGTGCCTAGGGACCCTGTGCAAATGGTCTGACAGCTCAAGGGTGGGTCAGGTGAGCCGAGGGAGGCGTGTGCTTGGGAGCCTGAGTGCGCATGCGCGGCCCACGAATAGGCCCGAAAGGAGCCAGCCGCGGCTCGGAGAAAAGCCATCTCCTGGGGGTCTCCCCATGTTCCTCCAGTCCCCAAGGAGCACCCCTTTACGGATGGAAGAAATGGGGGATCTTCGCAGTGGTGGGTTCGGGACAGAGGGGTCGGCGGGTTTGCCTGCACGTACGCCAGGTGCTCGCACAACGGGCCCAGGTGTTTGAGCCCCGTGGAGGCAGAGGGCTGCTTATTGCTGGATGATAGTGTCCTGCAGGGTTAAGGGACGGCGTGGGCACTCCCAGGGCGACAGAGGGCACCTGGCCTTTAGAGAATTCCCTGGAAAATTCCCCGCCCAGGCCCCTGGTCCACAAGTCTATCCTGCGCACAGTGTCTGTGCCAGGCTGGGAGTGCTTCTGGGCAGTGTTCCCCAGCGGAAATCGCGTGGTCCTCTAGGTGGCAGGGAGGGCTCCTGTGTCCACGGACAGGTGCCCAGGGACCGTGTGGAACTGCTGTGACCTCTAAAGGGTGGGTCTGGTGATCCGAGGGAGGCGTGTGCTTGGGAGCCTGAGTGCGCATGCGCGGCCCAGGTGTTGGCCCGAAACCAGGCAGACTCGGCTCGGAGAAAAGCCATCTCCTGGGGGCCTCCCCATGTTCCTCCACTCCCCAAGGAGGACCCCTTTACGGATGGAAGAAAAGGGGGATCTTCGCAGTGGTGGGGTCGGGCCAGAGGGGTCCGCGGGTTTGCCTCCACGTACGCCAGGTGCCCGCACACCGGGCCCAGGTGTTTGAGCCCCGTGGAGGCAGAGGGCTGCTTATTGCTGGATGCAAGTGTCCTGCGGGGTCAAGGAAGGGCATGGGCACTCCCGGGCGACACAGGGCACCGGGCCCTGAGAGAGTTCCATGGAAAATCCCCCGCCCAGGCCCCCGGTATCCAAGTCTGTCCTTAGCACACTGTCTGTGCGGGGCTGAGAGTGCTGCTGGGCAGTGTGGCCTAGGGGAAATGGCGCGGTGCTCTGAGTGGCAGGGAGGGCTTCTGTTTCCACGGACAGGTGCGCAGGGACCCTCTGAAACTGCTGTGACCTCTCAAGGGCGGGTCACCTGAACCCTCCAGGGTGGGACAGGTGACCTCCCAAGGGTGGGTCTCGAGACCCCTCAAGGGTGGGGCACGTGACCCCGCAAGGGTGGGTCTCGAGACCCCTCAAGGGTGGGGCACGTGACCCTCCAGGGTGGGTCACGAGACCCCTCAGGGGTGGGTCACGTGACCCCTCAGGGTTGGGTCACGTGACCCGTCAGGGGTGGGTCACGAGACCCCTCAGGGGTGGGTCACGTGACCCGTCAGGGGTGGGTCACGAGACCCCTCAGGGGTGCGTCACGTGACCCCTCAGGGGTGGGTCACGTGACCCCTCAGGGGTGGGTCACGAGACTCCTCAGGGGTGGGTCACGTGACCCCTCAGGTGTGGGTCACGAGACCCCTCAGGGGTGCGTCACGTGACCCCTCAGGGGTGGGTCACGTGACCCCTCAGGTGTGGGTCACGAGACCACTCAGGGGTGGGTCGCGTGACCCCTCAGGGGTGGGTCACGTGACCCCTCAGGGGTGGGTCACGAGACTCCTCAGGGGTGGGTCACGTGACCCCTCAGGTGTGGGTCACGAGACCACTCAGGGGTGGGTCGCGTGACCCCTCAAGGGTGGGTCAGGAGACACCTCTAGTGTGGGTCCCGTGACCCGAGGGAGACTTGTGGTAGGGAGCCTGAGTGCGCATGCACGGCCCACATATAGGCCAGAAAGGAGCCAGCCGCGGCTCGGAGAAAAGCCATCTCCTGGGGGCCTCCCCGTGTTCTTCCACTCCTGAAGCGTGACCCCTTTACGGATGGAAGAAAAGGGGGATCTTCGCAGTGGTGGGGTCGGGCCTGAGGTGTCTGTTTGTTTGCCTCCATGTAGGCCAGTTGCTGGCACACCGGGCCCAGGTGTCCCTGCCCCATGTGGCTAGAGGGCCGCTTATGGCAGGAATCAGGTCTCCTGCGGGGGTCAAGGGACGGCTTGGACACTCAGCGGGCGAGAGAGGACGCCTGGTCATCAGACAGCCCCCTGGAAAATCCCCCGCCCAGGCCCCCGTTCCCCAAGTCTTTCCTGCGCACACTGTGTCTGAGGAGCTGGGAGAGCTGCTGGGAAGTGTGGCCCATGGGAAATCGCGCGGTCCTCTGGGTGGCGGGGTGGGCTTCCGTTTCCAGACAGGTGCCTAGGGACCCTGTGCAAATGGTCTGACAGCTCAAGGGTGGGTCCGGTGAGCCGAGGGAGGCGTGTGCTTGGGAGCCTGAGTGCGCATGCGCGGCCCACGAATAGGCCCGAAAGGAGCCAGCCGCGGCTCGGAGAAAAGCCATCTCCTGGGGGTCTCCCCATGTTCCTCCAGTCCCCAAGGAGCACCCCTTTACGGATGGAAGAAATGGGGGATCTTCGCAGTGGTGGGTTCGGGCCAGAGGGGTCGGCGGGTTTGCCTGCACGTACGCCAGGTGCTCGCACAACGGGCCCAGGTGTTTGAGCCCCGTGGAGGCAGAGGGCTGCTTATTGCTGGATGATAGTGTCCTGCAGGGTTAAGGGACGGCGTGGGCACTCCCAGGGCGACAGAGGGCACCTGGCCTTTAGAGAATTCCCTGGAAAATTCCCCGCCCAGGCCCCTGGTCCACAAGTCTATCCTGCGCACAGTGTCTGTGCCAGGCTGGGAGTGCTTCTGGGCAGTGTTCCCCAGCGGAAATCGCGTGGTCCTCTAGGTGGCAGGGAGGGCTCCTGTGTCCACGGACAGGTGCCCAGGGACCGTGTGGAACTGCTGTGACCTCTAAAGGGTGGGTCTGGTGAGCCGAGGGAGGCGTGTGCTTGGGAGCCTGAGTGCGCATGCGCGGCCCAGGTGTTGGCCCGAAACCAGGCAGACTCGGCTCGGAGAAAAGCCATCTCCTGGGGGCCTCCCCATGTTCCTCCACTCCCCAAGGAGGACCCCTTTACGGATGGAAGAAAAGGGGGATCTTCGCAGTGGTGGGGTCGGGCCAGAGAGGTCCGCGGGTTTGCCTCCACGTACGCCAGGTGCCCGCACACCGGGCCCAGGTGTTTGAGCCCCGTGGAGGCAGAGGGCTGCTTATTGCTGGATGCAAG
Source organism: Desmodus rotundus (assembly GCF_022682495.2). Lineage (NCBI taxonomy): Eukaryota > Metazoa > Chordata > Mammalia > Chiroptera > Phyllostomidae > Desmodus > Desmodus rotundus. The sequence continues at coordinate 632,255 of NW_026527247.1, read as the reverse complement.
TGTCCTGCGGGGTCAAGGAAGGGCATGGGCACTCCCGGGCGACACAGGGCACCGGGCCCTGAGAGAGTTCCATGGAAAATCCCCCGCCCAGGCCCCCGGTATCCAAGTCTGTCCTTAGCACACTGTCTGTGCGGGGCTGAGAGTGCTGCTGGGCAGTGTGGCCTAGGGGAAATGGCGCGGTGCTCTGAGTGGCAGGGAGGGCTTCTGTTTCCACGGACAGGTGCGCAGGGACCCTCTGAAACTGCTGTGACCTCTCAAGGGCGGGTCACCTGAACCCTCCAGGGTGGGACAGGTGACCTCCCAAGGGTGGGTCTCGAGACCCCTCAAGGGTGGGGCACGTGACCCCGCAAGGGTGGGTCTCGAGACCCCTCAAGGGTGGGGCACGTGACCCTCCAGGGTGGGTCACGAGACCCCTCAGGGGTGGGTCACGTGACCCTCCAGGGTTGGGTCACATGACCCGTCAGGGGTGGGTCACGAGACCCCTCAGGGGTGGGTCACGTGACCCCTCAGGGGTGCGTCACGTGACCCCCCAGGGGTGCGTCACGTGACCCCTCAGGGGTGGGTCACGAGACCCCTCAGGGGTGGGTCACGTGACCCCTCAGGGGTGCGTCACGTGACACCTCAGGGGTGCGTCACGTGACCCCCCAGGGGTGCGTCACGTGACCCCTCAGGTGTGGGTCACGAGACTCCTCAGGGGTGGGTCACGTGACCCCTCAGGTGTGGGTCACGAGACCACTCAGGGGTGGGTCGCGTGACCCCTCAAGGGTGGGTCAGGAGACACCTCTAGTGTGGGTCCCGTGACCCGAGGGAGACTTGTGGTAGGGAGCCTGAGTGCGCATGCACGGCCCACATATAGGCCAGAAAGGAGCCAGCCGCGGCTCGGAGAAAAGCCATCTCCTGGGGGCCTCCCCGTGTTCTTCCACTCCTGAAGCGTGACCCCTTTACGGATGGAAGAAAAGGGGGATCTTCGCAGTGGTGGGTTCGGGCCAGAGGGGTCCGCGGGTTTGCCTCCACGTACGCCAGGTGCCCGCACACCGGGCCCAGGTGTTTGAGCCCCGTGGAGGCAGAGGGCTGCTTATTGCTGGATGCAAGTGTCCTGCGGGGTCAAGGAAGGGCATGGGCACTCCCGGGCGACACAGGGCACGGGGCCCTGAGAGAGTTCCATGGAAAATCCCCCGCCCAGGCCCCCGGTATCCAAGTCTGTCCTTAGCACACTGTCTGTGCGGGGCTGAGAGTGCTGCTGGGCAGTGTGGCCTAGGGGAAATGGCGCGGTGCTCTGAGTGGCAGGGAGGGCTTCTGTTTCCACGGACAGGTGCGCAGGGACCCTCTGAAACTGCTGTGACCTCTCAAGGGCGGGTCACCTGACCCCTCCAGGGTGGGACAGGTGACCTCCCAATGGTGGGTCTCGAGACCCCTCAAGGGTGGGGCACGTGACCCCGCAAGGGTGGGTCTCGAGACCCCTCAAGGGTGGGGCACGTGACCCTCAAGGGTGGGTCACGAGACCCCTCAGGGGTGGGTCACGTGACCCCTCAGGGTTGTGTCACGTTACCCGTCAGGGGTGGGTCACGAGACCCCTCAGGGGTGGGTCACGTGACCCGTCAGGGGTGGGTCACGTGACCGCTCAGGGGTGCGTCACGTGACCCCCCAGGGGTGGGTCACGTGATCGCTCAGGGGTGCGTCACGTGACCGCTCAGGGGTGCGTCACGTGACCCCTCAGGGGTGCGTCACGTGACCCCTCAGGGGTGCGTCACGTGACCCCTCAGGGGTGGGTCACGAGACCACTCAGGGGTGGGTCGCGTGACCCCTCAAGGGTGGGTCAGGAGACACCTCTAGTGTGGGTCCCGTGACCCGAGGGAGACTTGTGGTAGGGAGCCTGAGTGCCCATGCACGGCCCACATATAGGCCAGAAAGGAGCCAGCCGCGGCTCGGAGAAAAGCCATCTCCTGGGGGCCTCCCCGTGTTCTTCCACTCCTGAAGCGTGACCCCTTTACGGATGGAAGAAAAGGGGGATCTTCGCAGTGGTGGGGTCGGGCCTGAGGTGTCTGTTTGTTTGCCTCCATGTAGGCCAGTTGCTGGCACACCGGGCCCAGGTGTCCCTGCCCCATGTGGCTAGAGGGCCGCTTATGGCAGGAATCAGGTCTCCTGCGGGGGTCAAGGGACGGCTTGGACACTCAGCGGGCGAGAGAGGACGCCTGGTCATCAGACAGCCCCCTGGAAAATCCCCCGCCCAGGCCCCCGTTCCCCAAGTCTTTCCTGCGCACACTGTGTCTGAGGAGCTGGGAGAGCTGCTGGGAAGTGTGGCCCATGGGAAATCGCGCGGTCCTCTGGGTGGCGGGGTGGGCTTCCGTTTCCAGACAGGTGCCTAGGGACCCTGTGCAAATGGTCTGACAGCTCAAGGGTGGGTCCGGTGAGCCGAGGGAGGCGTGTGCTTGGGAGCCTGAGTGCGCATGCGCGGCCCACGAATAGGCCCGAAAGGAGCCAGCCGCGGCTCGGAGAAAAGCCATCTCCTGGGGGTCTCCCCATGTTCCTCCAGTCCCCAAGGAGCACCCCTTTACGGATGGAAGAAATGGGGGATCTTCGCAGTGGTGGGTTCGGGCCAGAGGGGTCGGCGGGTTTGCCTGCACGTACGCCAGGTGCTCGCACAACGGGCCCAGGTGTTTGAGCCCCGTGGAGGCAGAGGGCTGCTTATTGCTGGATGATAGTGTCCTGCAGGGTTAAGGGACGGCGTGGGCACTCCCAGGGCGACAGAGGGCACCTGGCCTTTAGAGAATTCCCTGGAAAATTCCCCGCCCAGGCCCCTGGTCCACAAGTCTATCCTGCGCACAGTGTCTGTGCCAGGCTGGGAGTGCTTCTGGGCAGTGTTCCCCAGCGGAAATCGCGTGGTACTCTAGGTGGCAGGGAGGGCTCCTGTGTCCACGGACAGGTGCCCAGGGACCGTGTGGAACTGCTGTGACCTCTAAAGGGTGGGTCTGGTGAGCCGAGGGAGGCGTGTGCTTGGGAGCCTGAGTGCGCATGCGCGGCCCAGGTGTTGGCCCGAAACCAGGCAGACTCGGCTCGGAGAAAAGCCATCTCCTGGGGGCCTCCCCATGTTCCTCCACTCCCCAAGGAGGACCCCTTTACGGATGGAAGAAAAGGGGGATCTTCGCAGTGGTGGGGTCGGGCCAGAGGGGTCCGCGGGTTTGCCTCCACGTACGCCAGGTGCCCGCACACCGGGCCCAGGTGTTTGAGCCCCGTGGAGGCAGAGGGCTGCTTATTGCTGGATGCAAGTGTCCTGCGGGGTCAAGGAAGGGCATGGGCACTCCCGGGCGACACAGGGCACCGGGCCCTGAGAGAGTTCCATGGAAAATCCCCCGCCCAGGCCCCCGGTATCCAAGTCTGTCCTTAGCACACTGTCTGTGCGGGGCTGAGAGTGCTGCTGGGCAGTGTGGCCTAGGGGAAATGGCGCGGTGCTCTGAGTGGCAGGGAGGGCTTCTGTTTCCACGGACAGGTGCGCAGGGACCCTCTGAAACTGCTGTGACCTCTCAAGGGCGGGTCACCTGAACCCTCCAGGGTGGGACAGGTGACCTCCCAAGGGTGGGTCTCGAGACCCCTCAAGGGTGGGGCACGTGACCCCGCAAGGGTGGGTCTCGAGACCCCTCAAGGGTGGGGCACGTGACCCTCCAGGGTGGGTCACGAGACCCCTCAGGGGTGGGTCACGTGACCCTCCAGGGTTGGGTCACGTGACCCGTCAGGGGTGGGTCACGAGACCCCTCAGGGGTGGGTCACGTGACCCGTCAGGGGTGGGTCACGTGACCCCTCAGGGGTGCGTCACGTGACCCCCCAGGGGTGCGTCACGTGACCCCTCAGGGGTGGGTCACGAGACCCCTCAGGGGTGGGTCACGTGACCCCTCAGGGTTGGGTCACGTGACCCGTCAGGGGTGGGTCACGAGACCCCTCAGGGGTGGGTCACGTGACCCCTCAGTGGTGCGTCACGTGACCCCCCAGGGGTGCGTCACGTGACCCCTCAGGGGTGCGTCACGTGACCCCTCAGGGGTGCGTCACGTGACCCCTCAGGGGTGGGTCACGAGACCACTCAGGGGTGGGTCGCGTGACCCCTCAAGGGTGGGTCAGGAGACACCTCTAGTGTGGGTCCCGTGACCCGAGGGAGACTTGTGGTAGGGAGCCTGAGTGCCCATGCACGGCCCACATATAGGCCAGAAAGGAGCCAGCCGCGGCTCGGAGAAAAGCCATCTCCTGGGGGCCTCCCCGTGTTCTTCCACTCCTGAAGCGTGACCCCTTTACGGATGGAAGAAAAGGAGGATCTTCGCAGTGGTGGGGTCGGGCCTGAGGTGTCTGTTTGTTTTCCTCCATGTAGGCCAGTTGCTGGCACACCGGGCCCAGGTGTCCCTGCCCCATGTGGCTAGAGGGCCGCTTATGGCTGGAATCAGGTCTCCTGCGGGGGTCAAGGGACGGCTTGGACACTCAGCGGGCGAGAGAGGACGCGTGGTCATCAGACAGTCCCCTGGAAAATCCCCCGCCCAGGCCCCCGTTCCCCAAGTCTTTCCTGCGCACACTGTGTCTGAGGAGCTGGGAGAGCTGCTGGGAAGTGTGGCCCATGGGAAATCGCGCGGTCCTCTGGGTGGCGGGGTGGGCTTCCGTTTCCATACAGGTGCCTAGGGACCCTGTGCAAATGGTCTGACAGCTCAAGGGTGGGTCAGGTGAGCCGAGGGAGGCGTGTGCTTGGGAGCCTGAGTGCGCATGCGCGGCCCACGAATAGACCCGAAAGGAGCCAGCCACGGCTCGGAGAAAAGCCATCTCCTGGGGGTCTCCCCATGTTCCTCCAGTCCCCAAGGAGCACCCCTTTACGGATGGAAGAAATGGGGGATCTTCGCAGTGGTGGGTTCGGGCCAGAGGGGTCGGCGGGTTTGCCTGCACGTACGCCAGGTGCTCGCACAACGGGCCCAGGTGTTTGAGCCCCGTGGAGGCATAGGGCTGCTTATTGCTGGATGATAGTGTCCTGCAGGGTTAAGGGACGGCGTGGGCACTCCCAGGGCGACAGAGGGCACCTGGCCTTTAGAGAATTCCCTGGAAAATTCCCCGCCCAGGCCCCTGGTCCACAACTCTATCCTGCGCACAGTGTCTGTGCCAGGCTGGGAGTGCTTCTGGGCAGTGTTCCCCAGCGGAAATCGCGTGGTCCTCTAGGTGGCAGGGAGGGCTCCTGTGTCCACGGACAGGTGCCCAGGGACCGTGTGGAACTGCTGTGACCTCTAAAGGGTGGGTCTGGTGAGCCGAGGGAGGCGTGTGCTTGGGAGCCTGAGTGCGCATGCGCGGCCCAGGTGTTGGCCCGAAACCAGGCAGACTCGGCTCGGAGAAAAGCCATCTCCTGGGGGCCTCCCCATGTTCCTCCACTCCCCAAGGAGGACCCCTTTACGGATGGAAGAAAAGGGGGATCTTCGCAGTGGTGGGTTCGGGCCAGAGGGGTCCGCGGGTTTGCCTCCACGTACGCCAGGTGCCCGCACACCGGGCCCAGGTGTTTGAGACCCGTGGAGGCAGAGGGCTGCTTATTGCTGGATGCAAGTGTCCTGCGGGGTCAAGGAAGGGCATGGGCACTCCCGGGCGACACAGGGCACCGGGCCCTGAGAGAGTTCCATGGAAAATCCCCCGCCCAGGCCCCCGGTATCCAAGTCTGTCCTTAGCACACTGTCTGTGCGGGGCTGAGAGTGCTGCTGGGCAGTGTGGCCTAGGGGAAATGGCGCGGTGCTCTGAGTGGCAGGGAGGGCTTCTGTTTCCACGGACAGGTGCGCAGGGACCCTCTGAAACTGCTGTGACCTCTCAAGGGCGGGTCACCTGACCCCTCCAGGGTGGGACAGGTGACCTCCCAAGGGTGGGTCTAGAGACCCCTCAAGGGTGGGGCACGTGACCCCGCAAGGGTGGGTCTCGAGACCCCTCAAGGGTGGGGCACGTGACCCTCCAGGGTGGGTCTCGAGACCCCTCAAGGGTGGGGCACGTGACCCTCCAGGTTTGGGTCACGTGACCCGTCAGGGGTGGGTCACGAGACCCCTCAGGGGTGGGTCACGGGACCCGGCAGGGTTGGGTCACGTGACCCCTCAGGGGTGCGTCACGTAACCCCCCAGGGGTGGGTCACGTGACCCCTCAGGGGTGGGTCACGTGACCCCTCAGGGGTGGGTCACGAGACCCCTCAGGGGTGGGTCACGTGACCCCTCAGGGTTGCGTCACGTGATCCCTCAGGGGTGGGTCACGTGACCCCTCAGGGGTGGGTCACGAGACTCCTCAGGGGTGGGTCACGTGACCCCTCAGGTGTGGGTCACGAGACCACTCAGGGGTGGGTCGCGTGACCCCTCAAGGGTGGGTCAGGAGACACCTCTAGTGTGGGTCCCGTGACCCGAGGGAGGCTTGTGGTAGGGAGCCTGAGTGCGCATGCACGGCCCACATATAGGCCAGAAAGGAGCCAGCCGCGGCTCGGAGAAAAGCCATCTCCTGGGGGCCTCCCCGTGTTCTTCCACTCCTGAAGCGTGACCCCTTTACGGATGGAAGAAAAGGGGGATCTTCGCAGTGGTGGGGTCGGGCCTGAGGTGTCTGTTTGTTTGCCTCCATGTAGGCCAGTTGCTGGCACACCGGGCCCAGGTGTCCCTGCCCCATGTGGCTAGAGGGCCGCTTATGGCAGGAATCAGGTCTCCTGCGGGGGTCAAGGGACGGCTTGGACACTCAGCGGGCGAGAGAGGACGCCTGGTCATCAGACAGCCCCCTGGAAAATCCCCCGCCCAGGCCCCCGTTCCCCAAGTCTTTCCTGCGCACACTGTGTCTGAGGAGCTGGGAGAGCTGCTGGGAAGTGTGGCCCATGGGAAATCGCGCGGTCCTCTGGGTGGCGGGGTGGGCTTCCGTTTCCAGACAGGTGCCTAGGGACCCTGTGCAAATGGTCTGACAGCTCAAGGGTGGGTCAGGTGAGCCGAGGGAGGCGTGTGCTTGGGAGCCTGAGTGCGCATGCGCGGCCCACGAATAGGCCCGAAAGGAGCCAGCCGCGGCTCGGAGAAAAGCCATCTCCTGGGGGTCTCCCCATGTTCCTCCAGTCCCCAAGGAGCACCCCTTTACGGATGGAAGAAATGGGGGATCTTCGCAGTGGTGGGTTCGGGACAGAGGGGTCGGCGGGTTTGCCTGCACGTACGCCAGGTGCTCGCACAACGGGCCCAGGTGTTTGAGCCCCGTGGAGGCAGAGGGCTGCTTATTGCTGGATGATAGTGTCCTGCAGGGTTAAGGGACGGCGTGGGCACTCCCAGGGCGACAGAGGGCACCTGGCCTTTAGAGAATTCCCTGGAAAATTCCCCGCCCAGGCCCCTGGTCCACAAGTCTATCCTGCGCACAGTGTCTGTGCCAGGCTGGGAGTGCTTCTGGGCAGTGTTCCCCAGCGGAAATCGCGTGGTCCTCTAGGTGGCAGGGAGGGCTCCTGTGTCCACGGACAGGTGCCCAGGGACCGTGTGGAACTGCTGTGACCTCTAAAGGGTGGGTCTGGTGATCCGAGGGAGGCGTGTGCTTGGGAGCCTGAGTGCGCATGCGCGGCCCAGGTGTTGGCCCGAAACCAGGCAGACTCGGCTCGGAGAAAAGCCATCTCCTGGGGGCCTCCCCATGTTCCTCCACTCCCCAAGGAGGACCCCTTTACGGATGGAAGAAAAGGGGGATCTTCGCAGTGGTGGGGTCGGGCCAGAGGGGTCCGCGGGTTTGCCTCCACGTACGCCAGGTGCCCGCACACCGGGCCCAGGTGTTTGAGCCCCGTGGAGGCAGAGGGCTGCTTATTGCTGGATGCAAGTGTCCTGCGGGGTCAAGGAAGGGCATGGGCACTCCCGGGCGACACAGGGCACCGGGCCCTGAGAGAGTTCCATGGAAAATCCCCCGCCCAGGCCCCCGGTATCCAAGTCTGTCCTTAGCACACTGTCTGTGCGGGGCTGAGAGTGCTGCTGGGCAGTGTGGCCTAGGGGAAATGGCGCGGTGCTCTGAGTGGCAGGGAGGGCTTCTGTTTCCACGGACAGGTGCGCAGGGACCCTCTGAAACTGCTGTGACCTCTCAAGGGCGGGTCACCTGAACCCTCCAGGGTGGGACAGGTGACCTCCCAAGGGTGGGTCTCGAGACCCCTCAAGGGTGGGGCACGTGACCCCGCAAGGGTGGGTCTCGAGACCCCTCAAGGGTGGGGCACGTGACCCTCCAGGGTGGGTCACGAGACCCCTCAGGGGTGGGTCACGTGACCCCTCAGGGTTGGGTCACGTGACCCGTCAGGGGTGGGTCACGAGACCCCTCAGGGGTGGGTCACGTGACCCGTCAGGGGTGGGTCACGAGACCCCTCAGGGGTGCGTCACGTGACCCCTCAGGGGTGGGTCACGTGACCCCTCAGGGGTGGGTCACGAGACTCCTCAGGGGTGGGTCACGTGACCCCTCAGGTGTGGGTCACGAGACCCCTCAGGGGTGCGTCACGTGACCCCTCAGGGGTGGGTCACGTGACCCCTCAGGTGTGGGTCACGAGACCACTCAGGGGTGGGTCGCGTGACCCCTCAGGGGTGGGTCACGTGACCCCTCAGGGGTGGGTCACGAGACTCCTCAGGGGTGGGTCACGTGACCCCTCAGGTGTGGGTCACGAGACCACTCAGGGGTGGGTCGCGTGACCCCTCAAGGGTGGGTCAGGAGACACCTCTAGTGTGGGTCCCGTGACCCGAGGGAGACTTGTGGTAGGGAGCCTGAGTGCGCATGCACGGCCCACATATAGGCCAGAAAGGAGCCAGCCGCGGCTCGGAGAAAAGCCATCTCCTGGGGGCCTCCCCGTGTTCTTCCACTCCTGAAGCGTGACCCCTTTACGGATGGAAGAAAAGGGGGATCTTCGCAGTGGTGGGGTCGGGCCTGAGGTGTCTGTTTGTTTGCCTCCATGTAGGCCAGTTGCTGGCACACCGGGCCCAGGTGTCCCTGCCCCATGTGGCTAGAGGGCCGCTTATGGCAGGAATCAGGTCTCCTGCGGGGGTCAAGGGACGGCTTGGACACTCAGCGGGCGAGAGAGGACGCCTGGTCATCAGACAGCCCCCTGGAAAATCCCCCGCCCAGGCCCCCGTTCCCCAAGTCTTTCCTGCGCACACTGTGTCTGAGGAGCTGGGAGAGCTGCTGGGAAGTGTGGCCCATGGGAAATCGCGCGGTCCTCTGGGTGGCGGGGTGGGCTTCCGTTTCCAGACAGGTGCCTAGGGACCCTGTGCAAATGGTCTGACAGCTCAAGGGTGGGTCCGGTGAGCCGAGGGAGGCGTGTGCTTGGGAGCCTGAGTGCGCATGCGCGGCCCACGAATAGGCCCGAAAGGAGCCAGCCGCGGCTCGGAGAAAAGCCATCTCCTGGGGGTCTCCCCATGTTCCTCCAGTCCCCAAGGAGCACCCCTTTACGGATGGAAGAAATGGGGGATCTTCGCAGTGGTGGGTTCGGGCCAGAGGGGTCGGCGGGTTTGCCTGCACGTACGCCAGGTGCTCGCACAACGGGCCCAGGTGTTTGAGCCCCGTGGAGGCAGAGGGCTGCTTATTGCTGGATGATAGTGTCCTGCAGGGTTAAGGGACGGCGTGGGCACTCCCAGGGCGACAGAGGGCACCTGGCCTTTAGAGAATTCCCTGGAAAATTCCCCGCCCAGGCCCCTGGTCCACAAGTCTATCCTGCGCACAGTGTCTGTGCCAGGCTGGGAGTGCTTCTGGGCAGTGTTCCCCAGCGGAAATCGCGTGGTCCTCTAGGTGGCAGGGAGGGCTCCTGTGTCCACGGACAGGTGCCCAGGGACCGTGTGGAACTGCTGTGACCTCTAAAGGGTGGGTCTGGTGAGCCGAGGGAGGCGTGTGCTTGGGAGCCTGAGTGCGCATGCGCGGCCCAGGTGTTGGCCCGAAACCAGGCAGACTCGGCTCGGAGAAAAGCCATCTCCTGGGGGCCTCCCCATGTTCCTCCACTCCCCAAGGAGGACCCCTTTACGGATGGAAGAAAAGGGGGATCTTCGCAGTGGTGGGGTCGGGCCAGAGAGGTCCGCGGGTTTGCCTCCACGTACGCCAGGTGCCCGCACACCGGGCCCAGGTGTTTGAGCCCCGTGGAGGCAGAGGGCTGCTTATTGCTGGATGCAAGTGTCCTGCGGGGTCAAGGAAGGGCATGGGCACTCCCGGGCGACACAGGGCACCGGGCCCTGAGAGAGTTCCATGGAAAATCCCCCGCCCAGGCCCCCGGTATCCAAGTCTGTCCTTAGCACACTGTCTGTGCGGGGCTGAGAGTGCTGCTGGGCAGTGTGGCCTAGGGGAAATGGCGCGGTGCTCTGAGTGGCAGGGAGGGCTTCTGTTTCCACGGACAGGTGCGCAGGGACCCTCTGAAACTGCTGTGACCTCTCAAGGGCGGGTCACCTGAACCCTCCAGGGTGGGACAGGTGACCTCCCAAGGGTGGGTCTCGAGACCCCTCAAGGGTGGGGCACGTGACCCCGCAAGGGTGGGTCTCGAGACCCCTCAAGGGTGGGGCACGTGACCCTCCAGGGTGGGTCACGAGACCCCTCAGGGGTGGGTCACGTGACCCTCCAGGGTTGGGTCACGTGACCCGTCAGGGGTGGGTCACGAGACCCCTCAGGGGTGGGTCACGTGACCCCTCAGGGGTGCGTCACGTGACCCCCCAGGGGTGCGTCACGTGACCCCTCAGGGGTGGTTCACGAGACCCCTCAGGGGTGGGTCACGTGACCCCTCAGGGGTGCGTCACGTGACACCTCAGGGGTGCGTCACGTGACCCCCCAGGGGTGCGTCACGTGACCCCTCAGGTGTGGGTCACGAGACTCCTCAGGGGTGGGTCACGTGACCCCTCAGGTGTGGGTCACGAGACCACTCAGGGGTGGGTCGCGTGACCCCTCAAGGGTGGGTCAGGAGACACCTCTAGTGTGGGTCCCGTGACCCGAGGGAGACTTGTGGTAGGGAGCCTGAGTGCGCATGCACGGCCCACATATAGGCCAGAAAGGAGCCAGCCGCGGCTCGGAGAAAAGCCATCTCCTGGGGGCCTCCCCGTGTTCTTCCACTCCTGAAGCGTGACCCCTTTACGGATGGAAGAAAAGGGGGATCTTCGCAGTGGTGGGTTCGGGCCAGAGGGGTCCGCGGGTTTGCCTCCACGTACGCCAGGTGCCCGCACACCGGGCCCAGGTGTTTGAGCCCCGTGGAGGCAGAGGGCTGCTTATTGCTGGATGCAAGTGTCCTGCGGGGTCAAGGAAGGGCATGGGCACTCCCGGGCGACACAGGGCACGGGGCCCTGAGAGAGTTCCATGGAAAATCCCCCGCCCAGGCCCCCGGTATCCAAGTCTGTCCTTAGCACACTGTCTGTGCGGGGCTGAGAGTGCTGCTGGGCAGTGTGGCCTAGGGGAAATGGCGCGGTGCTCTGAGTGGCAGGGAGGGCTTCTGTTTCCACGGACAGGTGCGCAGGGACCCTCTGAAACTGCTGTGACCTCTCAAGGGCGGGTCACCTGACCCCTCCAGGGTGGGACAGGTGACCTCCCAATGGTGGGTCTCGAGACCCCTCAAGGGTGGGGCACGTGACCCCGCAAGGGTGGGTCTCGAGACCCCTCAAGGGTGGGGCACGTGACCCTCAAGGGTGGGTCACGAGACCCCTCAGGGGTGGGTCACGTGACCCCTCAGGGTTGTGTCACGTTACCCGTCAGGGGTGGGTCACGAGACCCCTCAGGGGTGGGTCACGTAACCCCCCAGGGGTGCGTCAGGTGACCCCTCAGGGGTGGGTCATGTGACCCCTCAGGGGTGGGTCACGAGACCCCTCAGGGGTGGGTCACGTGACCCCTCAGGGGTGCGTCACGTAACCCCCCAGGGGTGCGTCAGGTGACCCCTCAGGGGTGGGTCACGTGACCCCTCAGGGGTGGGTCACGTGACCCCTCAGGGTTGCGTCACGTGATCCCTCAGGGGTGGGTCACGTGACCCCTCAGGGGTGGGTCACGAGACTCCTCAGGGGTGGGTCACGTGACCCCTCAGGTGTGGGTCACGAGACCACTCAGGGGTGGGTCGCGTGACCCCTCAAGGGTGGGTCAGGAGACACCTCTAGTGTGGGTCCCGTGACCCGAGGGAGGCTTGTGGTAGGGAGCCTGAGTGCGCATGCACGGCCCACATATAGGCCAGAAAGGAGCCAGCCGCGGCTCGGAGAAAAGCCATCTCCTGGGGGCCTCCCCGTGTTCTTCCACTCCTGAAGCGTGACCCCTTTACGGATGGAAGAAAAGGGGGATCTTCGCAGTGGTGGGGTCGGGCCTGAGGTGTCTGTTTGTTTGCCTCCATGTAGGCCAGTTGCTGGCACACCGGGCCCAGGTGTCCCTGCCCCATGTGGCTAGAGGGCCGCTTATGGCAGGAATCAGGTCTCCTGCGGGGGTCAAGGGACGGCTTGGACACTCACCGGGCGAGAGAGGACGCCTGGTCATCAGACAGCCCCCTGGAAAATCCCCCGCCCAGGCCCCCGTTCCCCAAGTCTTTCCTGCGCACACTGTGTCTGAGGAGCTGGGAGAGCTGCTGGGAAGTGTGGCCCATGGGAAATCGCGCGGTCCTCTGGGTGGCGGGGTGGGCTTCCGTTTCCAGACAGGTGCCTAGGGACCCTGTGCAAATGGTCTGACAGCTCAAGGGTGGGTCAGGTGAGCCGAGGGAGGCGTGTGCTTGGGAGCCTGAGTGCGCATGCGCGGCCCACGAATAGGCCCGAAAGGAGCCAGCCGCGGCTCGGAGAAAAGCCATCTCCTGGGGGTCTCCCCATGTTCCTCCAGTCCCCAAGGAGCACCCCTTTACGGATGGAAGAAATGGGGGATCTTCGCAGTGGTGGGTTCGGGACAGAGGGGTCGGCGGGTTTGCCTGCACGTACGCCAGGTGCTCGCACAACGGGCCCAGGTGTTTGAGCCCCGTGGAGGCAGAGGGCTGCTTATTGCTGGATGATAGTGTCCTGCAGGGTTAAGGGACGGCGTGGGCACTCCCAGGGCGACAGAGGGCACCTGGCCTTTAGAGAATTCCCTGGAAAATTCCCCGCCCAGGCCCCTGGTCCACAAGTCTATCCTGCGCACAGTGTCTGTGCCAGGCTGGGAGTGCTTCTGGGCAGTGTTCCCCAGCGGAAATCGCGTGGTCCTCTAGGTGGCAGGGAGGGCTCCTGTGTCCACGGACAGGTGCCCAGGGACCGTGTGGAACTGCTGTGACCTCTAAAGGGTGGGTCTGGTGATCCGAGGGAGGCGTGTGCTTGGGAGCCTGAGTGCGCATGCGCGGCCCAGGTGTTGGCCCGAAACCAGGCAGACTCGGCTCGGAGAAAAGCCATCTCCTGGGGGCCTCCCCATGTTCCTCCACTCCCCAAGGAGGACCCCTTTACGGATGGAAGAAAAGGGGGATCTTCGCAGTGGTGGGGTCGGGCCAGAGGGGTCCGCGGGTTTGCCTCCACGTACGCCAGGTGCCCGCACACCGGGCCCAGGTGTTTGAGCCCCGTGGAGGCAGAGGGCTGCTTATTGCTGGATGCAAGTGTCCTGCGGGGTCAAGGAAGGGCATGGGCACTCCCGGGCGACACAGGGCACCGGGCCCTGAGAGAGTTCCATGGAAAATCCCCCGCCCAGGCCCCCGGTATCCAAGTCTGTCCTTAGCACACTGTCTGTGCGGGGCTGAGAGTGCTGCTGGGCAGTGTGGCCTAGGGGAAATGGCGCGGTGCTCTGAGTGGCAGGGAGGGCTTCTGTTTCCACGGACAGGTGCGCAGGGACCCTCTGAAACTGCTGTGACCTCTCAAGGGCGGGTCACCTGAACCCTCCAGGGTGGGACAGGTGACCTCCCAAGGGTGGGTCTCGAGACCCCTCAAGGGTGGGGCACGTGACCCCGCAAGGGTGGGTCTCGAGACCCCTCAAGGGTGGGGCACGTGACCCTCCAGGGTGGGTCACGAGACCCCTCAGGGGTGGGTCACGTGACCCCTCAGGGTTGGGTCACGTGACCCGTCAGGGGTGGGTCACGAGACCCCTCAGGGGTGGGTCACGTGACCCGTCAGGGGTGGGTCACGAGACCCCTCAGGGGTGCGTCACGTGACCCCTCAGGGGTGGGTCACGTGACCCCTCAGGGGTGGGTCACGAGACTCCTCAGGGGTGGGTCACGTGACCCCTCAGGTGTGGGTCACGAGACCCCTCAGGGGTGCGTCACGTGACCCCTCAGGGGTGGGTCACGTGACCCCTCAGGTGTGGGTCACGAGACCACTCAGGGGTGGGTCGCGTGACCCCTCAGGGGTGGGTCACGTGACCCCTCAGGGGTGGGTCACGAGACTCCTCAGGGGTGGGTCACGTGACCCCTCAGGTGTGGGTCACGAGACCACTCAGGGGTGGGTCGCGTGACCCCTCAAGGGTGGGTCAGGAGACACCTCTAGTGTGGGTCCCGTGACCCGAGGGAGACTTGTGGTAGGGAGCCTGAGTGCGCATGCACGGCCCACATATAGGCCAGAAAGGAGCCAGCCGCGGCTCGGAGAAAAGCCATCTCCTGGGGGCCTCCCCGTGTTCTTCCACTCCTGAAGCGTGACCCCTTTACGGATGGAAGAAAAGGGGGATCTTCGCAGTGGTGGGGTCGGGCCTGAGGTGTCTGTTTGTTTGCCTCCATGTAGGCCAGTTGCTGGCACACCGGGCCCAGGTGTCCCTGCCCCATGTGGCTAGAGGGCCGCTTATGGCAGGAATCAGGTCTCCTGCGGGGGTCAAGGGACGGCTTGGACACTCAGCGGGCGAGAGAGGACGCCTGGTCATCAGACAGCCCCCTGGAAAATCCCCCGCCCAGGCCCCCGTTCCCCAAGTCTTTCCTGCGCACACTGTGTCTGAGGAGCTGGGAGAGCTGCTGGGAAGTGTGGCCCATGGGAAATCGCGCGGTCCTCTGGGTGGCGGGGTGGGCTTCCGTTTCCAGACAGGTGCCTAGGGACCCTGTGCAAATGGTCTGACAGCTCAAGGGTGGGTCCGGTGAGCCGAGGGAGGCGTGTGCTTGGGAGCCTGAGTGCGCATGCGCGGCCCACGAATAGGCCCGAAAGGAGCCAGCCGCGGCTCGGAGAAAAGCCATCTCCTGGGGGTCTCCCCATGTTCCTCCAGTCCCCAAGGAGCACCCCTTTACGGATGGAAGAAATGGGGGATCTTCGCAGTGGTGGGTTCGGGCCAGAGGGGTCGGCGGGTTTGCCTGCACGTACGCCAGGTGCTCGCACAACGGGCCCAGGTGTTTGAGCCCCGTGGAGGCAGAGGGCTGCTTATTGCTGGATGATAGTGTCCTGCAGGGTTAAGGGACGGCGTGGGCACTCCCAGGGCGACAGAGGGCACCTGGCCTTTAGAGAATTCCCTGGAAAATTCCCCGCCCAGGCCCCTGGTCCACAAGTCTATCCTGCGCACAGTGTCTGTGCCAGGCTGGGAGTGCTTCTGGGCAGTGTTCCCCAGCGGAAATCGCGTGGTCCTCTAGGTGGCAGGGAGGGCTCCTGTGTCCACGGACAGGTGCCCAGGGACCGTGTGGAACTGCTGTGACCTCTAAAGGGTGGGTCTGGTGAGCCGAGGGAGGCGTGTGCTTGGGAGCCTGAGTGCGCATGCGCGGCCCAGGTGTTGGCCCGAAACCAGGCAGACTCGGCTCGGAGAAAAGCCATCTCCTGGGGGCCTCCCCATGTTCCTCCACTCCCCAAGGAGGACCCCTTTACGGATGGAAGAAAAGGGGGATCTTCGCAGTGGTGGGGTCGGGCCAGAGAGGTCCGCGGGTTTGCCTCCACGTACGCCAGGTGCCCGCACACCGGGCCCAGGTGTTTGAGCCCCGTGGAGGCAGAGGGCTGCTTATTGCTGGATGCAAGTGTCCTGCGGGGTCAAGGAAGGGCATGGGCACTCCCGGGCGACACAGGGCACCGGGCCCTGAGAGAGTTCCATGGAAAATCCCCCGCCCAGGCCCCCGGTATCCAAGTCTGTCCTTAGCACACTGTCTGTGCGGGGCTGAGAGTGCTGCTGGGCAGTGTGGCCTAGGGGAAATGGCGCGGTGCTCTGAGTGGCAGGGAGGGCTTCTGTTTCCACGGACAGGTGCGCAGGGACCCTCTGAAACTGCTGTGACCTCTCAAGGGCGGGTCACCTGAACCCTCCAGGGTGGGACAGGTGACCTCCCAAGGGTGGGTCTCGAGACCCCTCAAGGGTGGGGCACGTGACCCCGCAAGGGTGGGTCTCGAGACCCCTCAAGGGTGGGGCACGTGACCCTCCAGGGTGGGTCACGAGACCCCTCAGGGGTGGGTCACGTGACCCTCCAGGGTGGGTCACGAGACCCCTCAGGGGTGGGTCACGTGACCCTCCAGGGTTGGGTCACATGACCCGTCAGGGGTGGGTCACGAGACCCCTCAGGGGTGCGTCACGTGACCCCTCAGGGGTGGTTCACGAGACCCCTCAGGGGTGGGTCACGTGACCCCTCAGGGGTGCGTCACGTGACACCTCAGGGGTGCGTCACGTGACCCCCCAGGGGTGCGTCACGTGACCCCTCAGGTGTGGGTCACGAGACTCCTCAGGGGTGGGTCACGTGACCCCTCAGGTGTGGGTCACGAGACCACTCAGGGGTGGGTCGCGTGACCCCTCAAGGGTGGGTCAGGAGACACCTCTAGTGTGGGTCCCGTGACCCGAGGGAGACTTGTGGTAGGGAGCCTGAGTGCGCATGCACGGCCCACATATAGGCCAGAAAGGAGCCAGCCGCGGCTCGGAGAAAAGCCATCTCCTGGGGGCCTCCCCGTGTTCTTCCACTCCTGAAGCGTGACCCCTTTACGGATGGAAGAAAAGGGGGATCTTCGCAGTGGTGGGTTCGGGCCAGAGGGGTCCGCGGGTTTGCCTCCACGTACGCCAGGTGCCCGCACACCGGGCCCAGGTGTTTGAGCCCCGTGGAGGCAGAGGGCTGCTTATTGCTGGATGCAAGTGTCCTGCGGGGTCAAGGAAGGGCATGGGCACTCCCGGGCGACACAGGGCACGGGGCCCTGAGAGAGTTCCATGGAAAATCCCCCGCCCAGGCCCCCGGTATCCAAGTCTGTCCTTAGCACACTGTCTGTGCGGGGCTGAGAGTGCTGCTGGGCAGTGTGGCCTAGGGGAAATGGCGCGGTGCTCTGAGTGGCAGGGAGGGCTTCTGTTTCCACGGACAGGTGCGCAGGGACCCTCTGAAACTGCTGTGACCTCTCAAGGGCGGGTCACCTGACCCCTCCAGGGTGGGACAGGTGACCTCCCAATGGTGGGTCTCGAGACCCCTCAAGGGTGGGGCACGTGACCCCGCAAGGGTGGGTCTCGAGACCCCTCAAGGGTGGGGCACGTGACCCTCAAGGGTGGGTCACGAGACCCCTCAGGGGTGGGTCACGTGACCCCTCAGGGTTGTGTCACGTTACCCGTCAGGGGTGGGTCACGAGACCCCTCAGGGGTGGGTCACGTGACCCGTCAGGGGTGGGTCACGTGACCGCTCAGGGGTGCGTCACGTGACCCCCCAGGGGTGGGTCACGTGATCGCTCAGGGGTGCGTCACGTGACCGCTCAGGGGTGCGTCACGTGACCCCCCAGGGGTGGGTCACGTGACCCCTCAGGGGTGCGTCACGTGACCCCCCAGGGGTGCGTCACGTGACCCCTCAGGGGTGGGTCACGAGACCCCTCAGGGGTGGGTCACGTGACCCCTCAGGGTTGGGTCACGTGACCCGTCAGGGGTGGGTCACGAGACCCCTCAGGGGTGGGTCACGTGACCCCTCAGTGGTGCGTCACGTGACCCCCCAGGGGTGCGTCACGTGACCCCTCAGGGGTGCGTCACGTGACCCCTCAGGGGTGCGTCACGTGACCCCTCAGGGGTGGGTCACGAGACCACTCAGGGGTGGGTCGCGTGACCCCTCAAGGGTGGGTCAGGAGACACCTCTAGTGTGGGTCCCGTGACCCGAGGGAGACTTGTGGTAGGGAGCCTGAGTGCCCATGCACGGCCCACATATAGGCCAGAAAGGAGCCAGCCGCGGCTCGGAGAAAAGCCATCTCCTGGGGGCCTCCCCGTGTTCTTCCACTCCTGAAGCGTGACCCCTTTACGGATGGAAGAAAAGGAGGATCTTCGCAGTGGTGGGGTCGGGCCTGAGGTGTCTGTTTGTTTTCCTCCATGTAGGCCAGTTGCTGGCACACCGGGCCCAGGTGTCCCTGCCCCATGTGGCTAGAGGGCCGCTTATGGCTGGAATCAGGTCTCCTGCGGGGGTCAAGGGACGGCTTGGACACTCAGCGGGCGAGAGAGGACGCGTGGTCATCAGACAGTCCCCTGGAAAATCCCCCGCCCAGGCCCCCGTTCCCCAAGTCTTTCCTGCGCACACTGTGTCTGAGGAGCTGGGAGAGCTGCTGGGAAGTGTGGCCCATGGGAAATCGCGCGGTCCTCTGGGTGGCGGGGTGGGCTTCCGTTTCCATACAGGTGCCTAGGGACCCTGTGCAAATGGTCTGACAGCTCAAGGGTGGGTCAGGTGAGCCGAGGGAGGCGTGTGCTTGGGAGCCTGAGTGCGCATGCGCGGCCCACGAATAGACCCGAAAGGAGCCAGCCACGGCTCGGAGAAAAGCCATCTCCTGGGGGTCTCCCCATGTTCCTCCAGTCCCCAAGGAGCACCCCTTTACGGATGGAAGAAATGGGGGATCTTCGCAGTGGTGGGTTCGGGCCAGAGGGGTCGGCGGGTTTGCCTGCACGTACGCCAGGTGCTCGCACAACGGGCCCAGGTGTTTGAGCCCCGTGGAGGCATAGGGCTGCTTATTGCTGGATGATAGTGTCCTGCAGGGTTAAGGGACGGCGTGGGCACTCCCAGGGCGACAGAGGGCACCTGGCCTTTAGAGAATTCCCTGGAAAATTCCCCGCCCAGGCCCCTGGTCCACAACTCTATCCTGCGCACAGTGTCTGTGCCAGGCTGGGAGTGCTTCTGGGCAGTGTTCCCCAGCGGAAATCGCGTGGTCCTCTAGGTGGCAGGGAGGGCTCCTGTGTCCACGGACAGGTGCCCAGGGACCGTGTGGAACTGCTGTGACCTCTAAAGGGTGGGTCTGGTGAGCCGAGGGAGGCGTGTGCTTGGGAGCCTGAGTGCGCATGCGCGGCCCAGGTGTTGGCCCGAAACCAGGCAGACTCGGCTCGGAGAAAAGCCATCTCCTGGGGGCCTCCCCATGTTCCTCCACTCCCCAAGGAGGACCCCTTTACGGATGGAAGAAAAGGGGGATCTTCGCAGTGGTGGGTTCGGGCCAGAGGGGTCCGCGGGTTTGCCTCCACGTACGCCAGGTGCCCGCACACCGGGCCCAGGTGTTTGAGACCCGTGGAGGCAGAGGGCTGCTTATTGCTGGATGCAAGTGTCCTGCGGGGTCAAGGAAGGGCATGGGCACTCCCGGGCGACACAGGGCACCGGGCCCTGAGAGAGTTCCATGGAAAATCCCCCGCCCAGGCCCCCGGTATCCAAGTCTGTCCTTAGCACACTGTCTGTGCGGGGCTGAGAGTGCTGCTGGGCAGTGTGGCCTAGGGGAAATGGCGCGGTGCTCTGAGTGGCAGGGAGGGCTTCTGTTTCCACGGACAGGTGCGCAGGGACCCTCTGAAACTGCTGTGACCTCTCAAGGGCGGGTCACCTGACCCCTCCAGGGTGGGACAGGTGACCTCCCAAGGGTGGGTCTAGAGACCCCTCAAGGGTGGGGCACGTGACCCCGCAAGGGTGGGTCTCGAGACCCCTCAAGGGTGGGGCACGTGACCCTCCAGGGTGGGTCTCGAGACCCCTCAAGGGTGGGGCACGTGACCCTCCAGGTTTGGGTCACGTGACCCGTCAGGGGTGGGTCACGAGACCCCTCAGGGGTGGGTCACGGGACCCGGCAGGGTTGGGTCACGTGACCCCTCAGGGGTGCGTCACGTAACCCCCCAGGGGTGGGTCACGTGACCCCTCAGGGGTGGGTCACGTGACCCCTCAGGGGTGGGTCACGAGACCCCTCAGGGGTGGGTCACGTGACCCCTCAGGGTTGCGTCACGTGATCCCTCAGGGGTGGGTCACGTGACCCCTCAGGGGTGGGTCACGAGACTCCTCAGGGGTGGGTCACGTGACCCCTCAGGTGTGGGTCACGAGACCACTCAGGGGTGGGTCGCGTGACCCCTCAAGGGTGGGTCAGGAGACACCTCTAGTGTGGGTCCCGTGACCCGAGGGAGGCTTGTGGTAGGGAGCCTGAGTGCGCATGCACGGCCCACATATAGGCCAGAAAGGAGCCAGCCGCGGCTCGGAGAAAAGCCATCTCCTGGGGGCCTCCCCGTGTTCTTCCACTCCTGAAGCGTGACCCCTTTACGGATGGAAGAAAAGGGGGATCTTCGCAGTGGTGGGGTCGGGCCTGAGGTGTCTGTTTGTTTGCCTCCATGTAGGCCAGTTGCTGGCACACCGGGCCCAGGTGTCCCTGCCCCATGTGGCTAGAGGGCCGCTTATGGCAGGAATCAGGTCTCCTGCGGGGGTCAAGGGACGGCTTGGACACTCAGCGGGCGAGAGAGGACGCCTGGTCATCAGACAGCCCCCTGGAAAATCCCCCGCCCAGGCCCCCGTTCCCCAAGTCTTTCCTGCGCACACTGTGTCTGAGGAGCTGGGAGAGCTGCTGGGAAGTGTGGCCCATGGGAAATCGCGCGGTCCTCTGGGTGGCGGGGTGGGCTTCCGTTTCCAGACAGGTGCCTAGGGACCCTGTGCAAATGGTCTGACAGCTCAAGGGTGGGTCCGGTGAGCCGAGGGAGGCGTGTGCTTGGGAGCCTGAGTGCGCATGCGCGGCCCACGAATAGGCCCGAAAGGAGCCAGCCGCGGCTCGGAGAAAAGCCATCTCCTGGGGGTCTCCCCATGTTCCTCCAGTCCCCAAGGAGCACCCCTTTACGGATGGAAGAAATGGGGGATCTTCGCAGTGGTGGGTTCGGGACAGAGGGGTCGGCGGGTTTGCCTGCACGTACGCCAGGTGCTCGCACAACGGGCCCAGGTGTTTGAGCCCCGTGGAGGCAGAGGGCTGCTTATTGCTGGATGATAGTGTCCTGCAGGGTTAAGGGACGGCGTGGGCACTCCCAGGGCGACAGAGGGCACCTGGCCTTTAGAGAATTCCCTGGAAAATTCCCCGCCCAGGCCCCTGGTCCACAAGTCTATCCTGCGCACAGTGTCTGTGCCAGGCTGGGAGTGCTTCTGGGCAGTGTTCCCCAGCGGAAATCGCGTGGTACTCTAGGTGGCAGGGAGGGCTCCTGTGTCCACGGACAGGTGCCCAGGGACCGTGTGGAACTGCTGTGACCTCTAAAGGGTGGGTCTGGTGAGCCGAGGGAGGCGTGTGCTTGGGAGCCTGAGTGCGCATGCGCGGCCCAGGTGTTGGCCCGAAACCAGGCAGACTCGGCTCGGAGAAAAGCCATCTCCTGGGGGCCTCCCCATGTTCCTCCACTCCCCAAGGAGGACCCCTTTACGGATGGAAGAAAAGGGGGATCTTCGCAGTGGTGGGGTCGGGCCAGAGGGGTCCGCGGGTTTGCCTCCACGTACGCCAGGTGCCCGCACACCGGGCCCAGGTGTTTGAGCCCCGTGGAGGCAGAGGGCTGCTTATTGCTGGATGCAAGTGTCCTGCGGGGTCAAGGAAGGGCATGGGCACTCCCGGGCGACACAGGGCACCGGGCCCTGAGAGAGTTCCATGGAAAATCCCCCGCCCAGGCCCCCGGTATCCAAGTCTGTCCTTAGCACACTGTCTGTGCGGGGCTGAGAGTGCTGCTGGGCAGTGTGGCCTAGGGGAAATGGCGCGGTGCTCTGAGTGGCAGGGAGGGCTTCTGTTTCCACGGACAGGTGCGCAGGGACCCTCTGAAACTGCTGTGACCTCTCAAGGGCGGGTCACCTGAACCCTCCAGGGTGGGACAGGTGACCTCCCAAGGGTGGGTCTCGAGACCCCTCAAGGGTGGGGCACGTGACCCCGCAAGGGTGGGTCTCGAGACCCCTCAAGGGTGGGGCACGTGACCCTCCAGGGTGGGTCACGAGACCCCTCAGGGGTGGGTCACGTGACCCTCCAGGGTTGGGTCACGTGACCCGTCAGGGGTGGGTCACGAGACCCCTCAGGGGTGGGTCACGTGACCCGTCAGGGGTGGGTCACGTGACCCCTCAGGGGTGCGTCACGTGACCCCCCAGGGGTGCGTCACGTGACCCCTCAGGGGTGGGTCACGAGACCCCTCAGGGGTGGGTCACGTGACCCCTCAGGGTTGGGTCACGTGACCCGTCAGGGGTGGGTCACGAGACCCCTCAGGGGTGGGTCACGTGACCCGTCAGGGGTGGGTCACGTGACCACTCAGGGGTGCGTCACGTGACCCCCCAGGGGTGGGTCACGTGACCCCTCAGTGGTGCGTCACGTGACCCCCCAGGGGTGCGTCACGTGACCCCTCAGGGGTGCGTCACGTGACCCCTCAGGGGTGCGTCACGTGACCCCTCAGGGGTGGGTCACGAGACCACTCAGGGGTGGGTCGCGTGACCCCTCAAGGGTGGGTCAGGAGACACCTCTAGTGTGGGTCCCGTGACCCGAGGGAGACTTGTGGTAGGGAGCCTGAGTGCCCATGCACGGCCCACATATAGGCCAGAAAGGAGCCAGCCGCGGCTCGGAGAAAAGCCATCTCCTGGGGGCCTCCCCGTGTTCTTCCACTCCTGAAGCGTGACCCCTTTACGGATGGAAGAAAAGGAGGATCTTCGCAGTGGTGGGGTCGGGCCTGAGGTGTCTGTTTGTTTTCCTCCATGTAGGCCAGTTGCTGGCACACCGGGCCCAGGTGTCCCTGCCCCATGTGGCTAGAGGGCCGCTTATGGCTGGAATCAGGTCTCCTGCGGGGGTCAAGGGACGGCTTGGACACTCAGCGGGCGAGAGAGGACGCGTGGTCATCAGACAGTCCCCTGGAAAATCCCCCGCCCAGGCCCCCGTTCCCCAAGTCTTTCCTGCGCACACTGTGTCTGAGGAGCTGGGAGAGCTGCTGGGAAGTGTGGCCCATGGGAAATCGCGCGGTCCTCTGGGTGGCGGGGTGGGCTTCCGTTTCCATACAGGTGCCTAGGGACCCTGTGCAAATGGTCTGACAGCTCAAGGGTGGGTCAGGTGAGCCGAGGGAGGCGTGTGCTTGGGAGCCTGAGTGCGCATGCGCGGCCCACGAATAGACCCGAAAGGAGCCAGCCGCGGCTCGGAGAAAAGCCATCTCCTGGGGGTCTCCCCATGTTCCTCCAGTCCCCAAGGAGCACCCCTTTACGGATGGAAGAAATGGGGGATCTTCGCAGTGGTGGGTTCGGGACAGAGGGGTCGGCGGGTTTGCCTGCACGTACGCCAGGTGCTCGCACAACGGGCCCAGGTGTTTGAGCCCCGTGGAGGCATAGGGCTGCTTATTGCTGGATGATAGTGTCCTGCAGGGTTAAGGGACGGCGTGGGCACTCCCAGGGCGACAGAGGGCACCTGGCCTTTAGAGAATTCCCTGGAAAATTCCCCGCCCAGGCCCCTGGTCCACAACTCTATCCTGCGCACAGTGTCTGTGCCAGGCTGGGAGTGCTTCTGGGCAGTGTTCCCCAGCGGAAATCGCGTGGTCCTCTAGGTGGCAGGGAGGGCTCCTGTGTCCACGGACAGGTGCCCAGGGACCGTGTGGAACTGCTGTGACCTCTAAAGGGTGGGTCTGGTGAGCCGAGGGAGGCGTGTGCTTGGGAGCCTGAGTGCGCATGCGCGGCCCAGGTGTTGGCCCGAAACCAGGCAGACTCGGCTCGGAGAAAAGCCATCTCCTGGGGGCCTCCCCATGTTCCTCCACTCCCCAAGGAGGACCCCTTTACGGATGGAAGAAAAGGGGGATCTTCGCAGTGGTGGGTTCGGGCCAGAGGGGTCCGCGGGTTTGCCTCCACGTACGCCAGGTGCCCGCACACCGGGCCCAGGTGTTTGAGACCCGTGGAGGCAGAGGGCTGCTTATTGCTGGATGCAAGTGTCCTGCGGGGTCAAGGAAGGGCATGGGCACTCCCGGGCGACACAGGGCACCGGGCCCTGAGAGAGTTCCATGGAAAATCCCCCGCCCAGGCCCCCGGTATCCAAGTCTGTCCTTAGCACACTGTCTGTGCGGGGCTGAGAGTGCTGCTGGACAGTGTGGCCTAGGGGAAATGGCGCGGTGCTCTGAGTGGCAGGGAGGGCTTCTTTTTCCACGGACAGGTGCGCAGGGACCCTCTGAAACTGCTGTGACCTCTCAAGGGCGGGTCACCTGACCCCTCCAGGGTGGGACAGGTGACCTCCCAAGGGTGGGTCTAGAGACCCCTCAAGGGTGGGGCACGTGACCCCGCAAGGGTGGGTCTCGAGACCCCTCAAGGGTGGGGCACGTGACCCTCCAGGGTGGGTCTCGAGACCCCTCAAGGGTGGGGCACGTGACCCTCCAGGTTTGGGTCACGTGACCCGTCAGGGGTGGGTCACGAGACCCCTCAGGGGTGGGTCACGGGACCCGGCAGGGGTGGGTCACGTGACCCCTCAGGGGTGCGTCACGTAACCCCCCAGGGGTGGGTCACGTGACCCCTCAGGGGTGGGTCACGTGACCCCTCAGGGGTGGGTCACGAGACCCCTCAGGGGTGGGTCACGTGACCCCTCAGGGTTGCGTCACGTGATCCCTCAGGGGTGGGTCACGTGACCCCTCAGGGGTGGGTCACGAGACTCCTCAGGGGTGGGTCACGTGACCCCTCAGGTGTGGGTCACGAGACCACTCAGGGGTGGGTCGCTTGACCCCTCAAGGGTGGGTCAGGAGACACCTCTAGTGTGGGTCCCGTGACCCGAGGGAGGCTTGTGGTAGGGAGCCTGAGTGCGCATGCACGGCCCACATATAGGCCAGAAAGGAGCCAGACGCGGCTCGGAGAAAAGCCATCTCCTGGGGGCCTCCCCGTGTTCTTCCACTCCTGAAGCGTGACCCCTTTACGGATGGAAGAAAAGGGGGATCTTCGCAGTGGTGGGGTCGGGCCTGAGGTGTCTGTTTGTTTGCCTCCATGTAGGCCAGTTGCTGGCACACCGGGCCCAGGTGTCCCTGCCCCATGTGGCTAGAGGGCCGCTTATGGCAGGAATCAGGTCTCCTGCGGGGGTCAAGGGACGGCTTGGACACTCACCGGGCGAGAGAGGACGCCTGGTCATCAGACAGCCCCCTGGAAAATCCCCCGCCCAGGCCCCCGTTCCCCAAGTCTTTCCTGCGCACACTGTGTCTGAGGAGCTGGGAGAGCTGCTGGGAAGTGTGGCCCATGGGAAATCGCGCGGTCCTCTGGGTGGCGGGGTGGGCTTCCGTTTCCAGACAGGTGCCTAGGGACCCTGTGCAAATGGTCTGACAGCTCAAGGGTGGGTCAGGTGAGCCGAGGGAGGCGTGTGCTTGGGAGCCTGAGTGCGCATGCGCGGCCCACGAATAGGCCCGAAAGGAGCCAGCCGCGGCTCGGAGAAAAGCCATCTCCTGGGGGTCTCCCCATGTTCCTCCAGTCCCCAAGGAGCACCCCTTTACGGATGGAAGAAATGGGGGATCTTCGCTGTGGTGGGTTCGGGACAGAGGGGTCGGCGGGTTTGCCTGCACGTACGCCAGGTGCTCGCACAACGGGCCCAGGTGTTTGAGCCCCGTGGAGGCAGAGGGCTGCTTATTGCTGGATGATAGTGTCCTGCAGGGTTAAGGGACGGCGTGGGCACTCCCAGGGCGACAGAGGGCACCTGGCCTTTAGAGAATTCCCTGGAAAATTCCCCGCCCAGGCCCCTGGTCCACAAGTCTATCCTGCGCACAGTGTCTGTGCCAGGCTGGGAGTGCTTCTGGGCAGTGTTCCCCAGCGGAAATCGCGTGGTCCTCTAGGTGGCAGGGAGGGCTCCTGTGTCCACGGACAGGTGCCCAGGGACCGTGTGGAACTGCTGTGACCTCTAAAGGGTGGGTCTGGTGATCCGAGGGAGGCGTGTGCTTGGGAGCCTGAGTGCGCATGCGCGGCCCAGGTGTTGGCCCGAAACCAGGCAGACTCGGCTCGGAGAAAAGCCATCTCCTGGGGGCCTCCCCATGTTCCTCCACTCCCCAAGGAGGACCCCTTTACGGATGGAAGAAAAGGGGGATCTTCGCAGTGGTGGGGTCGGGCCAGAGGGGTCCGCGGGTTTGCCTCCACGTACGCCAGGTGCCCGCACACCGGGCCCAGGTGTTTGAGCCCCGTGGAGGCAGAGGGCTGCTTATTGCTGGATGCAAGTGTCCTGCGGGGTCAAGGAAGGGCATGGGCACTCCCGGGCGACACAGGGCACCGGGCCCTGAGAGAGTTCCATGGAAAATCCCCCGCCCAGGCCCCCAGTATCCAAGTCTGTCCTTAGCACACTGTCTGTGCGGGGCTGAGAGTGCTGCTGGGCAGTGTGGCCTAGGGGAAATGGCGCGGTGCTCTGAGTGGCAGGGAGGGCTTCTGTTTCCACGGACAGGTGCGCAGGGACCCTCTGAAACTGCTGTGACCTCTCAAGGGCGGGTCACCTGAACCCTCCAGGGTGGGACAGGTGACCTCCCAAGGGTGGGTCTCGAGACCCCTCAAGGGTGGGGCACGTGACCCCGCAAGGGTGGGTCTCGAGACCCCTCAAGGGTGGGGCACGTGACCCTCCAGGGTGGGTCACGAGACCCCTCAGGGGTGGGTCACGTGACCCCTCAGGGTTGGGTCACGTGACCCGTCAGGGGTGGGTCACGAGACCCCTCAGGGGTGGGTCACGTGACCCGTCAGGGGTGGGTCACGAGACCCCTCAGGGGTGGGTCACGTGACCCGTCAGGGGTGGGTCACGTGACCCCTCAGGGGTGGGTCACGAGACTCCTCAGGGGTGGGTCACGTGACCCCTCAGGTGTGGGTCACGAGACCCCTCAGGGGTGCGTCACGTGACCCCTCAGGGGTAGGTCACGTGACCCCTCAGGTGTGGGTCACGAGACCACTCAGGGGTGGGTCGCGTGACCCCTCAGGGGTGGGTCACGTGACCCCTTAGGGGTGGGTCACGAGACTCCTCAGGGGTGGGTCACGTGACCCCTCAGGTGTGGGTCACGAGACCACTGAGGGGTGGGTCGCGTGACCCCTCAAGGGTGGGTCAGGAGACACCTCTAGTGTGGGTCCCGTGACCCGAGGGAGACTTGTGGTAGGGAGCCTGAGTGCGCATGCACGGCCCACATATAGGCCAGAAAGGAGCCAGCCGCGGCTCGGAGAAAAGCCATCTCCTGGGGGCCTCCCCGTGTTCTTCCACTCCTGAAGCGTGACCCCTTTACGGATGGAAGAAAAGGGGGATCTTCGCAGTGGTGGGGTCGGGCCTGAGGTGTCTGTTTGTTTGCCTCCATGTAGGCCAGTTGCTGGCACACCGGGCCCAGGTGTCCCTGCCCCATGTGGCTAGAGGGCCGCTTATGGCAGGAATCAGGTCTCCTGCGGGGGTCAAGGGACGGCTTGGACACTCACCGGGCGAGAGAGGACGCCTGGTCATCAGACAGCCCCCTGGAAAATCCCCCGCCCAGGCCCCCGTTCCCCAAGTCTTTCCTGCGCACACTGTGTCTGAGGAGCTGGGAGAGCTGCTGGGAAGTGTGGCCCATGGGAAATCGCGCGGTCCTCTGGGTGGCGGGGTGGGCTTCCGTTTCCAGACAGGTGCCTAGGGACCCTGTGCAAATGGTCTGACAGCTCAAGGGTGGGTCAGGTGAGCCGAGGGAGGCGTGTGCTTGGGAGCCTGAGTGCGCATGCGCGGCCCACGAATAGGCCCGAAAGGAGCCAGCCGCGGCTCGGAGAAAAGCCATCTCCTGGGGGTCTCCCCATGTTCCTCCAGTCCCCAAGGAGCACCCCTTTACGGATGGAAGAAATGGGGGATCTTCGCAGTGGTGGGTTCGGGACAGAGGGGTCGGCGGGTTTGCCTGCACGTACGCCAGGTGCTCGCACAACGGGCCCAGGTGTTTGAGCCCCGTGGAGGCAGAGGGCTGCTTATTGCTGGATGATAGTGTCCTGCAGGGTTAAGGGACGGCGTGGGCACTCCCAGGGCGACAGAGGGCACCTGGCCTTTAGAGAATTCCCTGGAAAATTCCCCGCCCAGGCCCCTGGTCCACAAGTCTATCCTGCGCACAGTGTCTGTGCCAGGCTGGGAGTGCTTCTGGGCAGTGTTCCCCAGCGGAAATCGCGTGGTCCTCTAGGTGGCAGGGAGGGCTCCTGTGTCCACGGACAGGTGCCCAGGGACCGTGTGGAACTGCTGTGACCTCTAAAGGGTGGGTCTGGTGAGCCGAGGGAGGCGTGTGCTTGGGAGCCTGAGTGCGCATGCGCGGCCCAGGTGTTGGCCCGAAACCAGGCAGACTCGGCTCGGAGAAAAGCCATCTCCTGGGGGCCTCCCCATGTTCCTCCACTCCCCAAGGAGGACCCCTTTACGGATGGAAGAAAAGGGCGATCTTCACAGTGGTGGGTTCGGGCCAGAGGGGTCCGCGGGTTTGCCTCCACGTACGCCAGGTGCCCGCACACCGGGCCCAGGTGTTTGAGCCCCGTGGAGGCAGAGGGCTGCTTATTGCTGGATGCAAGTGTCCTGCGGGGTCAAGGAAGGGCATGGGCACTCCCGGGCGACACAGGGCACGGGGCCCTGAGAGAGTTCCATGGAAAATCCCCCGCCCAGGCCCCCGGTATCCAAGTCTGTCCTTAGCACACTGTCTGTGCGGGGCTGAGAGTGCTGCTGGGCAGTGTGGCCTAGGGGAAATGGCGCGGTGCTCTGAGTGGCAGGGAGGGCTTCTGTTTCCACGGACAGGTGCGCAGGGACCCTCTGAAACTGCTGTGACCTCTCAAGGGCGGGTCACCTGACCCCTCCAGGGTGGGACAGGTGACCTCCCAAGGGTGGGTCTCGAGACCCCTCAAGGGTGGGGCACGTGACCCCGCAAGGGTGGGTCTCGAGACCCCTCAAGGGTGGGGCACGTGACCCTCAAGGGTGGGTCACGAGACCCCTCAGGGGTGGGTCACGTGACACCTCAGGGTTGGGTCACGTGACCCGTCAGGGGTGGGTCACGAGACCCCTCAGGGGTGGGTCACGTGACCCCTCAGGGGTGGGTCACGTGACCCCCCAGGGGTGCGGCACATGACCCGTCAGGGGTGGGTCACGTGACCCCTCAGGGTGGGTCACGAGACCCGTCAGGGGTGGGTCACGAGACCCCTCAGGGGTGGGTCACGAGACCCCTCAGGGGTGGGTCACGTGACCCCTCAGGGGTGCGTCACGTGACCCCTCAGGGGTGGGTCACGTGACCCCTCAGGGGTGCGTCACGTGACCCCTCAGGGGTGGGTCAGGAGACACCTCTAGTGTGGGTCCCGTGACCCGAGGGAGACTTGTGGTAGGGAGCCTGAGTGCGCATGCACGCCCCACATATAGGCCAGAAAGGAGCCAGCCGCGGCTCGGAGAAAAGCCATCTCCTGGGGGCCTCCCCGTGTTCTTCCACTCCTGAAGCGTGACCCCTTTACGGATGGAAGAAAAGGGGGATCTTCGCAGTGGTGGGGTCGGGCCTGAGGTGTCTGTTTGTTTGCCTCCATGTAGGCCAGTTGCTGGCACACCGGGCCCAGGTGTCCCTGCCCCATGTGGCTAGAGGGCCGCTTATGGCAGGAATCAGGTCTCCTGCGGGGGTCAAGGGACGGCTTGGACACTCAGCGGGCGAGAGAGGACGCCTGGTCATCAGACAGCCCCCTGGAAAATCCCCCGCCCAGGCCCCCGTTCCCCAAGTCTTTCCTGCGCACACTGTGTCTGAGGAGCTGGGAGAGCTGCTGGGAAGTGTGGCCCATGGGAAATCGCGCGGTCCTCTGGGTGGCGGGGTGGGCTTCCGTTTCCAGACAGGTGCCTAGGGACCCTGTGCAAATGGTCTGACAGCTCAAGGGTGGGACAGGTGAGCCGAGGGAGGCGTGTGCTTGGGAGCCTGAGTGCGCATGCGCGGCCCACGAATAGGCCCGAAAGGAGCCAGCCGCGGCTCGGAGAAAAGCCATCTCCTGGGGGTCTCCCCATGTTCCTCCAGTCCCCAAGGAGCACCCCTTTACGGATGGAAGAAATGGGGGATCTTCGCAGTGGTGGGTTCGGGCCAGAGGGGTCGGAGGGTTTGCCTGCACGTACGCCAGGTGCTCGCACAACGGGCCCAGGTGTTTGAGCCCCGTGGAGGCAGAGGGCTGCTTATTGCTGGATGATAGTGTCCTGCAGGGTTAAGGGACGGCGTGGGCACTCCCAGGGCGACAGAGGGCACCTGGCCTTTAGAGAATTCCCTGGAAAATTCCCCGCCCAGGCCCCTGGTCCACAAGACTATCCTGCGCACAGTGTCTGTGCCAGGCTGGGAGTGCTTCTGGGCAGTGTTCCCCAGCGGAAATCGCGTGGTCCTCTAGGTGGCAGGGAGGGCTCCTGTGTCCACGGACAGGTGCCCAGGGACCGTGTGGAACTGCTGTGACCTCTAAAGGGTGGGTCTGGTGAGCCGAGGGAGGCGTGTGCTTGGGAGCCTGAGTGCGCATGCGCGGCCCAGGTGTTGGCCCGAAACCAGGCAGACTCGGCTCGGAGAAAAGCCATCTCCTGGGGGCCTCCCCATGTTCCTCCACTCCCCAAGGAGGACCCCTTTACGGATGGAAGAAAAGGGGGATCTTCGCAGTGGTGGGTTCGGGCCAGAGGGGTCCGCGGGTTTGCCTCCACGTACGCCAGGTGCCCGCACACCGGGCCCAGGTGTTTGAGCCCCGTGGAGGCAGAGGGCTGCTTATTGCTGGATGCAAGTGTCCTGCGGGGTCAAGGAAGGGCATGGGCACTCCCGGGCGACACAGGGCACCGGGCCCTGAGAGAGTTCCATGGAAAATCCCCCGCCCAGGCCCCCGGTATCCAAGTCTGTCCTTAGCACACTGTCTGTGCGGGGCTGAGAGTGCTGCTGGGCAGTGTGGCCTAGGGGAAATGGCGCGGTGCTCTGAGTGGCAGGGAGGGCTT
This sequence comes from Desmodus rotundus, assembly GCF_022682495.2. Lineage (NCBI taxonomy): Eukaryota > Metazoa > Chordata > Mammalia > Chiroptera > Phyllostomidae > Desmodus > Desmodus rotundus. Next base: position 601,389 of record NW_026527247.1, on the reverse strand, counting down.
CTGTTTCCACGGACAGGTGCGCAGGGACCCTCTGAAACTGCTGTGACCTCTCAAGGGCGGGTCACCTGACCCCTCCAGGGTGGGACAGGTGACCTGCCAAGGGTGGGTCTAGAGACCCCTCAAGGGTGGGGCACGTGACCCCGCAAGGGTGGGTCTCGAGACCCCTCAAGGGTGGGGCACGTGACCCTCCAGGGTGGGTCACGAGACCCCTCAGGGTTGGGTCACGTGACCCGTCAGGGGTGGGTCACGTGACCCGTCAGGGGTGGGTCACGTGACCCCTCAGGGGTGCATCACGTGACCCCTCAGGGGTGGGTCACGTGACCCCTCAGGGGTGGGTCACGAGACCCCTCAGGGGTGGGTCACGTGACCCCTCAGGGGTGGGTCACGTGACCCCTCAGGGGTGGGTCACGAGACTCCTCAGGGGTGGGTCACGTTACCCCTCAGGTGTGGGTCACGAGACCACTCAGGGGTGGGTCAGGAGACACCTCTAGTGTGGGTCCCGTGACCCGAGGGAGGCTTGTGGTAGGGAGCCTGAGTGCGCATGCACGGCCCACATATAGGCCAGAAAGGAGCCAGCCGCGGCTCGGAGAAAAGCCATCTCCTGGGGGCCTCCCCGTGTTCTTCCACTCCTGAAGCGTGACCCCTTTACGGATGGAAGAAAAGGGGGATCTTCGCAGTGGTGGGGTCGGGCCTGAGGTGTCTGTTTGTTTGCCTCCATGTAGGCCAGTTGCTGGCACACCGGGCCCAGGTGTCCCTGCCCCATGTGGCTAGAGGGCCGCTTATGGCAGGAATCAGGTCTCCTGCGGGGGTCAAGGGACGGCTTGGACACTCACCGGGCGAGAGAGGACGCCTGGTCATCAGACAGCCCCCTGGACAATCCCCCGCCCAGGCCCCCGTTCCCCAAGTCTTTCCTGCGCACACTGTGTCTGAGGAGCTGGGAGAGCTGCTGGGAAGTGTGGCCCATGGGAAATCGCGCGGTCCTCTGGGTGGCGGGGTGGGCTTCCGTTTCCAGACAGGTGCCTAGGGACCCTGTGCAAATGGTCTGACAGCTCAAGGGTGGGTCAGGTGAGCCGAGGGAGGCGTGTGCTTGGGAGCCTGAGTGCGCATGCGCGGCCCACGAATAGGCCCGAAAGGAGCCAGCCGCGGCTCGGAGAAAAGCCATCTCCTGGGGTTCTCCCCATGTTCCTCCAGTCCCCAAGGAGCACCCCTTTACGGATGGAAGAAATGGGGGATCTTCGCAGTGGTGGGTTCGGGCCAGAGGGGTCGGCGGGTTTGCCTGCACGTACGCCAGGTGCTCGCACAACGGGCCCAGGTGTTTGAGCCCCGTGGAGGCAGAGGGCTGCTTATTGCTGGATGATAGTGTCCTGCAGGGTTAAGGGACGGCGTGGG